>NC_041390.1:75613198-75621002 GCF_002162155.2 Triticum dicoccoides
GCGGCGCGAGACGGCGATGCGACGGGGACAGGCGGCGGGCGAGGCGGTGGTGACGGGCGGCGGGGGCGACGGCGGTGACGGCGACGACGGGTGGCGGGGGTGACGGCGGTAACGGCGATGGCGGGCGGCGGCGGCGGCGAGGCCTACGAGGGCGGCGCGCGATGGGCGACGGCGCGGCGACGGCGGGGATGTCGCGCAAAGAAGTTGGATCGAGAAGAAGTGGTGGTCGATGAAACTGAATTTTTCGTAAGTGCCATATATATAGGAGGGGCCTTTAGTACCGGTTGGAGCCACCAACCGGTACTAAAGGCCAATTTTCGCCAGGCCAAGGGGCGGGAAACGGCCCCTTTAGTACCGGTTCGTGCCACAAACCGGCACTAAAGGCCCAATCATTAGTACCGGTTGGAGCCACCAACAGGTACTAATGGTTGTGCACTGCCACTGGCGGTGCACAATGTTTAGTCCCACCTCGGTGAGCGAAGCGCAGCCGCACTGGTTTATAAACCCAACGGCAGCTGCTCGTTCGAACTTCTCTATATAGCAGGCTTCTGGGCCTAACTATGACGCGCTGCCCTGTGAGCCTGCTGGCCCTTCTGGGTCTGCATTTGCACACCCTAGGTCTGGCGGGCCCACTGGGCAGCGCCCCAACAAATTTTTTATATAGTTTTTTCTTTTCTGCATTATTTATTTTCTTCTATTTATTTTTGAGTAATTTTTTATATAGTTTTTTATTTTCTGCATTATTTATTTTCTTCTATTTATTTTTTAGTAATTTTTATATAGTTTTTTCTTTTCTGCTTTATTTATTTTCTTCTATTTATTTCTGAGTAGTTTTTTCTGTATTTAGTTTCTTTGTGACCCTCCCTACTCTTTCGCACATGCTATGCGGGTGAAATGATGATACCATGCCAAGTTTCAACATTTTCAGAGTTCATTTTGTAGTGATTTTCAATTTCACGGTCATTTAGCTCTCTAACAATTAGGTAAATGACTGAAAAACAACAAAAAATGTCAGAACATGTTAGAAATTGATGACGTCACTTTATACTGCATACTGAACACAAAAGAAGTCCGGAGTTCAAATAAGTTTAAAAAACATTGAAGTGCCCGTGTAACACATGAGTTCTTGTCCGAAACCCTGATACTCCAAAAGAGATTGTCCAGTTTGTACACGAAGTGCGTCCAGTTTTTGCCGTGACCCTCTCTACTCTTTCGCACATGCTATGCGGGTGAAATGATGATACCATGCCAAATTTCAACATTTTCAGAGTTCATTTTGTAGTGATTTTCAATTTCACGGTCATTTAGCTCTCTAACAATTAGGTAAATGACTGAAAAACAACAAAAAATGTCAGAACATGTTGGAAATTGATGACGTCGCTTTGAATGCTACATACTAAACATAAAAGAAGTCTAGAGTTCAAATAAGTTTAAAAAACATTGAAGTGCCCGTGTAACAGATGAGTTCTTGTCCGAAACCCTGATACTCCGAAAGAGATTGTCCAGTTTGTACACGAAGTACGTCCAGTTTTTGCCGTGACCCTCTCTACTCTTTCGCACATGCTAGGCAGGTGAAATGATGATACCATGCCAAGTTTCAATATTTTCACAGTTCATTTTGTAGTGATTTTCAATTTCACGGTCATTTAGGTCTCTAAACAATTAGGTAAATGACCAAAAAACAACAAATGATGTCAGAACATGTTGGAAATTGATGATGTCACTTTCAATGCTGCATACTGAACACAAAATAAGTCTGTAGTTCAAATAAATTAAAAAACATTGAAGTGCCCGTGTAACAGATGAGTTCTCGTCCGAAACCCTGATGCTCCAAAAGAGATTGTCCAGTTTGTACACGAAGTGCGTCCAGTTTTTGTCGTGACCATCTCTACTCTTTCGCACATGCTATGCGGGTGAAATGATGATACCATGCCAAGTTTCAACATTTTCACAGTTCATTTTGTAGTGATTTTCAATTTCACGGTCATTTAGCTCTCTAAACAATTAGGTAAATGACCGAAAAACAACAAATAATGTCAGAACATGTTGGATATTGATGACGTCACTTTCAATGCTGCATACTGAACACAAAAGAAGTCCGGAGTTCAAATAAGTTTAAAAAACATTGAAGTGCCCGTGTAACAGATGAGTTCTCGTCCGAAACCCTGATGCTCCGAAAGAGATTGTCCAGTTTGTACAGGAAGTGCGTCCAGTTTTTGCCATGACCCTCTCTACTCTTTCGCACATGCTATGCGGGTGAAATGATGATACCATGCCAAGTTTCAACATTTTCACAGTTCATTTTGTAGTGATTTTAAATTTCACGGTCATTTAGCTCTCTAAACAATTAGGTAAATGACCGAAAAACAACAAATGATGTCAGAACATGTTGGAAATTGATGACGTCGCTTTGAATGTTGTATACTGAACACAAAAGAAGTCCGGAGTTCAAATAAGTTTAAAAAACATTGAAGTGCCCGTGTAACAGATGAGTTCTCGTCCGAAACCCTGATTCTCCGAAAGAGATTGTACAGTTTGTACACGAAGTGCGTCCAGTTTTTGCCGTGACCCTCTCTACTCTTTCGCATATGCTATGAGGGTGAAATGATGATACCATGCCAAGTTTCAACATTTTCACAGTTCATTTTGTAGTGATTTTTAATTTCACGGTCATTTATCTCTCTAAACAATTAGGTAAATGACCGAAAAACAACAAATGATGTCAGAACATGTTGGAAATTGATGAAGTCACTTTGAATGCTGCATACTGAACACAAAAGAAGTCCGGAGTTCAAATAAGTTTAAAAAACATTGATGTGCCCGTGTAACAGATGTGTTCTCGTCTGAAACCCTGATACTCCGAAAGAGATTGTCTAGTTTGTGCACGAAGTGCGTCCAGTTTTTGCCGTGACCCTCTCTACTCTTTCGCACATGCTATGCAGGTGAAATGATGATACCATGCCAAGTTTCAACATTTTCACAGTTTATTTTATAGTGATTTTCAATTTCACAGTCATTTAGCTCTTTAAACAATTCGTTAAATGACTGAAAAACAAATGATGTCAGAACATGTTGGAAATTGATGACGTCGCTTTGAATGCTGCATACTGAGCACAAAAGAAGTCCGGAGTTCAAATAAGTTTAAAAAACATTGAAGTGCGCGTGTAACAGAGGAGTTCTCGTCCGAAACCCTGATAATCTGAAAGAGATTGTCCAGTTTGTACATGAAGTGCGTCCAGTTTTTGCTGTGACCCTCTCTACTCTTTCGTACATGCTATGCTGGTGAAATGATGATACCATGCTAAATTTCAACATTTTCACAGTTCATTTTGTAGAAATTTTCAATTTCACGGTCATTTAGCTCTTTAAACAATTCGGTAAATGACTGAAAAACAACAAATGATGTCAGCACATGTTGGAAGTTGACGACGTCGCTTTGAATGCTGCATACGAAACACAAGAAGTCCGGAGTTCAAATAAGTTATTAAAAATAAAAAAGAGGTGCAATGCTGGTTACTTTGCTTCAAGCCTTTCGGAATAGTGTAGACTGCATTGCACATAGCTCAGTGCAATCTATGCTATTCCGAAAGGCTTGAAGCTAATCAACGTGCAGGTGAGCATTGCGCCTCTTCGTCATTGTCTCTGCACTCACGGCTTATAAACCGCTCATACTGCCTCTCTCTTGGCGAGGTGGGACTAAAAATCAGCTTACTAAGAAACTCTAGTACCGGTTCATGCCAAGAACCGGTACTAAAGGTCTTCGTGGGGGCCCCAGCCTGACCACAGCCGCACTGGCCTCATTAGTACCGGTTTGTGGCATGAACCGGTACTAAATGTTGCCCACGGACCGGTACTAATGATGCCCGCCCGCCTAGCCGTTGGAACCGGCACTAATGGTCACATTAGTGCCGGCTCAAATTCAAACCGGCACTAATGTGCTTCACATTTGACTCTTTTTCTACTAGTGTAAGGTCATGGCATTATGGGGCAATGAATAGGGCATGAAATTATTGCAGAAAAGGACTTTGACAAAAATCGAAGTCAACCTTCTCCCAGATCTAGGGTTTGTGCGGATCTCCAGGTTCGCCAGGGTTTCGTCGCCACGGTGGCCGGAGCTTCGCCGGAGAAGAGGAGGCGCGGTGGACGGAGCTTGCGGAGCAGAGGGGGGGCCGGCCGGAGTCGGGGAAGAAGAGGGCGGAGGCGACGCGGGGTCGACGGCGGAGTACGAGCGGCAGCGGCCGGGGAGCTCCGGGCGACGCGGCGCGCCGACGAGGGTCGGCTGGGGGCGGCGGAGAAGTCGGGCGGCGAGGCAAGCGACCTGCCGGCGAAGGAGGTGGGGGCGCGGGCGCGGGGTCGCGCTCGGGCGGCGGTGGCGGCGCGCGGGCCGAGTGGCGGAGGCGGTTCCGGGGGCCACGTGGCGCCCTCCGATTGGCACGGGCGCGGTGGCGATCTCGTCCGGCGAGGCGCGGACGTGTCCCGCGGGCGACAGGAGCGGGGCTAGGGTTTATCTGCGCGAAAATTCGGGGAGGGGCACCTATTTATAGCTAGAAGGAGGTAGGAGTGTTCAAATGGAGTGTAGTTTTCGCCCACACGATCATGATCTGACGACGGAGGACATGGGAGTGGGTTAGATGGGTTATTGGGCCGTTTTGGAACGGTGTTGGGCTGCAACACACAAGAGGCTTTCGCGGTTCCCCGGTTAACCGTTGGAGTATCAAATGGACTCCAAACGGGACGAAATTTGACAGGCAGTCTACCGGTGGTGTACCAAGGCCACTTGGCAAATCTCGGTCCATTCCAAGAACATTTAACACCCACTCACGAAAAGAGACAAGAGGGGTGCGCCGGTGCAAGTAGGAGTGTCGGATTACAAAACGGACAACGGGAAAAATGCTCGGATGCAAGAGACGAACACGAATGCAAATGCGATGCACATGATGACATGATATGAAATGCATGACACGAAAAAAAGCAAAACAAAGACAAAAACTCAAAAATCGAAGGGAATCTCATCTCACATCTCCGGAAAAGGCAAGAGTCGGACTTACAAATGTGGAAAGTTGTATCCGGGGCATTACAAAGGGTGTCGCCACCACTGGCTCTGGCCACCACCCGAAGACTAGGTTTTCACCCAGATTCGTCCCAAAACATCCAACGGACAGCATGTGTATCTGCAAGACCACCTTCAAAGCTCCGGAGCTAGCCGCCCAGATTCGGCGATCATTCATAGCCGCACTGCCACCGTAGTGTATCCTGACACTCCGGCCACTGCCGAAGGACACCACCACTGGAGAGAGAGGGTTGTAACCCCAGCGCGCCATGCCAGAAGAGCCGTTAGGATGAATCCCATGCACGATCTTCACTGACTCTGTACTGAACGGGGTCCGGGGTCGAATCCGCCAGACCGTCGGAGCAGCTCCACCTTGGACATGGGTACGTCCATGCTATGCAGCCGAGCACGATCTGGGCTTCACCGTTCGACACTGTCGGCCTGGCGTCCGCCGTGGCGCAGCGAGACGACCACCCTGGCCAGGCCATGACCGAAGGCTACCACCGCATGGACCCGACCCAATATCCCCGGTCATCCATAACGTCCTCTGCATGTCGCCGCCACCGGCCTGCCACCGGACGGCCACGCCATCGCCCGGAGCAAAGCCGCCACGCCGCCTAGATCCAGATCGGTCGCGCCTCCTCACTGAATGAGATCTGCCCAACCTCGTCCATCGGCCTAGTTCGCAAATTTACTGTGGCAATGGGTAGGCCGGTGCGGATAGACCGTGAGAGGCTGCATATATAGCTATACCGGCCTCGTGGATTTGATCATAGTGTACGTGTATGCCTTGCTTGCTTGCATCTAATACCTTTTCCAAGTAAAACCCTTTGAATACCTACCCGGGCACGCATGGACGCATTGTTTATCTGTTGTTTATTTGTGTTGCGGTTCTTGAACGAATGGGTTAGCTTTTTTCACACGGAAAAGAATTAACTAATTGCAAATCATGTCGATCGGCCTCTTACGACTAACGACTTAAAATGTCTTATATTGTGGGACGTAGGGAGTAGTCAATAATTTGCTATCGAAATGTTACATTCCACCATGGAGAAAAGATTCCTAAAATGTATCGTCCAATAAAGGAAATGTTTATCAAGGATGATAGAAGCACACAAGAGCAGTGGCGGAGCTCGATAAAGATTGTTGAGGGGACGAAAAAGATAAGTCATGAATGGACTCTAAGAAATCTTTGATATTCAACCCTAATAATTAAAAATACACATAAGATTATTTTTAGAGTAGGGGGGGCAATGGCCCCCTTTGGCCTCCATGAAGCTCCGCCACTGCACAAAAGAGTTGTAGATCGGCACCGCCGAGTGTACCGTGGGAGGTTATGTTTTGCTAAGCCGTCTATAGGTCCATCTGCTAGACATGACCATGGCATGCCAGACATACATAACATCGTAACAGTTTAACGTCACAACAAAGCTTGTTAACTTCTAATGGTGTAATACCGCACTACTCCATTCATGAAAAATACAACAGAGAAACAAGAAATCCACCAAGCATATGACAAACACAAAGAGACTATATAAAGAAAACGTTGTAGGAAGACGCATCTCGACTTTTTAAAGTAGTCAAAAGGGTCAAACAAAAGTCTTTCCTTGAATTGGACAACAAATGGGCCCAGGATGTGTTTGAGATCATCAAACAAAAAGCTGGCTATTGGGCCTAGGTTGGGCTTGAGTATAGTGGTTTGTTGACATAAATTTGAATTCCGTATCTCACAATATTTTTTGTCAAACCACCCTGAGTGGTTTTTTGGGAGGAGGGAGGGGGTGTGTACATAATTTTTTTGGCAAGTATGTTAACATCTTATATCTTGTATTTACTAACTATATGCACCATAACAGGCTCAACGTTAATCCTTGGAAACTAAGAAAATACAGTTTGTCTAATTCACATCTAGATATTTTCAAAGGATGTCACATCTAAACTCCCACAAATAACGCAGCAACAAGGAACAAAAAAAAGCTGAAACAAAAAAAAATAGACCACGAACATAATGGACATCAGGTTAGACGTGACATAACTATGTCACATTTAGATGTGTCCTAGACAGACCTAAAAAATTATCCATCCAATCTAGGTAGTAATGTCTTCAGCCGTTAGGTGAGATTCATAAGTCCTAGCCAGATGTCCCACCTCCTTTCTAGAGAATTACTTCACAAACTGCAAAATAAAAATAAAAAGAGAAGTAAATTAATAATGGTCTGCAGTGTCATACAAAGGATAATATTGTATCCACAAGGTGCATTACTTATTTTGCAGATAATTCATATTTCCCCCAGGTTATTTTGGTTTATGTCATAATTGTCGTACAAACTAGGAAACTAGTTAGTTCCATTGCATAAATTAGATTTCTCCAATTAGCATATTATGTTAAACCAACAACATAACCTACTTCTTTTACTATTCTCTATGTTTGGATAAACAGTTGATCCTGTGATATGCAAGTTCCTTCGGGGTTGCTGACTATATAAGTGAGAGGTTGTCAATTGTACAGATGGACGTGGCTAGAAGTAAGTCGTCTCACTTTCAAAATTGGGTCAGTGGACCATTTTCAACCCTATGAAGAAGATCCAACGGCACATGGGCCTTTTTCTTTCTTCTTCCTCAGCTGACCGCGGCATGGGCCACCGGCCGAACCGCCGGCCCCCGCCACCCGTGGCCAGAGGCGCTCCCACGACCTCTTTGCCGCCCCTCCCTCCCCTGAACCACCACCCACCGCTAGTCTTCCGCCTCCCTCGG
>NC_041390.1:75621162-75764318 GCF_002162155.2 Triticum dicoccoides
CTCCGGCGAAGCCCCACCACCGTCGTCCACCACTGCCCCCACCCTGAACCCTAAGATAGATAATGGGGTGACGATGGCGAGCCCCTTCCTTCTCCTTCCTCCCTTTCAGCCTTCTTCCAGCGAATTTCTTCGAGAATCTCAAAATCGACTGACCCATTAGCTAAAGTCAGTCGATTGATGTTTAGCTAATGTGTGCATAGATTTATTCATCAGTGTACTAGTCCGTGTTGATCTCTTTCCCTTCTTTACCTCTGTATTTCCATACGACTTCTTGAAAGCTGATAATAATATGTAAACAATGTAGAATGGCCATGCTTCTCTTTGTATTCATATAAATAATTTCAACCGTATGGCCTTGATTTACATACAAATGACTCCCTCGTACTTTCATAGGATGCTTCAGCGAATTGATTAATGTTTGTCCTTCTCAAACATTATCCATGGTATTACCAGGATCTCCATCGCAGAGTCCTTCCTCTGCCGATCTTGCCCCGCCGAGGCACGGACACATCATCGACACCTGTAGCCCCATTCCTCCTCCTCCTCCTGTGTTCCTCCTCCTCCCTCTCTCCATTCTTCACGCGGAAAACATCTAGAACGAGCCAGCCAGCAGTCTCTCCCCTATCCCCTGCATCTTCGCTGCCCCAACCCGCTGCAATCTATCTTGGATGAGGAGCAGGTCCTCCAATGCTAGCTTATGTGCCCGACCAAACTGAATGCAATGCAGTGGAGATGGCCGTGCATCGAGGGCAATTTATTTCTGATCTGAGAGCTACCATTGTTGGTGAAGCTGCAGAGTCGAGGAAACTATGGCGGACTGATTGCAGACTCTCTTGAGGTTTTTGTTTTTGATGATTTTTTTTAATCTACTTCTCTTTGTTTCTTCCAAGCAAATACTACGGGTTTGCTTAAGATTCAATAATCAATATCTCTCTTATAGGGACGGGAGATGATTATGAAGAGATCCTTTGTATGTACATTATGAATGCTAACTAGTAAGAACATACTTTTTTTATCGAAAAAAAATTGAATTTCTACCAACCAAGCCCACGCATATCTCAGCACCACCTTTGCCATGCCAAATGGATTGACTGCACAATTTGTCATACTGGTACTTGCATCCGTATGATAAATATTGTTTACTTTTTTTGGCGAATAAAACATTGTTTACTTACTATCCCCGAATTTATTAATAAACAAGGAACACGAGCAAGACTGCACACACACCAACGCCAGATTTGTTTCTTGTGAAAAGAGAACGAACCTCCTCTTAGAGCAATACCAACGCGTTGACCCAAACAAATGTGCGTTGTGTCTATTTTTTATTCGTTTGAATCTGTTGCCCGCTTGTCGTCCGTCTGTGTCGAGTTGGTGCACCCAACCGGCCAACCCAATTCTCATCCGCGCAGAAAACGATCTGAATTTAAAAAAGGCCCGCGGCCAGAGATCATGCCAGCGGTCATGCCATCGGCCAGGGATCATGTCGGCGACATGCCAGCGGCCAAAATACATGCCAGCCATCAGAAAAAGCACGCAGTTCATGCTAGCGCACATGGCAGCGGCCGGCATACATGCCAGCACACAAAAAGGGGCGGGAGTTCAACCACGTCATCTCCACCGTGGTCATGCTGGCACACTTGTCGGCATACAAAAAAAATGGTGCTCTTCTCGGCCATAGATCAATCATCAAACTTGAGCATATCGTCCTGCATCTTCTCGAACCAAGGCCTCTTCCTCGGGGACACCATGCTCAAGTCCACCTTCATGATCTCCACCCCCTTCATCATGCACGCGAGCGCCACTTTTTTTGCTTTGGTCTTGCCTTTGGTAGCCTCGATTTCGAGCATCTTCGTTTGCTTCTCCGCCTTCATCTCGAGCTTCTTCCTTTGTATCTCCATGAAGGCCTTATTTGCTCTTCTTTGTCTTGCCGGCGCTTATCCTCCCTTGTATCCTTATTGGTTGTCAGTGTCAAAACCGGCGGATCTCGGGTAGGGGGTCCCGAACTATGCGTCTAGGCCGGATGGTAACAGGAGGCAAGGAACACGAAGTTTTACCCAGGTTCGGGCCCTCTCGATGGAGGTAAAACCCTACGTCCTGCTTGATTAATATTGATAATATGGGTAATACAAGAGTAGATCTACCACGAGATCAGAGAGGCTAAACCCTAGAAGCTAGCCTATGGTATGATTGTTGATGTGTATGTTGTCCTACGGACTAAAACCCTCCGATTTATATAGACACCGGATAGGGTTAGGGTTACATAGAGTCGGTTACAATGGTAGGAGATCTTCATATCCGTATCGCCAAGCTTGCCTTCCACGCCAAGGAAAGTCCCTTCCGGACACGGGACGGAGTCTTCAATCTTGTATCTTCATAGTCCAGGAGTCCGGCTGAAGGTATAGTCCGGCCATCCGGACACCCCCTAATCCAGGACTCCCTCAGTAGCCCCTGAACCAGGCTTCAATGACGACGAGTCCGGCGCGCAGATTGTCTTCGGCATTGCAAGGCGGGTTCCTCCTCCAAGTACTTTATAGAAGATTTTAAACACAAAGATAGTGTCCGGCTCTGCAAAATAAGTTTTCCACATATTGCCATAGAGAGAACAATATTTACACAAATCTAATCTGCTGACGTATTCCGTAGCGTGACACACCATGGCCAAGCCTTTATCCGAGTCGTTTTATTATCCCACCTCAGCGCGTTATGCGAGGCGGTTTCCTTGGCACGTCTTGTCAAAGCAGAGACCGTGTCCCCTTATTCCGGGATTCTCATCAATACGGACATGGGTAACCCAACCGCTTCTAGGACTCCTAGATCATAGGCAAGTCCAAACGGACACGGAGAGGACGCTCGATATCCACCCTCTTTATAAAGGGACGAGGCCTTTTATTTTTCCCTCCCGTGCTCAATCGAATCCTTCCCCCACCTCAAGCTCAAACGCCCAAAGTTCAGGTCAGGTGCTCCGAACCTTCAGACATGTCCGGATCTAGCCTTCAAGGCCGATGGGTGCCTTCTTCCGTCACGGAAGAAGACGTCAAAAAGTTGAGGGAGGCCAGATATCTGATCGCCGAGATTCTGCATCGGCTGCCTCCTCGGGGGCAGGCCGTCCCCTCCCATGAACCCAACAAGAGCGTCGTGTTCGTCTCCCACTTCCTCCGAGGTCTAGGCCTTGCATTGGATCCTTTTGTCAGGGGCTTGATGTTTTACTACGGGCTAGATTTCCATGATATAGCTCCGAACTCCTTTCTTCATATCACGACATTTATTGTTGTGTGCGAGGCCTTCCTCCGGGTTACCCCTCACTTTGGCCTATGGCTCAAGACCTTTGAAGTAAAACCGAAGATGATCGAGGGGCAACATGCGGAGTGTGGAGGCGCCTCAATACACAAGATGACGGGAGCTGCATGGCCCAAAGGTTCCATTCCAGAGGTGTCTGAATTATGGCAACAGGAGTGGTTCTACATCACGGCTCCTAGAAGTGCCAAGTGGGCGGCCGCCCCTCTCTTTCGCCCGGGCCCTCCACGACCGCTGATGTCATGGATTAGCAGAGGATTGAGTTGGGGTCCGGGCAAGGACGTGCCTATACTGCAAAGCCGCATTCAAGATCTCTTTAATGGAGATTTCAGTTTGGTTGCGGTAACACAAGTTATGCTGGTTCGTCAAGTCCAGCCTTGCAAACGCCGGCCTCTTCACTTGTGGGAGTTCAATCCCGAGGGACCGCGCGCCATTCAAAATTTCCTCGGCCTGACGCACGAGGAGATGTACAAGTCGTTCTTTGGACCTCAAGTGGAGTGTCCGGAAATCTCCGAGGACGCGGGCCTGAGTAGCAACCGTGCCGCCGAACAGGTAAGGCGACTTCCGACCGAGCGTACTACCTCTCCTTTAATGCGAAGTTATTTCTGAGAGTTTGCTTTTTGACCAGGACTGGCTAACGAAGGCAAAGTTGATTTGGTGCTCGGCCCCCCTCCCTGAGGGTTTGGAAAATCCGATATTGGAAAAGATGCTCCAGACCGAACCCTGCCCGGAGCCCTTGAAGGAAAATGCGGGCGGTCGCGGGCCCCCAATGTTGGCCGCTATAGCCGAGGGAGCGAGCGTCTCCATGAAGGAAGATGATCAGAAGAGGAAAAGGATTGCGTCCGGGGATTCGGAAGCCGAAGCTTCCAAACGGGAGAAGAAGTCTCCCACAGAGGGTCCTACCCCGGGGGGTGCGGTTGCTGCACAAAGTCTGGGGGGGATCAATTCTCCCTCGAGTCGTAAGTGACCCAAAGTACTTTAATAGTACAGATATGCTGTCTTTTCTTTTGAGAAAATAACCACTGCATATATCTTTGTAGTTCGGGCCTTAGCCCCTCTCAGATGAGCTCGTCTTCGGGGGATCTTCTTCTGAAGATGATGGAGAGCGAAACGCCTCCTCCGGACTCCTCCGCTCCGAAAGCGGGCGATCCTGAAGTGTCGTCGCGGAGGGCCTCTTCGGGCCCGGCGAGGCCAGAAGATAATTCCGTCGACCCCCGAAGCTTCCCGTGTCCGGCTCCCGAAGAGAGCAGGCAAACGAGTCCGGCACCGTCTAGTGTACGGTCGGATGTTCTGAGGGAGTTGGTGGGGCGAGCGGCCATCTCAGATGAACACCGTGTGCTGATGAATACGGTGATGGAGAGAATCTCGTCCGCCGAAAGCGGATTGCATAAAGCTTTTATGAGTCTACTAACAGGTTTTGAGGTACGTAAAATAATGTATGATAGTCCTGCACATGCTAAGTGTGCCCTGTGTAGATAGTAGCCCCTGAGACTCTGGTTGTCGTTGGGAACGACGACGATCAGAGGATCATAATCCCAGGTAGTAACCATAGTACTTTTATGAGCAGGTGATGGAAGCTCCGGTGGCTAGCCGGACTAGCGAGTTTGCCCATTTAAAACGGTAGTTGGATGCGGCAGACGCCGACATCGAGCTTGTTAACAAAAGGCTTGACGAGGCGCAGGGTAGGTGTTATTATCTGGTAAACACCGCATAGTAGGAGCAGCATGAAGCCAGTATATTTAACATGTTATTACTGCAGATGGAGCTGCCACTGTTGAAGCCTTGCGGGCGGAACTTGTCCGAGCCAAGGAACAAGCGAGATTGGGTAATGCGACTGCTTTGAAGGCGGCCGAAGAGTTGAGAGCCGAGAAGGCCGCGCATGGCGAGAGCCAGGATAAGATGGCCAATATGGCCGTAGAATTAAAAGCCTCCGTCGACCGTTGATGGGCTCTTTAAAAGGAAAACCATGCGAAGGCATCGGACCTTGAGAAGGTTGCTGCAACGGGAAAAGACCTCCGCTCTGCTATGAGGGCAAAGAAGGAGGAGCTGCGGGAAGCAGGGGATATTGTAGCCGGGAAATCCTTTATGCTGCAGAGGAAGTTCGGAGATCCACGGTATGCCCCTCTGGATTGGCTATGGAGTTCGGAGGATGTGTATATGGATTTGGCGGCGAGTGCTGCCGATGCGGCCAAATACTTCCAGAGTCAGAAGGACCGTGAAGTAGACCAGCTATTTTGGAAACAATTCCTTTCTCCTGAGCGTCCGCTTTCATTGATGGACCAATTAGCCGAATGGGCCGAACTAAATAGGTTGTCCGGACTCTCCATGAGGTCTGTTGTGGATCAGCTATGGCCGGGAAGGTCGAAACCGAGCAGCTATTTCAGCTTGGTGCAGCAGTTCCTTGATGTGGTGCTGCGCATAAATGCGATGAAGAGGTCGGCGTGCATAGAAGGCACACAAATGGCCTTTGCCCGTGCTAAAGCATACTGGACAGAGATGGATGCTACCACTGTTGCAGCGCAGGATTCGGCCATAGGTCGAAGGGCTGCTGAGCACTACTTTGAGGAAGTTTTAGGATGCTCGTTTGATAGAGACCCAGTGCTCAAAAAATATTATGTTTGAGTGACATGTAATCTCATTGTAAGCGAAATGCTTTTATAAATTTTCATAAGGCTACTTTTATACTTTTTCCTGAAAGTAATGTGATGCCTCCTGGGCGGCCGTTTATGTATACATGTGTATAACCTGAAAGATTGCAGTCGTCGGCTTCAACCCCCACGCATATAATGCGGAGGTGTTCGCAGAAACACGCGTTCACACTTAACCCAACGTCTTGGTCCTATTAAGGAGGTGATAGCGGAGCGAGCGAGGCAACTGGACTATAATGCTTTAACACTTTCACTTAGCCATAGGAGTTTGACAGTGGGGCTACTAGATAGCCCCTGGTGGCTCCGCACTCTCCCGATCCCGGGGTGCGTATATGCCTGGCCGGAAAGCGGCCCTTCGTTAAGGCGGAGGAATTCTAACATTCCCATGGGTCATCGAGTGGTTGACCAGTCTCGCGCTAGATCATGACAGTCAGTTTTCGGCTTTCTCTACTGAGGTGCTCGTCCGGATGAACCAGGGCACAATCGCAGTAGTTCTCCTGGTGCTACCTTAGCCGGTAAAGAGGAACGTAAGGCACCAAAACACAGGAGCCGGGAAAACCCAACATTTGACCAAAGACAATGATTCGGAGCTGATGCATATAGGGCCAAACTCGCGACGCCGAACAGTCCCTAAGGTATTCGGTCTTTGTGGTATAAACCGGGCCTAAATAATGACCTTCGTAAGAAGCCCCTTATGTCCAGGTACGTGCATTGGTCTGGCATGGCCACATGCCAAGACATCAGCATCCTTCTCAATGGTGGATATGTATCAACAAGAGACAGTACAAAGGTTTATGCGGGGTCTTAATCTAAAAAGAATCCTTGGAGCGGGTCCCTGCTGCACGTCTGCGCCTGTGTCTCCGTTGTGCCGTATCCTGGGCGGGTGTGGCACGATGATCGTCTGTAAAAGAGAGGAATTTAGGTGAAAAAGGTTGTCGTGCAAAAAGATAATTAAAGAAACTATGCATAATTCAAGATGAGGAGGAATGGCCACATGTCTGCGCGCGTTGAGCCCCTTGTAAATAGGGGTGTGATCATTTATTCGGTATAAGTAGCGGCGCCGGACTCGATTAGTTGTGTCTGAGGTCTTGACGACCTATGGGGCGCTTTGGCTAGTCCGGGCGCCTTTAGTGTGTGGCTGCCAAGGCAGCCTCACTCTCTTCGGCGCGCAGAGATCGCTTGATATTTCCGTGCACTGAAATGATGCCGCATGGACTGGGCATCTTGAGTGTGAGGGAGGCGTAGTGTGGTATTGCATTAAAGCGAGCGAAAGCTTCGCGCCCGAGCAGTGCTTGATAGCCACTTTGAAACGGAGCGATATGGAAGGTTAAATGCTCGCTACGGAAGTTATCGAGGGAGCCGAATATGACTTGTAGTAGGAGGGAGCCCGTACAACGAGCCCCTGGGCCTGGCGTTACTCCTTTAAAGGTAGTATTGCTATGGCGAATTTGTGTTGGGTCTAAACCCATCCCGCGGATTGTATCCTGGTATATTAGGTTTAGGCTGCTGCCGCCGTCCATCAAGACTCGTGTGAAGTGATATCCGCCAATTACTGTGTATAATACCAAGGCAGCCCATCCTGCGTGTCGGATACTTGCTGAGTAATCGTGATGGTCGAAAATGATTGGTTGAGACGACCATTGGCAGGACTTCGCAGTGATAGGCACTTGGGTATATTTTCCTAGGGGTGCCGCATTGTTTTTTCCCTTGATCATGTGTAGTGCGTTTACTGTTTTGACTTCTGGTGGGAATTTCTTTTGTTCCCCAGTGTCTTTCTTGGGAGGCTCGTCCTCGTCTTCACTTGGTGTATCCTCCCCCTTGTGTACGGCGTTGAACTTGCCGGACTGCTTGAAGACCCAACATTCTCTGGGTGTGATTAGCGGGCTTGCTAGGGGTACTATGTATCTGACAGACCTGGTCCAGAATTTTGTTGAGGCTGGACGGTTCATCCCTGGTGCCTTTAGTGGGCGGCTTTTGACCTGGCCGGGAGCTTTTGAATCCGGCATTTACTGCCGTGCCCTTCGTGATGTCTTCTTTATTCCGGCGTTTGCTATTGCTGTTGCGCTGTGATTTCCCGTTTCCATCTCTAACTTCGGATGTACTGGGGTCGCTGGTGCTGCATCTGGCTAGCCAGCTATCCTCACCCGCGCAAAAGCGGGTCATGAGGTTTGTTAATGCGGCCATTATTCTCGGCTTATTTTGGCCGAGGTGTCTGGCAAGCCATTCGTCACGGACGCTATGGTTGAAAGATGCCAAGGCTTTGGCGTTCGGACAGTCGTCAATCTGGTTCTTTTTAGTGAGAAACCTGTTCCAAAGCTTTCGGGCTGACTCTCTGGGCTGTTGAGTTATATGACTCAAATCGTCCGCATCCGGAGGTCGGACATAAATTCCATGACAATTTGCCTGAAAGGCGTCTTCGAGCTCTTCCCAACTTCCAATGGAGCTTTCGGGGAGGCCTTTGAGCCAGTGACGAGCTGGCCCTTTGAGCTTGAGGGGTAAGTATTTGATGGCGTGGAGATCATCTCCTCGAGCCATATGGATATGAAGGATATAGTCCTCAATCCAAACCCCAGGGTCTGTTGTTCCATCATATGCCTCTATGTGTACGGGCTTGAATCCCTCTGAAAATTCATGGTCCAGCACCTCATCGGTGAAACATAGGGGGTGTGCGGCACCCCTGTAACTGGGTGTACCGCGTTGTTCTGATGCTTGTTGTGTTGCATTGTATGCTGGGGCGCGCTTGCGTGGTCCATAGATGGATCTTGTTGCGCCGTCCTTTGGGTGCGAGCCCTCGCGTGGGTCGCGTGTTGTATTGTGAGAGGCCTTGTATGCCGTTCTGTGTTGATAGAGGGGTCGTCTATCTGACCAGATGGTTGCTTTGATATTTGGTTGTGGGGGTTGGAGGCCTCCTCATCGAATTCGGGTAGCAACTTCCGCTTTGGGTAGCTCTTTGAGGGGCAATCGTCGCCGTACATTGCTGCTGTATTAAGTATTTTACTCCATCTGAATTGGAGTTTGTTTTGCGTGGCTTGAGCCTTCGCTTCTGCTTTTTAAGGCTCCTTGCGGGGGTAACGAGCCTTTCGCGGGCATTCTG
Source organism: Triticum dicoccoides (assembly GCF_002162155.2). NCBI lineage: Eukaryota > Viridiplantae > Streptophyta > Magnoliopsida > Poales > Poaceae > Triticum > Triticum dicoccoides. Next base: position 75,630,199 of record NC_041390.1, read on the forward strand.
ATGCTCCGGGTGCCTGTCCGGCATTATGTCGTCCGGACCATTATCCCTGATAGGATTTGTTTGTTCGGTTTGAATATCCGGATTGCCGTTGTCCGGCAGCGGTTCGCCCTGCTCCAGCGCTGGGTCTGTGTGATCGCTATTTCTGTCGAGGCGGGATTTGGGGCGGCGCTTGCGTCGCCGTTTTGACTGCTTTTCGAGGGAACTGTCCTTTGGTGCGTCCTTCCGCTCCTTGTCGTCATCTTTTGGTGTGTCCACCGTGTATATGTCATATGACGAGGTGGCGTTCCAGGGCCCAATAGGCGCTGGTTCTTCATTGTCTCCTTCATCGGCGTCCATACCGTCGATGTCTTTGGAGTCAAAGTCGAACATGTCGGTTAAATCATCGACAGTGGCTACAAAGTGGGTGGTGGGTGGGCTTTTAATTTCCTCATCGTCCGTACTCCAACCTTGCTGACCGTAGTCCGGCAAGGGCTCTCCTGATAAAGAGAGAGACTTCAGTGACTTCAGGATATCACCGAAAGGCGAGTGCTGAAAGACGTCCGTGGCCGTGAACTCCATGATCGGCGCCCAATCGAATTCGATCGGCAGGGGCGCGGAGGGTTCGGAGTCCGGAGAAGAATCCGGCTCCATGGAGTCATGAGTCTCGCAAGGTACGGGGCTGGTGTTCGGCTCAACCGCCATTGGGATCACAGCCCCCGAGGTGGCGCCCAACCGCCCATCCTCGATCGGCACGGTTGGCTCCAAACTAAGGGTCGGAGACGATGCGGGTGCGGCCTCCAGGGCACTGTTCGGCGGCAGGGCTAGATCATGCTCGTCGTGACAGTGCAGCGCGCTCGGCGGTGGTTCGAGTCCGTTGAAGATCAAGTCCCCGCGGATGTCAGCCGTGTAGTTTAAATTTCCGAATCTGACCTGACGGCCAGGGGCGTAGCTTTCGATCTGCTCTAGATGGCCAAGTGAATTGGCCCGCAGTGCAAAGCCGCCAAAGACGAAGATCTGTCCGGGGAGGAAGGTCTCACCCTGAACTGCATCGCCATTGATGATCGTAAGAGCCATCGGGCCTGATGGCGACGGCACAGAGGAACTCTCAATGAAAGCACCAATGTCGGTGTCAAAACCGGCGGATCTCGGGTAGGGGGTCCCGAACTGTGTGTCTAGGCCGGATGGTAACAGGAGGAAAGGGACACGAAGTTTTACCCAGGTTCGGGCCCTCTCGATGGAGGTAAAACCCTACGTCCTGCTTGATTAATGTTGATGATATGGGTAGTACAAGAGTAGATCTACCACGAGATCAGAGAGGCTAAACCCTAGAAGCTAGCCTATGGTATGATTGTTGATGTGTATGTTGTCCTACGGACTAAAACCCTCCAGTTTATATAGACACCGGATAGGGTTAGGGTTACATAGAGTCGGTTACAATGGTAAGAGATCTTCATATCCGTATCGCCAAGCTTGCCTTCCACACCAAGGAAAGTCCCTTCCGGACACGGGACGGAGTCTTCAATCTTGTATCTTCATAGTCCAGGAGTCCGGCTGAAGGTATAGTCCGGCCATCCAGACACCCCCTAATCCAGGACTCCCTCATTGGTCATCATGCCTTGCAATGTTGCATGCAAGGAAATCGACGCCGCATCACGCTTGTCCTCTTTCTTTGAGTTGGTCTTTCCCCGCAGCCGCGGCTACTCTCCCTCACCTTGCTCCTCGACGGCTTCTGGCCCTCCACGCGCCTTGAGGGCGGCATATTGCTCCTTGAACTTCTCGTCCCCGTTTATGACCATCCAACAATGGGTGAGGTTAAATAACTTGTTCCCATGTTGGGCCTTGAATGCTTCCAAAGTTTGGAATACCTACACATGAAGAGCATGCAACCATCTGGGCGAATGGACATGCAAGCATATGGGCAAATAGACATGCAAGCATAGGAGGAATGTATACCATGTCTTTGATGTCGAGGCCACTCATGAACGGCCCTCGATGCTCCCAAGCGGGGCAAAAAACTTGTTGCACTCTTGTTTCATCATCCTCCAACGCTTCAAGAGGGACACCCACCCACGCTTGCTCTCCATCTTGTACGGTTCGAACTTCTTGCGTTCATGGAACTCGCTGTGAACTCTTAGCCAAAAGGTTGTTGACTTTTGCTCGGTGTCGACCTTGGGGTCTTGTCCAATTTCCCTCCAACATTCACAAAGGAGTTTGTCCACATCCTTTGTGTATGCCTTCGTCCATTTGCTTTGGTGCTTCTTGTTTGCATTGGCTTGGGTGGCGAGCTCGTCTTCAAAAAACAAAGGCTCCCCATCGATGTCCACTTCATCTTCTTCTTCTTGGTTCTAGTCTTCCAGGAACTCGTGGTCTTGCGGGAAGGTTCTGCCCATGCCATCTTGCCCTTGCGTGAAGGGCTCGGCCGTGCCTCCATGGCCTTGAGCAAAGGTGTCGGACGTGCCCTCGTGGCCGGCCATGAAGGGGCATCGGCCATCTTGGCTTTGGGTCTCATCGAGATCGAAGGCCGCGCCACCCAGACCGCCTTAGAAGATGATGTTTTACATGAAGAAATGGTTGGCTATCTCACCGTCCGTGGTCGTCATTGTGTCGAACAGGTTGCGGGAGTCAGGATGCTTGCCGGCGAGGATCTCTCGCTAGTATTTCCTCTGACCATCGGTGGATGATCTACCAGCCATAGGCGTAGTGTTGAGGTTGATGGCCACGAGGTTGATGGCCACGGGCACGAACGTGTGCTACCTCTTGAGCATGCGTTGGTTTTCCCTTAAATAGGAAAGGGTCATGCAGCAAAGTAGCTGTTGGACACGAAAAAGTAAAGACGGCGCTCATACAAAAAGAATAGTGGGTTTCGTATAAGCATCTCCCTTGACCCAGGGTACAAAGTGTTGCGGGCATGCTAGTGTACCAAGTACACAAATATAAGAAGAAGAAAGAAAAAAGAAAGTGGGGCCTGCTGGCGCAACCAAGTGATCAAGCGATTACGGTCTCCTGGTTCCCAGAGGCCTCGGAAAGCCCCTGGCTAATTACTCCTGCGGATAGTGCCGCGGGACACCTCCGACTAAGCTGCGCAGTCGTCATCTTCGGTTTTTTGCTTCGCGTTCCTCATACATGGTGGTGGTGGTGAACGATCGAGTCTGTGTACGGAGTGGTACACGCACCGTCGAAAACGTGGCCTTTGCTCTGGCCACGCCCGCCTATGCCGTCTTGCCTCGTCGGCCCTGAGCAACGTTGATGTGGTTGTTGAAGTAGCATGCATGGTTGGGCTTGGCTTGGACGTCGTCCATGACATTGTAGATTCGCCGGAAGTGCGAGGGGTATGCCCCGCGGGAGTAGATGTCGAAAGGAGAAGAAGGAATGGATGGACGTGCGACACATGGTGTGCACATATCTGTCAATGACGGCATACACCGCCGCCTATTGCGGAGGAAGTCGCCACCTCGTGCCGTCCGGTGCGGCCAGTGGCGGCGGGTCAGCCGCACGCCAATGAGCATGTGAAGCCAACACAGAGTGCCGACGGTGATGCCGAGTCCGCCTCCACGGCGGATGCATCCGGACCAGGAGCCGCTAGACATGAGCGGACCCCGTCCGGCACGTGTGACACGTGTTCATGCTCATGAAGAGGGAGGTTGTGAGATACGCCTAAGTGTGTTCTGACCCCAACCTCCATCAAGCGCCGTGCCGCCTTCATGGGTATGATGAGTCATCATAACTCGTCAAGCGTCGCGCTGCCGCCAGCACGTCGAACGGACCATGTCGCTGTGTCCCGGCCAGCCCATGGCGCCTCCATGGACCGGCGAGACAACGACAAAGGAAACCCCGTGATGCGGTAGAGCCTCGCCCAGGCACGGTGGATGGGTGTAGGTCGAAGGGGTGGCGCACTAGATGGCGTCGAGTCGAGATGCGTATCGACGAGTCCCGACCAGCCCATGGCATCTCCATGGACCGGTGAGACGGGGCGAGTAAGGCCTCGCGATGCGGCGGTGCCTCGCCCAGGCGCTGCCGATGGTGTAAGTAGAAGGGGGCACACTAGAGTGCGTCGAGTCGAACGATGTGTGACGCCGAGTCCTAGCACGATGGTGTTGCCGGCGGACTCGGCGATGGAGGGTGCGTCGGAGACCGCTCACGGTCGACGGCCCCGGTACGTCGTCGTCTTGTGCGGAGAGTGCGTCGGGGGCACACGTGGCTAGCAGCCCCGATACGTTGTCGTCGTGTTCGCGGTAGTTGTCGTCTTGCGCGGAATTGGGCCGAGGGCGCCGAGCCCCCGCACGTCGTCGCCGATGGCATGTCCGGCATGGAGGGACCGCCGGGGGCTGCACACGAAGGACAACCCCGATGCGTCGTCGCCAGTGATGAGTCTGGCGTGAAGGGGTCGCCGGGGGCTGCACGCGAAAGGCAACCCGACGCGTCGTCACAAGTGATGAGTGCGGCATGAAGTGTTCGATGGGGGTTGCATATGAAGGGCAATCCGGCGCGTCGTCGCCGGTGGTGAGTCCGGCGTGATGGGATCGCCGGGGGCTTGGGAAAAGACGACCGGCATGATGTTGATCTTCGTCGGCGGCTCCGATGAGCCTTGCCCGGCTGTGTACGGGAGTCTCGGCCGCCTGCGGGAGCACTCCCATACGGCGCGTGTGTCAGGAGTAGCCTTGGGCTCCACCTTTCCTGGCTTGCTGCATGGGAGGTCGATGGATGAGTGCTCTCCGTGGATCCTTCGTGCGCGAGTCCTCCGCCTTCTGCCTTCTGCCTGAGTTCTCTTGGCCCCTTTTTTTTTTGCCTTTTTCCTCCCTTCTGGCCGTGTGTTGTGTCTCAGTATTTATAGGCAGATGGAGATTGGTAGAGGCGTAGGGCGCTGCACGCAGCCGCCGTGATTGTTTCGATTTTTCTGGCCAAGATATAAATGAAAACCTGTTTAAAGTAATCGTGTTGGTGCTTATCTGTTGGGGTTGCACGCGTATACACCAGCGTGTAGGTTCGGGTCTGTACACGTCCCTGTCGGCCGGGACACGAATACTCGGGTATGTATTTGTATACTGGTGAGGTACTTGAATCGCGTCCGACCCATTGTACACGCACGTTAGCTGCACCAAGTCTTTTTATGCATGCATGCATGTACTCCGTTCGTTCGGAATTACTTATCACAGAAATGGATGTATCTAGATGTATTTTAGTTTTAGATACATTTATTTTTAAAAAAGTAATTCCGAACGGAGGGAGTATATGCATAGTACGTGCAAAACTAATATTGCATGGGCCATGCAACACGTGCATCCATCGGCCCGTGTACTAATTAAGCATACGTACACATAGGTACATATTCCTTAGCCATCCCGCATAAGCTAAGTTTGTTAACTTATTTTCTTTATTTTTCATACTATTTATAGTACAAAATCTCGTCGAATAAATGCCCCCACCGAGTCGAGTTCGAGGGCGAAGCAAATCGTGCTCGACTTGGTGAGAAATATGTTTTTATCCGCAATGAATCGGACGCAACCTTTATAGCTGCCGTCCCTGATTAATCTTTTGTGTGGGCGCTTTGTTTGAAAGCTAGCCAAATCCTACTGAATCAGGTATTCGCGGCCGCTCCTTTACCTAGACTCCTTATCCATGGGAGTAGGCGTCCTTGTTGAGAATACACGGAGGCCGGCGAGTCGTACAGCGGCCTCTATGGCGCTGGTACACCTCCGCCTAAGTTCTTTCCCTCAAGTGGGCAAACCACGGAGGAAGCTCACGTGGACGGCATATGCAGAAACCACGGACGCACGTATGTGCACACCCATGTGATGGCGCGTCGCGCGGGGACTCCGCTGTGCGCAAGAACTCTGTCTACTTCGTCTGCCAGCCCCGGCTTGTGCCACGGCATCGTTGGCAGTAGGCGGGTTATTTCTGGCTTTTCGCAGGTGACAGCGCCATTGCTGCCAAGAAAGAGAAGGACGGGAGAGGGAAAATAAAATAAAATGGAGAGATACCTTGTTGGGCCAGCTTGCTGCTGTGGCGTCTGGCAACAAAGTAGACTCGGGTCTTCCTTAGTGCACGGCGAAACGCCCTGCCACGCGCTGCAGATTTTATCAAACAAGTCAGGACCGCTTAGCTGCACGGTGCCAGCCGACAAGACTGAAGGGTTTCACAGCTTCGCGCTGGCCGCACTGGCGCGCTACATTGTTCCCACAATTAAGCTTAGCGTGGCCATGCAGACGGGGTATCAGAACGCCATCGATGTCTCGCCCTATCGCCGAGTGTGATAGGCCGGTGAAAAGACCAACCTGGTATGGTGATGACAACATTGTGCAAGCCTGCTGTCGCCGCCAAAGATGTTTGAGGGCATAGCATTGCCCACGGTGATGTTGTTGTAGAGTCGCCGTAATAGCGACAACTGAAGGGTGGGGCCACCTTCAGTGTCAGCATCATGGCTTGAAGCTTGGTGTTTCCGTAGTTGACGACGTCCATGGCTTTTGGTGTTGTAGACGACGTCGTGCGGGGATGGCCTCGTCGACGCCAATGATCGAGACCCTAGCGTTGCCCCCGATGTTGTCGTTGTTGTGGAAGCGACGTAGTGCTAACACTGAGGGGCGACGCCGCCCTCGATGTTAGCGACGTTGGTTGATGTAGCGTGGTTGCCAACATCTTGGCGACATGGCTTGGCGCAATGTGGGGAGGCCGTTAGGCAATGGGGACCTCGACCCCCCGGCCCTTCCGCCATGGGCATTGTAGAGGTTGTCGGTGAAGCGGACGTTTGAAGGGCGGTGATGCCCGTCGGCGCTCGTGGTGGTGTCGAGCCAAAGGTGCATCGCTGGCACACATATATGTGGGCATCGTCTCTCATCCGCATAGAAACTTAGTCGCTTCTGCACAAACTTAGAGGAACCAAGCGACTGGAAAGACCAAATGAAAACCAACTCATGAAGAGGAAGTGAGAAAAATAAAAAATGGCGTTTTTTTGTTTAAAAATGTTGGCTTTTCCGCTTGACACTAGCTATGAGCGTGACGTCGGAGAAGGCTGCCGAAGGACTTAGTCATCGGGAATCGTCAAAGAGCCATGACGATCGCAACTCAATAACTTATTTCCTTCTGTGTTTGTTTGTGTGTGAATATGTGTGTATCACGATGACGTGATTGGAATACTTCCGAGAGGCAGCAGGAAATCGTACCCTATCCCATCATGGCAAGGAGTAACCCCACAGCTCCACCGTTCTTCCTTCCGAGCCTCAAGAACCCAGAAACTTGGGTAAGGTGTATTTAGGGTATGTCGTTTTGGGACAACGGCCAAAAACATATGTTCATGCCTTTGTTGAGGGGTGGTGGATGACTACCTCCCGCCATCTTTCCAGTGGTTCCCTTACTGCTTGCACATCGGGACTTGCTTCTGGAATCTTGAGGTTTGCTTCATGGACGGTGTGATGGCCTGGCTTATTAGGAATGATAGACTACTCATATCAATAAGGAATTCCTTCTTTTCCGGGAGCCCATTCGGACAGAACTTCAAAGTTAAGCGTGCTCAGCTTGGAGTAGTGTCAGGATGGGTGACCGACCGGGAAGTTGCTCCCGGGTGCGCACGAGTGAGGACAAAGTGCGCAGAAAAGACTAGTATTGATCTGTGGGGCCAGTCTAGATCCTGTCAGGAGTAACGACCACCGGCGGGTGTGTTTGGGGCGTTACAGACGGCCTTGGTGGCCGCTAACTTTCGAGGACCGTCTCCTCTTGGAGAGAATAGCTTCATGGGCGGCCTTGGTGGCCGCGAACTTTCGAGGATCGTCTCCCCTAGGAGAGAATAACTTCATGGGCGGCCTGGGTGGCCGCAGACTTCTAGGGATCGTCTCCCCTTGGAAGGATTGCTTCATTGACGGCCTTGGTGGCCGTGGGCTTCAGAAGATTGTTTCATCTTTCGAGGCGCGTTTGCACGCGTTTGGAAGTTTGCTTCATGTTTCTTCGGGGACCACCTTGAGAACTTGGAAGGTAGTCATCCACCTATGTGGACTAAAAACCTTAGGCATTTTATCTGGAGCTTTGCTGGCACGCCCCAGGGTTATCAAGCGGCTACGCACCTAACCCAACTTGTGTTGGATCGGGCAGCCCTTTCCTGATCTTTTGCCTAGAGTCTTCCCTGGAGCGTGTGGAGTCTCTAGGAACCTGAGACACGTCCAGGAGCATGGGGGTGTGGGGCTTCATTGTTTAGAAGCAACCCAAGTAGTCTTCTCCGCTGCCTCTGGGAGCATATGGTGTGCGTGTGTGTGTCGTGTTTTGTGGGTATGAGAGCCGCTCCACTAGACAAGTCCCAAGGAAGCCAAATCGTTCGTCAGAGCTGAGTGTGGTTCGGGAAAAGCCGTTTTTTGTAGGATTTTGCAATCCATAAGAAGTGGAAACAAAAGGAACACGAATAAATCCGCTTCATGCAATTGTAAGTGCAATGCAGACTTTGATAAGCCATCGAAAACTCCCCTTCTTGCAAGGCAAAAGAAGAATAAAACAAGCCAAAGAAAAAAAAGCGAGAAAAAGGAAGCCTTTTTATGCAAAGTACTTTTTCAATAACCTACCGTTGATCGATGGCATTGGCCCGGCTTCTTGCGGGTCAACCACTCGGGCACCTCCGAGGACACGCGTCATGGCACGCTGGTAGGTGGCACTAGCGTTCATCAACCCGAAAGGAATCATGGTGTGGTAGAAGTTGCCTTTCGAGGTTCTAAACGCGGTGTTGATGGCGTCGAGTTTTGGCTCGATGTAGTTGGGGACAACACGGCTACTCTCAATGTCCGACGATTGAGAGGTGACAGGTTCCTGGATTTCTCCAGTTTCCTTCGCCGGCGCCTGCCCCCAGCGCTGGGGCTGGAATGGCACCAAAGTGGGGAGTATCATCCCCTGTCGAGGGACTGACTCATCCCCCTCTAACCTGGGGACGGACCTCGATAGAGGGCGGCGTTGGCTTGGATCAGCGCACCGTCGAGTTGGCGGCGGTACTTCCGTCGAAGGTGCTATGCGAGGAGCTCACGGAGGCAAGCCCCACGCATGCAGATGGTGACGAATCTTGCTCAAAGGCTGCTCCTTGCGAGTGACAAGGGCAACCTCCTGAGGAATGAGAGGTGTTTTCGTGGTGGCGAGGACAAGGTCGGATAGCCAATGCTCCACCTGAGCGATCGGAACCCGTGATGGCTCGCCTGCTTGGCCTTGTCCTGATGAGGTCCACGACTCCACGCTCACCATGTTCACGGAGTGGTAATGTGGATTGACGGCTTCTGGGTCTAGGGCGACCATTTTCTCATTGATGGCTTGTTGGAGCCATTCCTTGAAGGCGATGCAATCCTTGATTGTGTGGCCTACGTACATGTGGTATGGGCAATACAAAGGATTGTCATCCATGTTTACCTGGTCAGGTCTTTGAGGTTCGGGCAGATTCAGAGCCCGATGCTCCATCAGTTGGTCGAACATGTCTTTCGCCAACTCGCGGCGAAAGACGTACAACTTCTTGAGAATATTATGCATGGATGCACGTCGCCTCCCCCCAGCTTGCTCGGTCCGTACACCCAAGGTGGGCACGGTACTTCGTGGTGCTGAGGTAAGCATCCTGGTGGCGTTCGCCTCCGCCGCCACATTTGTCTTGCCCCCATTGTTAGGGAGCTTAGACATTGAGGCAAAGCGCTTGGCAGGGTCAAAGGCACTCGCATTCTTGTATAGCTCCATGATCTGTGGAGACTTGTCAAATTCCAGCTTGATGGCTGCAACAACTGAGCTGAGAGCGCTAAAGTTTCTTGGCTCACGCTGAGACACCTCTAGCGACCAGTGATGTTGCATGCCATGAACACACATATTAATGGCATCCTCGAGATGCATCTCCCTAGCGAGACGCACGTAGCTATTGTGGAAGCGGATGATGTAGTCATTGATGGACTCCTCTCGCCGCTGCTGTACTTGCGCTAGTTCGACAACGGAGAAATCCTTCTTCATGGCAATGAAGTGTCTCTTGAAGACTTCCTTCATGCTCGCCCAGCTGGTGATGGATCCCACCAGTAAGCGACTATAGCAGTGGAAGGTAGGGCCAGTCAATGACCCTAAGAATTGTCGAATAAGAAGTGAAGAGCTATTAGCGGTGTCGCCGCAAGCCGCCTCGAAATACGCTAGATGCTCCCGTGCATCATCAGTCCCATCAAACTGACGGAACTTCGGCGGATGCCAACCAGCAGGGAACGACACTAGGTCGTGCCATGCTTCATAGGGCTTCTCGAGCTTGCTTTTCGAGGTGTGGGGCGCTTGCTCGATGGACATCTGCTTGAGCCTCTTGGTTACCATGTCTTCTACGATGTCGTGGTAGTTCTTTAGCATGCTCGGGTCTGACGCCCCATCGGCCACACCGGTGGGCGTGACCAATGGCCGCCCCCGCACACCTTAGTCTTGCTGTTGACGCCCACCATTGGGTGGCGCACTTGCTAGCTCCATGGCTTGAAGCTCCTTCTCTTGCCGGTCCACCATTCGCCTTGGTGTCCCTGGCGCCACGAGGTTACTGTTCATCATGAGCTCGATAAATCGATCAACTTTCGCGGTTAGTTGATCGATTGTACAGCCTTGCTCGCGCACCTGATCAGCAAGGTTCGCTTCGAGCGGCGCTCCATTTCCTGCAAGACGAGATGGGTTAGCGTTGGAGGCTGTCAATGCCTCTGTCTCTGCTACTTTCGCCGCCTCCAGGTCGATCGGCGTCACCATCAGTGGCCACATGTATGGGCGCCGTGTGAAGATCTTCAAAGCTGCCTTCATAGTCTGATAGAACAGACTGAGCGAGCTCATGGTAGGGCAGCGCGTTCGAGTGCATTTCCAAAGAAGGCGAGGAGGATGTGTCGGAGGATCTCTCCTCTCCGTCGTGGTCCTCCGGCGGTTCTCCATCGTTGTCATGCCCACGCGTCACGCTTTGGTGTGCCATGGACTTTAGTCATGTGTTGGCGTCGGGCCGACTTGCAACTTGGTGTAGTTCCTTCAGATCTTCGGGAAGGCGCTCCGTGATGTCGGTGTAGTGGCACGGGGATATGTCCGTGTGATGTGCGACATCACCATCGGACATCGATCCTCCCCCCGTCGTGATGGGAAGATATGGGGCAGTTGAACTTGCCCCTTCCTCACAGGTGGATGAGCCTGATTTGGGCTTCCTCTCGACGCCTTTGAACCAAGATCGAACATGGACCAGGCATGGAACTAATGTCACACGGAAATTGGCCCTTGGATTTGTCACAATCTCCTTGTCGGATGGGTAGGAGAAGTAATGGGTGATGTGCGGCGGTTGCCACACGCCATCTTCTTCAACCCTAGCACGCACTGCTAGAGTGCCGCACGAGGCCATGTTCTTCTCATCGCCCTACTTGGCTCCCACCCCCTACCGCGAGGTAGGCCTAGCCCCTTGGTCCCCTAGGTCGGGGTCACTGAGGGTAGGCACCTGAACGATCGTTGTGTCGGGATTGAGAGGAGCATTAGACTGCAACTCAAGAGATCCTACCTGGAGGGTTGAGGATTCCTTGAGCGCAACACTAGTCTGCAACTCAGAGGCATCCTCGACTCCCTCCATAGGAGAGGCTGATTCGAGGGTGTTCCCTTGTTGTTGGGGCATATGAGTTGGAGAAGCATTCGCCTGGCTCTCCCACTTGAGAATGGTTAGGGGGCAAAGCGGTCGAACAGCCCCGCCTCCTTGCTCCGTGGCACTAGGTTGTTCCCTTCATGGCTTCGGGGTTAAGTGGTTGAGAAGGTAGTTATACCTCCCATGCCGCTCCAAGTAGGGGGAGATGCGAAATGAGATTTGATTGTTCTCCTGAACAACCTCGCCATTAGCCCGAACACGGACTTGAGTGTGCTGAAGCACAAGCTCCTCGAGCTTGCAATAAAACACATGACGGTTCCTCCGGCGCCTCTCACGCCTGCGCTGGTTCTCTATGAGAGCACCGTGCGCTGTTAGTGGGATCGGAGGTGTATGAAGAAGGGGCGGCGCACCTCGCCGAGCCGCCGGTGCTGTAGATGTTGGCCCCGTGGCAGGGGGAGCCACTTTATTCCTTGGTGGTCGCACCTGCACTTGGTTCGCCTGCCTGGGAGGAGATGGGACCCGGATAGGGGCCGAAGCCCTAGGAGGGCTCCGTGCTCGCCCTTGTGTCACTTGGTCGCGGCCCGAGGAATCACCTCGGTGCCACGGCCACCTATTTCCGCGCAGCGGCACTGCGTTATCCCCCCGCTAGACGGATGGTGTTGGAGAAGTCCGTCGACGAGGCACCAAAGTTTGGCGCTTGTGTTGGGGGCGATGATTCTGGGGTAGTCGCCGGGTCCTGCTTGCCCCCTGTGCGAATGACTCCACACGATCTTCATGACCTTCAAGCCGCCTTTGAAGGTGGCCCATCTGGTCTTGGAGTTGGTGGAGCTCTTGCCGCAAATCCTCTTCACGAGGTGCAGGCGCCTCGTTCCAAAGAACGGAGAACTTGTTGTTAGGGAAGGACCACCCATCGCATGCCGACATGTGTAGGCATAGTGCCCACATGCTCGGTGAGTAGACAGAGCGGTTGTCGAGGTCAAAGGTGGTTGTGCGGCCTGGTAGCATGGGCTGCTTGTGGGGTCGTCGCTTCCAGAACTCTCGCATGATCGCCCACCTTACCAGCTCCTTAACCTTCGATGGCTCGTTCGCCCATTGGTCGGGGAACAAGTCATACGAAGGGGTCAAGGTGCTAGGGAAGGCGAACACCTTGTGTGCAAGCTCCAACACGCCCATCGACCAGTCCTCTTCGGGGACCGAGTTCTGAGCTATGCGTGAGCTGATTTGTCAGTGGAGCTTTTGTACCTTCTGGTACTTCCTCCTGTTGTAGCGTAGTCGATGGGGGCTATGTGACAAACGATAGTTTGCCATAAGCCTCCGAAGCTCGAAGGAGACGGCCTCGAGAGCCTCCAGTAGCTCGACCTCCGTGCACCGAGTGGTCGTCGTAGGCAACTTCGGCTCAGCACTCGGCATCGGTGCGCGGACCAAAGTTGCGCCAACCCGCCTGCTGGCGACATGGACATGTAGCTTTTGGGCAACCTCAATGTCGCCCTTCTTCTCCGCGATCACGCAGTCCTTCAAGAGGGCGCACGCCTCGAGCATGAGCTCACGGCGCGCCTTCTTGGCCTTGGGAGACGGCCCTCTTTTGAGCCTTCTTCGACTCCATAGCTTGGAATTGAGACGCCTCCTGCGCCTCATGCACATACACCTTTGCACCATGCTTGAAGCTGACCATCAGCGGGAGTGACCCAAACTGGATCACTTCTGGCACATAGTCATTGCTGGCACCGGAAAAACCACCTGCAGGAAGATGGGTATCAATTAGCGTAGCTCCACGCTGACGATCTTCATGCAGCATGCTGTGCGGTTGGAGGAACGAGCGAAGACGAAGCCGCGGAAACTGCGCAGCAGAGATGGGAGGAGAACCATGTCCCACCGAGAGTGCCAATTTTGTTTGACACGAAAAAGGAAAGACGGCGCTTATACAAAAAGAATAGTGGGTTTCGTATAAGCGTCTCCCTTGACCCAGGGTACAAAGTGTTGCGGGCGTGCCAGTGTACCAAGTACAAAAATATAAGAAGAAGAAAGAAAAAAAGAAAGTGGGGCCTGCTGGCGCAGCCAAGTGATCAAACGATTATGGTCTCCTGGTTCCCAGGGGCCTCGGAAAGCCCCCGGTTGATTACTCCCGTGGATAGTACCGCGAGACACCTCCGATTAACCTGCGCAGTCGTCGTCTTTGGTTTTTGCTTCGCATTCCTCATGCATGATGGTGGTGGTGTGTGTGGCAGCGACAGAGTCTGTGTACGGAGTGGTACACGCACCGTCAAAAACGTGGCCTTTGCTCTGGCCACGCCCGCCTACGTCGTCTTGCCTCATCGGCCCTGAGCATCATTGATGTGGTTGTTGAAGTAGCAGGCATGGTTGGGCTTGGCTTGGACGTCGTCGATGACATTGTAGATTCGCCGAGAGTGCGAGGGCTATGCCCCGCGGGAGTAGATGTCGAAAGGAGAAGAAGGAATGGATGGACGTGCAACACATGGTGTGCACATATCTGTCAATGACCGCATACACCGCCGCCTACTGTGGAGGAAGTCGCCACCTCGTGCCGTCTGGTGCGGCCAGTGGCGGTGGGTGAACCGCACGCCAATGAGCATGTGAAGCCAACACAGAGTGTCGACGGTGATGCCGAGTCCGCCTCCATGGCGGATGCATCCGGACCAGGAGCCGCTAGACATGAGCGGACCCCAGCACGTGTGACACGTGTTCGTGCTGACAAAGAGGGAGCCTGTGAAATATGCCTAAGCGTGTCCCGACCCCAACCTGATGATGCCTCCGCCGCCATAGTTACGACGAGTCATCGTGACTCGTCAAGCACCGCGCCGCCTCCATGGGTACGATGAGTCATCATAACTCGTCAAGCATCGCGCTGTCGCCAGCACGTCGAACGGACCATGTCGCTGAGTCCCGGCCAGCCCATGGCGCCTCCATGGACCGGCGAGACAACGACAAAGGAAACCCCGCGATGCGGTAGAGCCTCACCCAGGCACGGCGGATGGGTGTAGGTCGAAGGGGTGGCGCACTAGATGGTGTTGAGTCGAGATGCGTATCGACCAGTCCCGACCAACCCATGGCGACTCCATGGACCGGTGAGACGGGGCGAGTAAGGCCTTGCGATGTGGCGGTGCCTCGCCCAGGCGCCGCAAATGGTGTAAGTAGAAGGGGGTGCACTAGAGTGCGTCGAGTCAAACGATGTGTGACGCCGAGTCCTGGCACGATGGTGATGCCGGCAGACGCGGCGACGGAGGGTGCGCCGGAGACCGCTCATGGTCGACGACCCCGGTACATCGTCGTCTTGTGCGGAGAGTGCGTCGGGGGCGCGTGTGGCTAGCAGCCCCGACACGTTGTCGTCGTGTTCGCGGTAGTTGTCGTCTTGCGCGAAGAGTGGGACGATGGCGCCCAGCCCCGGCACGTCATCGCTGATGGTATGTCCAGCATGGAGGGACCGCCGGGGCTTGCACACGAAGGACAACCCCGACATGTCGTCGCCAGTGACGAGTCCAGTGTGAAGGGGTCGCCGGGGGCTGCACGCGAAAGGCAACCCGACGCGTCATCACAAGTGAGTCCGGCATGAACTATTTACTGGGGGTTGCATATGAAAGGCAACCCGGCGCGTCGTCGCCGGTGGTGAGTCCGGCGTGATGGGATCGCCGGGGGCTTGGGAAAAGACGACCGGCATGATGTCGATCTTCATCGGCGGCTCCGATGAGCCTTGCCAGGCTGTGTACGGGAGTCTTGGCCGCCTGCGGGAGCACTCCCATATGGTGTGTGTGTCAGGAGTAGCCTTGGGCTCCTCCTTTCCTGGCTTGCTGTGTCAGAGGTCAATGGATGAGTGCTCTCTGTGGATCCTTCATGCACGAGTCCTCCGCCTTCTTTGTGCGTGAGTTCCCTCTGTTCGTGCCTTTTGCCTGAGTTCTCTTGACCCCTTTTTTGCCTTTTCCCTCCCTTCTGGGCGTGCGTTGTGTCTCATTATTTATAGGAAGATGGAGATTGGTAGAGGGGTAGGGCGCTGCACGCAGCCGCCATGATTGTTCCAATTTTTCTGGCCAAGATATAGATGAAAAGCTGTTTAAAGTAATCATGTTGGTGCTTATCTATTGGGGTTGCACGCGTATACACCGGCATGTAGGTTCGGTTCTGTACACGTCCCTGTCGGCCGAGACACGAGTACTCGGGTGTGTATTTGTATACTGGCGAGGTACTTGAATCGCGTCTTAATGGTGGAATCCGCAAGATGCAAATTTAAAGAACAATCATCAAATTCAAGGAAACCTAACACATCACACAAAGTTTTTGGAATCGTGGAAACACTAGCACCCAAATCACATAAAGTATATCATTCATGTTCGTTAATCTTAATTTTAATAGTAGGTTCCCACTCATCATAAAGTTTTCTAGGGATAGAAACTTCTAATTCAAGTTTTTCTTTATAAGATTGCATTAAAGCATCAACGATATGTTTGGTAAAAGCTTTGTTTTGATCATAAGCATGAGTAGAATTTAACATGGATTGCAACAAGGAAATACAATCTATCAAAGAGCAATTATCATAATTAAATTCCTTGAAATCCAAAATAGTGGGTTCATTGCTATGTAAAGCTTTGACCTCTTCAATCCCAGTTTTACCAAATTTTTCATCAAGACCTAAAAACTCTGAATCATTGGGACGCCTTCTAACTAAAGTTGACTCATATCCAGTCCATCTTTATAAAGATTCATATTGGCAAACAAAGACTTAATAGGAGACACACCAATCACTTTTAGATCTTCATCATTATTATCATGAAAACAAGAGGAACACACTTTCACAAAGCAATCTTTTTTAGCACGCATCCTTGCGGTTCTTTCTTTGCACACATCAATGGAAATTCTCATGGCTTTGAGAGACTCATTGATATCATTCTTAGGTGGAATAGATCTAAGTTTCAAAGAATTAACATCAAGAGAAATTCTATCCACGTTCCTAGCCAACTCATCAATCTTAAGCAATTTTTCTTCAAGCAAAGCATTGAAATTCTTTTGCGAATTCATAAATTCCTTAACACTAGTCTCAAAATCAGAGGGCATATTATTAAAATTTCCATAAGAATTGTTGTAGGAATTTCCATAATTATTAGAGGAATTACTAAGGAACGGCCTAGAATTAAAATTTCCTCTATACGCGTTGTTACCAAAATTGTTCCTACCAACAAAATTGACATCCATAGATTCATTATTATTCTCAATCAAAGTGGACAAAGGCATATCATTAGGATCAGAAGAAGCACTCTTATTAGCAAACAATTTTCATAAGTTCATCCATATTTCCACTCAAAACATTAATCTCTTCAATAGCATGAACTTTTTTACTAGTGGATCTTTTAGTGTGCCATTGAGAATAACTAACCATAATATTGTCTAGGAGTTTAGTAGCTTCTCCTAAAGTGATTTTCATAAAAATGCCTCCCGAGGCCGAATCTAAAAGACTTCTAGAAGCAAAATTCAATCCAGCATAAAAAAATTGTATAATCATCCATAAATTCAAACCATGTGTAGGGCAATTACGTATCATTAATTTCATCTTCTCCCAAGCTTGTGCAACATGCTCATGATCAATTTGCTTAAAATTCACAATATTGTTTCTAGGAGAGATGATCTTAGCGGGAGGAAAATACTTAGAGATAAAAGCATCTTTGCACTTATTCCATGAATGAGTACTATTTTTAGGCAAAGAAGAGAACCAAGTTTTAGCACGATCTCTAAGCGAAAACAGAAGTAGCTTCAATTTAACACTATTATTGTCCACATCTTTCTTCTTTTGCATATCACACAAATCAACAAAGTTGTTTAGATGGGTAGCGGCATCTTCACTAGGAAGGCCAGAAAATTGATCTTTCATAACAAGATTCAACAAAGCGGTATTGATTTCACAAGATTAAGCATCGGTAGTAGGAGCAATCAGAGTGCTAATAAAATCATTATTGTTGGTATCGCAAAAGTCAAGCAATTTGGTATTATCTTGAGACATCGTGACAAACAATTAATCCAACACACAAGCAAACAAGAGGCAAGCAAAAAGAAGCGAACGGAAAAAGGGGCGAAAAAACGGCAAAGGTATAAAGTGGGGTAGAGGAAACCAAGAGGCAAATGGCAAAAAATGTAATGCGAGGGATAAGAGTTTGTGATGAGTACTTGGTATGTCTTGACTTGGTGTAGATCTCCCCGGCAACGGTGCCATAAATCCTTCTTGCTACCTCTTGAGCATGCGTTGGTTTTCCCTTGAAGAGGAAAGGGTGATGCAGCAAAGTAGTGTAAGTATTTCCCTTAGTTTTTGAGAACCAAGGTATCAATCTAGTAGGAGACTACACGCAAATCGCCTAGTACCTGCACAAACAAATAAGAACCATGCAACCAATGTGATAAAGGGGTTGTCAATCCCTTCACGGCCACTTGCAAAAGTGAGATCTGATAAAGATAATAAGATAAATATTTTTGGTGTTTTGTTTTATAGATTGGAAAGTAAAGATTGCAAAATAAACGGCGACAGAAATGGCTAGTTGACGGGAAATTAATATGATGTAAAGTAGACCCGGGGGCCATAGGTTTCACTAGTGGCTTCTCTCAAGATAGCATATATTACGGTGGGTGAACAAATTACTGCCGAGCAATTGATAGAAAAGCGCATAGTTATGAGAATATCTAGGCATGGTCATAAACATAGGCATCACGTCCGTGTCAAGTAGACCGAAATGATTCTGCATCTACTACTATTACTCCACACACCAACCGCTATCCAACATGCATCTAGAGTATTAAGATCATAATAACAGAGTAATGCATTAGGCAAGATGACATGATGTAGAGGGATAAACTCAAGCAATATGATATAAACCTCATCTTTTTATCCTCGATGGCAACAATACAGTACGTGCCTTGCTGCCCCTGCTGTCAGTGGGAAAGGACACTGCAAGATTGAACCCAAAGCTAAGCACTTCTCCCATTGCAAGAAAGATCAATCTAGTAGGCCAAACCAAACTGATAATTCGAAGAGACTTGCAAAGATATAAAATCATGCATATAAGAATTCAGAGAAGAATCAAATATTGTTCATAGATAAACTTGATCATAAACCCACAATTCATCGGATCTCGGCAAACACACCGCAAAAAGTATTACATCGAATAGATCTCCAAGAACATCGAGGAGGACTTTGTATTGAGAACCAAAGAGAGAGAAGAAGCCATCTCGCTAATAATTATGGACCCGAAGGTCTGTGGTAAACTACTCACACATCATCGGAGAGGCTATGGTGTTGGTGTAGAAGCCCTCCGTAATCGAATCCCCTCCAGCAGATTGCTGGAAAAGGTCCCCAAATGGGATCTCACAGGTACAGAAGGTTGCGGCGGTGGAAAAGTGGTTTCGTGGCTCCCCTGGATGTTTTCAGGGTATAAGAGTATATATAGGCGAAATAAGTAGGTAGGTGGAGCTACGAGGGGCCCACGAGGGTGGGGGGTGCGCCTGCCCCCCTGGGCGCGCCGCTCTACCTCATGGCCGCCTCATGGCTTTCTTGACCTCCACTCCAAGTCTCCTGGATTGTGTTTGTTCCAAAAAAGATCCTCGCGAAGGTTTCATTCTGTTTAGATTCCGTTTGATATTCCTTTTCTGCGAAACCCTGAAATAGGCAAAAAGCAGCAATTTGCACTGGGCCTTTGGTTAATAGGTTAGTCGCAAAAATAATATAAAAGTGCATAACAAAGCCCATTAAACATCCAAAACGGATAATATAATAGCATGGAACAATCAAAAATTATAGATACATTGGAGACGTATCAAGCATCCCCAAGCTTAATTCCTTCTCGTCCTCGAGTAGGTAAATGATAAAAACAGAATTTTTGATGTGGAATGCTACCTAACATAATTTTCAATGTAATTTTCTTTATTGTGGCATGAACATTCAGATCCGAAAGATTCAAGACAAAAGTTTAATATTGACATAAAAATAATAATACTTCAAGCATGTTAACCAAGTAATTATGTCTTAGCAAATAACATAGCCAAAGAAAGCCTATCCCTACAAAATCATATAGTTTGGCCATGCTTCATTTTCGTCACAAAAAATGCTCCCATCATGCACAACCCCGATGACAAGCCAAGCAGTTGTTTCGTACTTAGCCTTTTCAAACTCTTTCAATTTTCACACAATATACGAGCACGAGCCATGGACATAGCACTATGGGTGGAATAGAATATGATGATGGAGGTTGTCTGAGAAGACAAAAAAGGGAGAAAGTCTCACATTGACACGGCTAATCAACGGGCTATGGAGATGCCCATTAGTTGATGTCAATGCAAGGAGTAGGGATTGCCATGCAACGGATGCACTAGAGCTATAAATATATGAAAGCTCAATAAAATAAACTAAGTGGGTGTGCATCGAACTTGCTTGCTAACGAATACCTAGGGCATTTTGAGGAAGCCCATCGTTGGAATATACAAGCCAAGTTCTATAATAAAGAATTCCCACTAGTATATGAAAGTGATAAAATAGGAGACTCTCTATCATGAAGATCATGGTGCTACTTTGAAGCACAAGTGTGGAAAAAGGATAGTAACATTGCCCCTTCTCTCTTTTTCTCTCATTTTTTTCTTTTTTTATGGCATCCTCTTTTTTTATGGCCTCTCTCTTTTTTTCGTCCGGAGTCTCATCCCGACTTGTGGGGGAATCATAGTCTCCATCATCCTTTCCTCACATGGGACAATGCTCTAATAATGAAAGTCATCACACTTTTATTTACTTACAACTCAAGAATTACAACTCGATACTTAGAACAAATTATGACTCTATATGAATGCCTCCGGCGGTGTACCGGGATACGCGATGAATCAAGAGTGACATGTATGAAGGAAATATGAAGGTGGCTTTGGCACAAATACGATGCCAACTGCATAATCATGCAAAGCAATATGATAATAATGGAGCATGTCATAATAAACGGAATGGTAGAAAGTTGCATGGCAATATATCTTGGAATGGCTATGGAAATGCCATAATAGGTAGGTATGGTGGCTGTTTTGAGCAAGATATAAGGAGGTTTATGTGTGATTGTCACATCCCTAGTTCTGGTATGCACTAGGCTAACCCTTCATGTGTGCATCATGTTTAAATTTCTCAAAAACTTGAAATGGGGATTGCCTAAACCACTAGCATCAAAGGAATTCACTAGGTTCACCTAAATTATTTTCAGTACATCCAAATGGCTTTCAAAAATGTTCATCATTTATGGAAAATGCTATAAACAGTAACCAGAGGTGATGCACATTTTTCCATGACATATTTGGGCTCTAAATCATACTTTATTTGCATTTGGGCATTTAAATACTATAAATCATTTTAAATGTCCAAATGATCTTGAAAGTAAATGAGGGCTGTTGGAAATATTCCAAACAGAGCCCACAAATATTTCAAGATTTGTGAAAATGCTCTAGCATTTTTATTAAAGCAAAAAAATTACAGAAAATAGAAAAACAGAAACTAAATAGAAAATCGGAGAGACAGGGCACTGTACCTGGCAGCAGACTTACCTGGCCCAGCTAGCGGCCCAGCCCACGCAGCCATCCGCCAGTCATCGTCCTCCTCCAGCCAGAAGGACGAGAGCGCGTGGCCACCGCGCGCAAGCACACGCCCCGGCCACCTCCTGCTTCTGCCGACGCCCTGGACGACCCCAGAGGGCGCCACGCACCTCCCTGCCTCTCTCTCTCACTCTCCCTCTCTCTCACCCCCTTCCCTGGATCCCTCTCTTTCGTGCCCGAGCACACCACAGCGCGCCGCCGAGCACCACCATGGTCGTCGCCCCTCCCTCGTCCCCTCGAGCAGTACAGAGGCTCCATGTCGGTGTCAAAACCGGCGGATCTCGGGTAGGGGGTCCCGAACTGTGCGTCAAGGCCGGATGGTAACAGGAGACAAGGTACACGATGTTTTTACCCAGGTTCGGGCCCTCTCGATGGAGGTAATACCCTACTCCTGCTTGATTAATATTGATGATATGGGTAGTACAAGAGTAGATCTACCACGAGATCAAGGAGGCTAAACCCTAGAAGCTAGCCTATGGTATGATTGTTGTATATGGAGTTGATCGCCTACGGACTACAACCCTCCGGTTTATATAGACACCGGATAGGGTTAGGGTTACATCGAGTCGGTTACAATGGTAGGAGATCTTGAATATCCGCATCCCCAAGCTTGCCTTCCACGCCAAGGAAAGTCCCATCCGGACACGGGACGAAGTCTTCAATCTTGTATCTTCATAGTCCAGGAGTCCGGCTGAAGGTATAGTCCGGCTACCCGAACACCCCCTAATCCAGGACTCCCTCAGTAGCCCCTGAACCAGGCTTCAATGACGATGAGTCCGGCGTGCACATTGTCTTCTGCATTGCAAGGCGGGTTCCTCCTCCAAGTCCTTCATAGAAGATTGTAAACACCAAGAGTAGTGTCCGGCTCTGCAAAAAAAGCTTCCACGTATTGCCATAGAGAGAATAATATTAACACAAATCTAATCCGCTGACGTATTCCGCAGCGTGACATCACACTACGGCCAAGTTCTTCACTCGAATTGTTTTCACTTTTCCACCTCAACGTCTTTTGCGAGGCGGTTTCCTTGGCACGTCTTGTCAAAGCAGAGATCGTGTACCCCCCTTTTACGGGATTCTCATCAATACGGACGTGGGTAACCCAACCGCGCCACTTATCACGGCGCTTGGGAGGCAAGCGAGTTTTACTAGGCTGGTGGGGACGCATAGTCGCATCCGCCCATATAAGGGGATAAGGATCCACCTTTTTACCTACGCCTTCTTCCTCCTTTGCCTATCCATCTTCTGCGCACCCGAGCTCCAGCGCCTGAGCCCGCACTTCCTACCTCAACCCTCTCCAACAATGTCCGGAGCGGGAGGCAAGTGGATGGTCTCCTCCATCACGGAGGGCCATGTCAAAAGGTTAAGGAAGGCCGGATACTTGTCCAAATACATCGCGCACCGGCTTCCTGAGGAGGGGCAGCTTCTCCCCACCCCAAGGCCCCATGAGAGGGTAGTATTTCTCCCCCACTTCCTCCGCGGACTGGGTTTTCCACTCCACCCATTTGTCCAGGGGCTCATGTTCTACTACAGCCTGGATTTCCACGATCTGGCTCCGAACTTCATCCTCAACATCTCGGCGTTTATCGTCATGTGCGAGGCTTTTCTCCGCGTCCGCCCCCATTTCGGCCTCTGGATCAAGACCTTCAACGTCAAGCCCAAGGTGGTGCGCGGCAGCCAGGCGGAGTGCAGAGGCGCCATGGCGGGCAAGATGGCCAACGTCCTATGGCTCGAGGGCTCCTTCATGGAGACCCTGAAGGGGTGGCAATCGTGGTGGTTTTACATCACCGAGCCGCGCGATCCGAAATGGATCACAACCCCCGAGTTCCGATCCGGACCCCCCACGCGGCTTATGTCCTGGAAAGAGACGGGCATGTCATGGGTGATGAAAAAGAAGTGACCGGATTGCATACATGCATCCAGTCCCTGGTGAGCAAGCCGATCAAGCTTGTCAATGTAGTCCAGGTCATGCTCGTCCGCCGGATCCTCCCGTGTCAACAACGGGACTTTACTCTGTGGGAGTTCGACCCGGCACAACACCAAACCCTTAACAGGCTCTTCGGCACGACGTATGAAGACGTCTGGAAGGTGCTAACCAAAGGCGCCGAGGCTCCCACATCCGCTTTCAAGGACCACGGATACAGCTCGCAGCGGCACGCTAGCGAGGCAAGCTATTTTTACCTTTTACAGGATGTTAAGTTTTTTCATAGGTTGACTCTATGCGGGATCTAAACTCCCTCACCTTTGACAGGCTTGGCGGGCGAAGTCCGGATCGATTAACTGTCCAGCTCCCTTGCCCGAAGACCCAGCCCCTGCTCTCCTAGAGAAGCTGTTGGTTCCCGCACCTTATGTGGTGCCGGAGAAGAAGGCCAAGAAGAAGAAGGCCACGGGGACTCGAAAGAGTGCCCGTAATGTGGTGGTGTTGGACTCGTCATCCCACGAGTCCGAGACACTCTCCTCCCATGAGAACGAGGAGGAGGAGGAAGAAAACTCTCCCCCTCCAGCCGGGGGAGGAAAGAAAAGGAAGGCCGCCCCAACAGGGGACACCGAAGGGTCCAGGAAGAGGAAGACCCCTCCGCCGAACTACTCCCCCGACGCCGAAGAGGACGAAGAGGAGTGGCCAGATAGAGCCAAGCGTCCGGCGAAATCGTAAGTATTCAGATATCAGAGTAACTCATGACGTTCCTTTGTTGCACAGCTTTCCCTAATGTCGAATCATAATTATGCAGCCCGCCCCGGGCCGAACTCGACAAGTCGTCGAGCGGCTCCCTGGATTCATTGGACATGAACTCATTTCCGCCCGCTGTCTCCCCCCGCACTGCGGACGACGCCGAAGTGGCGTCGCAACAAGCTCCGGGGCAGGAGGAGGTGGTCCTGGAGGAGCCGCAAGGCGACCTCCCGGACCCCAGGAGTAAAGGGGACAAGACCCCCCAGGGCTCCAAGTCCGGCTTTGAGCCGGACACCGCGTCGGAATCTTCAACAGTTCCGTACCGCAGTAGGTGAACTCCTTCCAAGAGGAGCAAGCCTTCTGAGCCGACGGCCTCCATCCAACCGGAGGTGCCGGACAATCTGCTGGAGGTGCTTGACGGCGCCTCCATCGACGAGGAGCACCATACTATTATGAGTACGGTGATCCAGAAGGTTCAGTCCGCCAAGAGCGGACTGAGTGAAGCTTGCGCTAGCCTTTTAACAGGCTTCGAGGTAAGTAAAAAATATGTAAGAATATAACCGCATAGACAGTAGCCCCTGATGCTGTGTTTGGCGTTCGAAAAGAAAAGCCGAATAGAGGATCTATTAAATTTCGCAGGAGTCTAACAACAAAGAGTCAATATGCATATGCAGGCTTCGCTGCTAGCCACCGCCGCACTGACTGCGGAGGTGGGTGCCCTGAAACAGGGACTCGAGCGGGCCGAGCAAGAGCTCGGCCTTGCCAAGCGGCAGCTCAAGGAGAAAGAAGGTAAGAAATACCTTACAGAAAAAATGCCTATAGGAAGGCGCAATTGCAAAAACTGACAGGAGTATACTGCTTATTGTAGGGGCCACAACTGAGGTGGCGATCCTCAAGCAGGTGTTGTCCGAGGCCGAGAAGAAAGCGGCCACGGAGCGCGCCGAGCGGGAGAAATTTGAGGCGCAGGTCAGCGGGGTGCGGCAAGAGCTTCAAGTTCTCATGCAAAAACATGAGAGTTTGGAGCTCGACTCGAAGACGCGAGCGTCCGAGCTTGCTGCGGCCCTTAAAACTGCCAAATCTGCCCAGGCCGAAGCCCAGGCTGAAAACTTGTTCATAGGCGCTAAGCAATGCTTGTTGAATTTAAAATATTATTTTCTGTGCGGCCGTTTATCAAAAATTGAGAGATGGCGAGTCGTCGGCTTCTGCCCCCATGCCACTAGTGCTGGGGTGTTCGGGATAAACCTGAGCGCTCTTTTTCCCATAGTTGGGTCCTTTGAGGGAGGCGCTCAGCACAACGAACCAGGCAATCGGACTATAATGCTTGAACACTCTCACTTAGCCATAGAACTTTATAATTTTAAATTTCGGCGAAGCCCCTAGTTCGGAAGACCGAGTTCGGGGCGCTATCCACGCCTTGGCCGGACAAATCCGGCTCCTCGCTTGAAGCGGCATAAGTCTTTAGGGACTCGAAAAACCTCTCGAACAGCGACCGGTCTCTCGCCTCATCATGACAGTCAGTTTTAGCTTTCTCCACTGAGGTGCTTAACCCAGCTCAACCGGAGCACAATCGCAGTGGTTCTCCTAGTGCTACCTTAGCCGATATAGCGGAACGCAAGGCACCAAAACATAGGAGCCGGGCAAACCCAACTATTGACCCAAATCATGATTCGGAGCCGATGCATATAGTGCTATAAGTTCGGGGTGCCGCACTTGTGAAAGTGTACGGGCTTCTCACACCATATTGAGGGGTATCAAAGCCCCTGGTGTATTTTGCCATACCATAGTGTACGGGTGCAACATGTCATTTAATAAACATAAATGTGAAAAGAAGATAATGCAAAAAATAGACAAGAAGCTAAGCATTGTTTATAGAGAGGCTATTTATCAAAGCCGAACGATACAAATAGTGTAGTAAGCAAAATATATTGGACTATTCAGTATGTCCTGACCAGGGGCAGGCCGCGGAATTGTATTTAAAACAGGTATACCGCTCGTAACAGAGACCACCTGGGAGTTCCATAATGCGGCATGGCTTGTCTGCCTCCCTGGATCTTGCATCGTTTGTGCGGCAGTCGAATTGCCGAACAGGTCGTCCGAAGTATGGAGTCCTGAGAGTAAGAAAAATATAAAAAAAGAATCCGGCAGCCCCTAGTACGTTTTAAGCCGTATTTTGGGCGTGCCGTTGTTGTGCCCCTTCCCCTGTGCCCATGGTATTTCAAGAGGGTAGTTATGTACGCACGGTACTGGTTTCGCTATGTCGCGAAAGCTGGGGTTGGGGCCGCATTGCTACGCTTGCTCAGAGTGTGCCAGGCGGTCCTGCTGTGGGTTACTCCGGGCGCGCTTGGCAGTGTCTGGCTTTTTATTGGCCGGACTGGAGAATTGCCTGAGAAGGCTACTTTGTACTTCCGCTGCGAGAGCCGCCGTATGCTCCTCCGTACGGAGGGAGCGTTTGGTGTTTCTGTTGACCATAATTACTCCTCGAGGGCCTGGCATCTTGAGCTTGAGATATACGTAGTGCGGCACCGCATTGAACTTTGCGAATGCGGTTCGTCCGAGCAGGGCGTGATAGCCACTGCGAAACGGGACTATATCGAAGATTAACTCTTTGCTTCGGAAATTGTCCGGGGATCCGAAGACCACATCAAGTGTTACTGAGCCTGTACAGTTGGCTTCTACACCTGGTATAACGCCTTTTAAGGTCATTCTTGTGGGCTTAATCCTTGAGGGATCTATGCCCATTTTCCGCACTGTATCCTGATAAAGCAGGTTCAGGCTACTGCCGCCGTCCATGAGGACTCTTGTGAGATGAAATCTGTCGATGATTGGGTCGAGAACCAATGCGGCGAAGCCTCCATGACGGATGCTAGTGGGATGGTCCCTTCGATCAAAGGTGATCGGGCAGGAGGACCATGGGTTGAACTTTGGGGCGACTGGCTCCATTGCGTATACGTCCCGTAGCGCACGCTTCCGCTCCCGCTTGGGAATGTGGGTTGCGTATATCATGTTCACCGTCCGCACTTGTGGGGGAAAGCCCTTTTGTCCATTGTTGTTCGGTGGCTTGGGCTCCTCGTCGTCGCTGTGCAGCCCCTTGTCTCTGTTTTCGGCCCTTAACTTGCCTGCCTGCTTGAACACCCAACAATCCCTGTTAGTGTGATTGGCTGGCCTTTCGGGGGTGCCATGTATCTGGCACAAGCGATCGAGTATTCGGTCCAAACTGGACGGGCCCTGAGTATTCTTTTTGAATGGCCTTTTCCGCTGACCGGATTTATAGCCTTTGAATCCGGCATTGACTGCCGTGTCTTCATTGTTGTCGCTGTTAACACGGAGTTTTTGCTTATTCCGACGTGTCCTGCCACTTTTGTCCTTGGTATCTGAATTACCAGGGTTCTTTGATAAGTTGTTACTGCGAGCTAGCCAGCTGTCTTCTCCCGCGCAAAAGCGGGTCATGAGTGTCGTCAGGGCTGCCATGGATTTCAGCTTTTCCTGTCCCAGGTGTCGGGCCAGCCACTCGTCGCGGATGTTATGCTTGAAGGCTGCTAGGGCCTCTGCATCCGGACAGTCGACTATCTGGTTTTTCTTTGTTAGGAACCGTGTCCAGAATTGTCTGGCCGATTCCTCTGGCTGCTGAATTATGTGGCTTAAGTTGTTGGCATCCGGCGGTCGCACGTAAGTGCCCTGGAAGTTGTCGAGGAATGCGGCTTCCAGGTCCTCCCAAGGACCGATTGAGTCTGCTGGCAAGCTGTTAAGCCAATGCCGGGCCGGTCCTTTAAGTTTGAGTGGGAGGTATTTGATGGCGTGTAGATCATCGCCGCGTGCCATGTGGATGTGAAGGAGATAATCCTCGATCCATACTGCCGGATCTGTTGTGCCATCGTATGATTCGATGTTTACGGGTTTGAAACCCTCTGGGATTTTATGATCCATTACTTCATTTGTGAAGCATAGCGGGTGTGCGGCGCCTCTGTACTGGGCTATATCACGACGCAGCTCGGAAGAGCTATGTCTGTTGTGTTTGGCCCGGCTGGATTTGTTGTATCCGGAAAGAAGATCATTGTCACATGCCATAGGGCGCCTGCGCGATCCGTAGATCGATCTTCTTTGTCTTGCCTTATCCTCCAGTATGTCTCGCAGGTCGGGCGCATTTTCCCATGCCTTAGTTGTGCGGCATCGGGGCATGGCTTGGGTGGAGGGCCGAGAGGCCTCTCTGTCGCGGCCACGAGGTGGCCAGTCTGCCATGTCATGCGCTGGTGATGTAGGTGCTTCCTCCTCTGATCGGGGTAGCGGCCTGCACTTCGGGTAACTCTTGGAGGGGCGTTCGAGTTCATACTCTTCGGCCGCAAGGTCTTCAGTCCATTTGTCAGCTAGCAAATCTTGGGCAGCTCTAAGTTGTTGCTGC
Source organism: Triticum dicoccoides (assembly GCF_002162155.2). Classification (NCBI taxonomy): domain Eukaryota; kingdom Viridiplantae; phylum Streptophyta; class Magnoliopsida; order Poales; family Poaceae; genus Triticum; species Triticum dicoccoides. The sequence continues at coordinate 75,658,399 of NC_041390.1, forward strand.
TTTTTCTTGAGGCTGCTTGCCGTGGCTAAAAGCCTGCGTTTAAAACGCTCTTGTTCGGCGGGGTCTGATGGTATGATGAATTCGTCGTCATCGAGGCTTGCCTCGTCTTCGGAGGGAGGCGTGTAGTTATCATCCTCGACCTCTCGGTCTGCCGCTCTCTCATGAGGGCTGGCTTCTCCATCTTCATGTGCCGAATCTTCCTGAGGTGGGTGTTCTTCTGCGCTATCCGGGGTAGTATTATCTCCCATGCCGGAATCACCGTTTTTGCTTTGGCGGGATTTAGAGCGGTGCCGCTGACGCCGACACTTTGGCTGTTTCTTGGGGGCGTCATCCCCCACTGTTCCATCGCCATCTCCATCTTTTGGAGTATCCACCATATGTATGTCATATGACAAGGTGGCCTTCCAGCGCCCTACAGGTGCTGGTTCCTGTTCGTCTCCTACATCGTCGTCCATGCCGTCGATGTCTTCAGAGCTAAAGTCAAGCATGTCGGTTAGATCGTCGACAGTGGCTACAAAGTGGGTGGTGGGTGGGCTTTGAATTTCCTTATCGTCCGTATCCCACCCTCGTTGACCGTAGTCCGGCCAGGGCTCTCCTTATAAAGAGAGAGACTTAAGAGAATTCCGGATGTCGCCAAAAGGCGAATGCTGAAAGATGTCTGCGGCGGTGAACTCCATTATCGGCGCCCAATTGGATTCGATTGGCAGGGGCGCGGAGGTTCGGAGTCTGGGGAGGAGTCCAGATCCTCGGAGTCACGGGTCGTGCAGAGTGCGGGGCTAGCGTTCGGCTCGATCTCCTTTGAGATTGCAGCCCCCAAGGTGACGTCCAACCGCTCATCCTCGATTGGCGCAATAGGCTCTGAGTTAGGGGTCGGAACCGATGCGTGTGCGGCCTCCAGGACACTGTCCGGAGGCAGAGCTAGATCATGCCTCTCGAGATAGTGCGGCGCGCTTGGCCGTGGCTCGAACCCGTCGAAGATCAAGTCTTCGCGGATATCGGTTGTGTAGTTTAAGCTTCCAAACCTGACTTGATGGCCAGGGGCGTAGCTTTCGATCTGCTCCAGGTGGCCGAGCAAATTGGCCCGCAGAGCGAAGCCGCCGAAGACGAATATCTGTCCGAGGAGAAAAGTCTCACCCTGGACCGCATCATTGTTGATGATCAAAGGAGCCATCAGGCCTAAAGGCGACGACACACAGGAACTCTCAATGAAAGCACCAATGTCGGTGTCAAAACCGGCGGATCTCAGGTAGGGGGTCCCGAACTTTGTGTCAAGTCTGGATGGTAACAGGAGACAAGGGACACGATATTTTTACCCAGGTTCGGGCCCTCTCGATGGAGGTAATACCCTACTCCTGCTTGATTAATATTGATGATATGGGTAGTACAAGAGTAGATCTACCACGAGATCAAGGAGGCTAAACCCTAGAAGCTAGCCTATGGTATGATTGTTGTATATGGAGTTGATCGCCTACGGACTACAACCCTCCAGTTTATATAGACACCGGATAGGGTTAGGGTTACATCGAGTCGGTTACAATGGTAGGAGATCTTGAATATCCGCATCGCCAAGCTTGCCTTCCACGCCAAGGAAAGTCCCATCCGGAAACGGGACGAAGTCTTCAATCTTGTATCTTCATAGTCCAGGAGTCCGGCTGAAGGTATAGTCCGGCTACCCGAACACCCCCTAATCCAGGACTCCCTCACCCCGCCTCGTCACCCTCGTCCTCTTCGTCGAGCCACGCGGCACTCGACGCCCCCAAACGTCATCACTGCGGTCGTCTTCTACCTCGGCCAACCGAGATCGCCGGCGCCCATCCGTCGTCCACGGTGCCTCCCCGAGCCCGCTGAGGCCTCCATTGGAATCCATGTGAGCTCCCGCTCCGAACCCCTCTCTTCCCCGCCTCTTTTGTGCCGCGTAGCCCTAGTTTCACCGGAGCCGATAGCTCCTCGCCGCCGGCCATGCCGCCACCGCGGCTACGGCTGCGCAAGCTCGGCTCCAAGCACGTCAACACACTTAGGGAGTCTCCAGGAGCTCGAATCACCTGCCAGTTAGTCCTGCCCTGCACCGTAGCCACAACCCCGTGAAAACCCGAAATCTGTCCGCCGCCGCGAGCTTGATTCCGGAAAGCTTGGGCCGTCCTAGCCCCTCCCTCCTGCCCTAGTAGATGCGCGCGAATGCCAGCTCACCGTAGAGCCAAACCCCACAGAAAGTGCGTTATATCGACTAGAGGGGGGTGAATATGCGATTTTTATGAAAGTCTTCAAAACGTGGAAGTTTCGAAGACAAACGATAGAAATAAACCTATTACCATGCAGCGGAAGGTAGACTACACTAGGCAAACCATTGTCAAGTATTCAATGGAGTGACAGCACAATGACTAATAGCAGCAATCTAGTAAGGATCAGGTAGGAAGATGTTATGAAGCCAAACAGAACACGCAGTCACTCAGTGAAGACAAAAGATAGTGCAAACATACAATGACTTCACAAGGAGTAACAGTAAGTAAAGGGAAGGGAAGGATGAAACCAGTGACTCGTTGAAGACAATGATTTGTTGGACCAGTTACAGTTGTTGTGACAACTGTACGTCTGGTTAGGGCGGCTAGGTATTTAAACCTGAGGACACACAGTCCCGGACACCCAGTCCTGAACACGCAGCTCAGGACACCTAGTCCTCGCCGTATTCCCCTTGAGCTAAGGTCACACAGACCTCGCCCAATCACTCTGGTAAGTCTTCAAGGTAGACTCCCAAACCTTCACAGACTTCTTTCACCTGCGATCCACAATGTCTCTTGGATGCTCAGAACGCGACGCCTAACCGGCTGGAGGATTCACAATCCTCAAGTGTAATAAGTCTTTAGATCACACAGACAAGAAGACTTAAGTGATGCCTAATTCTCTTTGGCTCTGGGTGGTTAGGGCTTTATCCTCGCAAGGAATTCTCTCTCAAAGGCTTTGAGGTGGGTTGCTCTCAAATGACAAAAGCCGTACTCTAACTCTGAGCAGCCAACCATTTATGGTTGTAGGGGGTGGGCTATTTATGGCCACTAGGCAACCCGACCTGATTTGTCCGAAATGACCCTGGGTCACTAAGGAACTGACACGTGTTCCAACGGTCAGATTTCAAACTCACACGGCAACTTTACTTGGGCTACAAGCAAAGCTGACTTGTCCGACTCTGGACAAGATTCGCTCTCATAGTCTTCACTCGAAGACATAGGTTTTGGTTAAGCATCACTTCAGTCATTCTGACTGGTTCTCTTGGACCCCACTTAATAGTACGGTGGTTCCTATGACTCAACAAAGAAGAAAAAGAACTACGAAAGATCTAATTCTTCGAGCTCCATAGGCTTCATGCGATGTCTAATCTTGTCATAGTCTTCAATGTGAATATCTTCATATACCACCTTTGACATCAATGTCTTCATACATTTTTAGCGGTCATCTCTGGTAGGAAAACCGAATCAATGAGGGACTTCTACATGTGTTATCCTGCAATTCTCACAAACACATTAGTCCCTCAACTAGGTTTGTCGTCAATACTCCAAAACCAACTAGGGGTGGCACTAGATGCACTTACAATCTCCCCCTTTTTGGTGATTGATGACAAACTAGTTGAAGTTTTCAATGGGGAATATAATATGTGAAATTGTAAAGGATAAGGAATTGTCTTCATAAGTTGCAAGGGCTCCCCCTGAAGATGTGCATATAAGTAATTTGCTTTTGGAATGCAAATGCACATGGCAGGTTGTGCTTGTGGAGATCCTCTTCAACTTATGATGACAATCCACTATGCATGTGAAGGTATGTGAAGATAATGACATGCATAATGGAAAATGGACGTCTGCAAAATGATCTAAGTGCGAAATTTATCGTTGCACATGCGGAATTTATCATTGCATCACGAGGTGGCAAATAAGTAGCAGACGACCATCGAGTTTAAGTGTTACAACTCAAAGAACCAACTGTATCAAAGAAAACGAGAGTTGTAAACATGAAGCAAAAAGTATAAAGCACCCGCCCATATGGACCCGCTTGAAGACTATCAAACTCATATGCTTCTCCCCCTTTTGTCAGTAAGGACCAAAAAGGTTTGAAGACATAGAGCATCTACTCGTTCCCATGAAGAGTAGGTGAAGCAGCAGGGTCATCGGTGGTGTTCGGCAGTGCAGAAGAACTTGGAGCAGTGTCAAAGCGTGCTGAAGGAGGTGGCAGTGAAGTAGCATCATCTTCATCCTCAATCACTCTGGCATTCACAGTTGCAGCAGAGGAAGAGAACTCAGAGTCTTCAAGAGATGGAGTTCGTCGTAGCACTGCCCTTTGAGGAGGTGTGGAGTCAAACTTGAAGCATTCAGAGAAGCCATCCTCTTGAAGATCATCTTCAGAACACATCAGCGTCAGCCCTTTCCATGTGCATCGAGAGGTTTCATGGGCAACAAAGGCATTCTTGGTGGCAAGATTGCGAATGCGATTAACATCCACCAAGAGGCTTTGCATTTGACGCTTCAGCCAGTCATGATGCCTATCCTGTTTCTGATGAAGAGCCACAAGAAGCTCTCGGTCATTGAGAGCACGAGTGCGCTTCTTGGGTCGTTGGGCAATTGTGCTATCAGTGTCTTCAGTGGGAGCAGGATGCGGTGCACGTGTAGTGCCAGCCAAAGGATACACACGAGTGACTGCTTCAACTCCTTCAATGTTCTAAGAAAAACTTTGATGCTCTGCATTCTGAAGACTTAGAGGTTCCTTGGTAGGCTCAGGATAGATGGCTTCAATAGACATATCCACATCAGGCAGAAAGATCCGATGATTGCGAGCAGATGGCTGATATGAGATAGCGGAGTGAAGTTTGATCAGCCGCATTACCCATGGGGCGTAGAACTTCAAGCCAAAAAGATCAGAGCCTGATGCAGCAAGTTGGCGAATGAAGAAGTCCTGTGCATTGAAGCATTTGCCATAAAGAATATAGAAGACCAAAGTCTTCATTGCACCTTCCAGCTTGGCATGTGGAGAGTGTCCTTTGATGGGCCAGAGAGTTCACCTTATGATGTGATAAATAGTCCTTGGTAGATACTCAAGGTCTTCAGCAAAGAACTCTTTGGGATATGCAGCATCTTGGGGCAATGGCTTCATCATACTGAGCATCTGACTCATATTAGGTTCAGGCTTCTGAAAGATGCTCTCCACAGCTTCACTGTGAAGTTGACAACCAGATTCGTAGAGATCGCCAGGAGTGGGTAGACCAGTGAGCTCAATGATGTCAAAGGCTTTGGCTTCGTGATGAACATTTCCTGTCATCCACTCCAGGACCCAAGTCTTTGGATCTCTGTTATACCCGCGGATGTGAAGTGTGGCATAGAATTGGAGCAGCAACTCTTCATTCCAATGCTCTTGATCGGTGACGAATGGCAGCAATCCAACCTCTTTGAAGCAATCCAGGGCTTCTTCCAGACAGGGCAGACCAGCTATTGCTTCAATGTCAAGACGCTTGTGTGGGAAGATGCGACCTCTATTGTAAAGAATGCAGGAGTAATAGCTTCGCTGCGGATAGCTCTAGAACCGATCAGATGATATTCTTTCCCTTGAATAGGGGTTCCTAGAGCTATTGAAGAAAGTGTTGTCTGCTTTGAAGCCATTGATATTGAAGGATCCAGGTGCTGATGTAGGACCTGGGAACCTGGGCAATCTTGGGATTGGCTTCTGTAGCTGAGGCCTGTGCTCAACATGATAGTCGAACTGAGGACCGGCAGCAGGCGCATGAACAGAGGTAGTGGGATCAATGGCTTCGCTGACTTCTGGTGCTTTTGTTGGTGAGGGCTCCACATTAGCTTCAGCCATGACAACGTCAGTGGCTTCATTGGTGTTGGTGGTGGCAGCCACAAGATTTTCAACCTCCACTTGACAAGCTGGAGGGTCGGTCACAATCACGTTCTCCTCGAGAACCGCTTCTTGGTGGGACAGGGGAGTAGCAGCTTGTGGGGCTTCTTCTTCATCGGCTGATGCAGCCGAAATGTCTTCAGCAGCTTTAGCTTCAGACACAGAGACTGGAGGCCTTGGTGCTTTGCGAAGCCTATGCAACACTGGCGACGCCTGTGGAGTTGGTGTTGGCTGGGCCTTAAAGTCTTCTTCCTCTTGTGGGCGATCAGCCCATGAAGCATCCTGAGCAATTGGCGTCAGAGGACGACCAATGCTGATGAGTTTGCTGTGTGTTAGCACAGGCGATGATACCTGTTGGTGCTCGAGCTGAGGAAGGACTGCATCATCTTCAACATGGTCACGGTGACCAATGTCTTCAGCAGCGATGGGATCAGCTGCTAGAAAGTCTTCAGCTTCATGAGCCTCTGTGAAAGCAGGCTCATGGACAGTCAGTTGATGTTCTTGTGGTTCAGCGTCAGGGTGAACCATGGAGATGGGTTCAACAATCAAGGGCTCTGTGGGAGCAGCCCGTTCCTTCTTGGTCTTCCTCTTCTTCTTGGAGGGGACAGTAGGAGAGGCTTCAGGATGTTTCCTCTTCCTGGCTTCAGCCTCAGCAGTCCTCGTCTTCTCCAGCTCTGAAGCAGTTGATCGGGCCTTTGGCTTCGAGCCAGTCATGCTAGTTGGGAAGACAATGGGATCTGCTTCCTGCCTTGGTGTGAGAGGTTCGGCCACAATGGGTTTCTTCTTCTGCTTAGCAGCCATCCTGGGATCAATGTCCGGACGCCCAAGGGCCTTGCGCTTCTCAGCTTCATTGTAGCCTTGCACACACTTGTCAGCCAGGCTCTTCGTGCGCTCCCGAGAACCCTGAGCTTCTGCGCGTTTCTTGAGAAAGGCTTCTTTGAGCTCGTCCAGCATATTCTTGAAGTTTTTCACCTCTTGCACGCTGAGCTTGGCCATATGCTTCTTGAACTGAGCCTTTTCATAGTCAATCTTTTTCTTCAGTTCGATGATGCGCTAAGCGAGATCTAGCTCTGAAGCAATGGCGCCATGGAAGGCGACACTGAGGCCAATTGGTAGTTGCAGATCTTCGAAGCTGATGTTTGGCGTGTCAAACCACTCATCAATGAAGTTGTGGATGATTGTCACGTCAAAGAGAGGCATATCATTGAAGATTTCTGCTTCTTCTTTGCTCTTGATGAGTTGCTCAAGAGCATCATCTGCAAGATCTTCCTCACTGGACAGATCAATGGCATCGTTGCGCAGAATGGCAGCAGCTGTCAGCTCTTGGCTGGTGTGTGGCAGAGGCATCTTGACCTTCTGGGGCTTGGAGATGCGTGACAAATCTTCAGACTGCACACTGTCTTTAGGAGGTGCAGTTGCCAATGGCTTTGCTCATGAGATTTTTGGTGCAGAGGCAGGCTTGGAAGCTTTTGGCTGCTTCAAATTCTTTGGCTTTGGCGCTGCAGGCGCTTCATCTGAGTCAGCGTCATCTGCAGGCTCATTTACGGCAGTCCCTTGAACCACTATGTGGGTGATGAGACCTTCAAGGTTGTAGAAGGGCCCAAGAAGATTGGGTTCAGCTTCGCGAGTTCCATCGGCACGGGGAGCAGAGGGACCAAGGTTGAAATCTAATCCCAAAGACTTCTTGTTCCGCTTCGCTGAGTTCTGGGCAAACTGGAAGTTGCGCTTAAACAGATTGTCGTCACGACACCATAGCAGTGACAATGGGTCAGCATCCGTAGGCTGTGGTCCACGGACCATGCAGGGATAGAAGCCTTGTTCTATGGCTTCATCTCTGGTCCTGGGTTGAAGATTTTTGTAGAGGATGTCTCCCCATGGTCGCTTGATGGCATTCTTTTCAGCATATTCCTTTGTCACAAATCTGTACTTGAACCACTGTTCTGCCCAATAGCGTCGAATCCATTGGATTCGTGTCTTGCGCTGATTGTAATCCTCTTTAGGATCTGTCTTGTACATCTTTGAGAGGTCATCGGGCAGATCTCTTGATGTTTCTCCTCGACGCTTTCTGCCACCCTTCCTTGCTGATTTTTCTGAAGCCATGAACTTTAAACTGAAAGGCTTCAATACGTTCAAAGGCGTCAATGGCTTTCGCTTGCTGGACAGACGGGAACTGGCTTCGGGAGAATTTATGTGATACTGTAAGAATTCTGCAAATGAATGCAGACTATGAGAACCAAGGGATTCTCCCACGGACATGTACCTGTGACAGCATTAAGGTGCGAGGGAAGGGGAAGAGGTCATATGAATTCTCAGAAGATTTTGAAGATAAATCAGTTAAGAAGACATTGACCTCATCGTGCGAAGACATTCACTCATAGATAAGGAGTTGGTTCCAGATTTGTACGAATCCACGGATCAGTACAAGTGAGGAATCTAACTACTTTGTGAAGCATAAGTGAATATACTAGGCATGTTATGAGATGCAGTATGAAAGAGATCCAACTTGTGTGAATAGAAACTGCTTGTGGTAGAAAGTGATAAAGCTATAGGATAAAAGGGGCTGTAAAAAGGATGTTTTATTTACCACACGAAGAACTGCTAGACGGAGTGGAAGAGGAGGCCGAGCAGTTCGATCCTCCGTGCCCTAACTTGGCGACGGAGGACACCTACGGCGACGGCGGAGAAGACGATGTCCGCGGTCGGCATGAAGACGGCGTCGGAGAGGTTGCGACAGCGAAGCACTTCGTTGCCAGCGTCGTCGAGGGCTAGCGGTGGCGCTAGGGTTCGTGCGAGAGTGGAAGAAGAGATAATGATTGTTGTGAGGTGTGTATTTATAGGTACAGGGGCGGCACTGCGTTATTACATAGGTGCCCCTGGCGATTCACATCTGAGGAACACGTGGCCATCATGCAGCATATCGGGGGTTGTTCCACGTCCCACGCACACCTGGATTGTCGGTTGGTCGTTCCCACTTCTCCGGGTTTCAGGTGAAGGAATGAGCATTGAAAACAGACTTAATGTTTGTCTCTGTATCTTCTGCTGACAAGGACACAGAGAAGACATTCGATAGTTTCAATAGAATGCATATGATTTGGAGAGATAGAGTTTGAGATAGAAAGCATAGAGAGGTTAGGGTCCAATCACATTCACTTAGTTCAAAAGATTCAACAAGAAGACATAGCTATAAGTGAATGCTGTAGAGGATAGAACACTAGTATATATATAATCAACATAGTGAAGATAATCATGAAGACATGTTGAGATTGAAGCCAAACCAAATGTGAAGACATAGCAAATGTAATGCCATGAGTGAAATACTTCAAACAGAACATTTGGTGGTGGCGTTACCCACCGTATAGGAAGTATTAGACCCAGACACGGCACATAATTATCGTGGCGCTCCGAAGTCAAATTCCACATTAATGTATTCACACTTAGAATGTATGTCTTCATTGATTGAAGATCTACTTTACTTCATGTGTTGCACATCTAAGTCATCAATATGCATAAGTGTTAGGATGTGTGCCTGATCACAGGACATTTGAGGATTCCAAGATATTTAGCTCACACCGTAACTTGCAAAATCTCTTTTCATCCAAGGGCTTGGTGAAGATATCTGCCAATTGCTCTTCAGTGTTGACGTGCATGATATCAATATCTTCCTTCACAACATGATCTCTGAGAAAGTGATGACGAATTTCAATGTGTTTTGTCTTCGAGTGCTGAACTGGGTTGTTGGCAATCTTGATGGCGCTTTCGTTGTCGCAGTAGAGTGGCACTTGCTTCAGATGAATGCCATAGTCCTTGAGTGTTTGCTTCATCCACAGAAGCTGAGCGCAGCAAGATCCAGCAGCAATGTATTCAGATTCAGCAGTGGAGAGAGATACACAGTTCTGCTTCTTTGAAGACCAACATACAAGTGATCATCCCAGAAAATGACATGTGCCTGATGTAGACTTGCGATCCACTTTGTCACCAGAATAATCAGCATCCGAGAATCCAACCAGATCAAACTCTGAGCCCTTTGGATACCATAATCCTAGAGTTGGGGTGTGAGCCAAATATCGAAGAATTCACTTCACAGCTAAGTGATGCGACTCCTTTGGTGCCGCTTGAAATCGAGCACACATGCAAACACTAAGCATAATATCTGGCCTAGATGCACATAGATAAAGCAAATAACCAATCATGGAGCGGTATACCTTTTGGTCGAACTCTTTACCATTGTCGTCAGGACCCAGATGATGCTTGGCTGGCATTGGCATCGTGAAGCCTTTGCAGTCTTGCATACCGAACTTCTTCAGGCAATCTTTGAGATACTTCTCTTGAGATATGAAGATACCGTTGCGTTGCTGTCGTATTTGAAGATCGAGGAAGAACTTCAGCTCTCCCATCATGGACATCTGATATTGCTCTTGCATCATATATCAAAACTCTTCATTGTACTTCTGATTGGTGCAGCCGAAGATAATGTCATCCACATATATTTGGCACACAAAAAGTTCACCATCATATGTCTTCGTGAAGAGAGTGGGGTCGAGGGAACCAGGTATGAAGCCTTTGCTCTTCAGGAAGTATTTTGAGTGTGTCATACCAGCCCGAGGGGCTTGCTTGAGGCCATACAATGCCTTGTTGAGCTTGTATACCATGTCAGGATGTTTTGGATCTTCAAAGCCAGGCGGTTGTGCAACATACACTTCTTCTTCAATCTTGCCATTGAGAAAGGCGCTCTTCACATCCATTTGATATAGAAGTATGTTATGATGATTTGCATAGGCCAGCAGTATGCGTATGGCTTCAAGTCTAGCCACAGGAGCAAATGTTTCATCGAAGTCAATGCCTTCCACTTGAGTATATCCTTGAGCAACGAGACGAGCTTTGTTTCTGACAACTTGACCATGCTCATCTTGCTTGTTGCAGTATATCCATTTGGTTCCTATTATGTTGTGCTTCCGAGGATCAGGACGCTTAACCAGTTCCCATACATTATTCAGCTCAAACTGTTGAAGCTCTTCTTGCATAGCTTGAATCCATTCAGGTTCCATGAAGGCTTCTTCAACTTTCTTGGGTTCTGTTATTGAGACGAATGCGAAGTGCCCACAGAAATTTGCTAGCTGAGTTGCCCTTGAACGAGTGAGCAGACTGGATGCATTGATGCTATCAATTATTCTCTCAATCTGCACTTCATTGGCAACACGAGGATATACAGGGCGAAGGTTTTGCTCTTGCTGATCATTGTCATTGTTAGTGGGATTGTCTTCAGGCTAAGCATTGTCTTCAGGTTGATCAGGTGCGGAGATGATAAGTTCCTCTTCAGGTTGAGCTTCAGAGGGTATGATTTCTCCGGTTCCCATAAGCTTGATTGATTCACTGGATGGAACTTCATCTAGCACATTTGGGAGGTGCTCTCTTTGTGAATCGTTAGTCTCATCAAACCGCACATCCACTGTTTCAACCACTTTATAATGAAAGAGATTGAAGACTCTGTAGGAGTGCGAATCCTTTCCATATCCAAGCATAAAACCCTCATGTGCTTTTGGTGCAAATTTTGAAGTGTGATGTGGATCCTTGATCCAGCACCTGACGCCAAATACTCTGAAGTAACTGACATTTGGCTTCTTGCCAGTAAGGAGCTCATAAGATGTCTTGTTCAGAAGCTTGTGAAGATAAACACGATTGATTGTATGGCATGCAGTATCAATGGCTTCAGGCCATAATTTTCTTGGAGTCTTGTATTCATCAAGCATCATTCGGGTCATCTCAATGAGTGTTCTATTCTTGCGTTCGACGACGCCATTCTGCTATGGCGTGTACGGGGCTGAGAATTCATGTGTGATGCCCAAGGTATCAAGATATGTATCAAGGCCGGTGTTCTTGAGTTCAGTGCCATTATCACTTCTGATGTGCTTTATCTTGGCGCCATAGTTGTTCATTGCTCGATTGGCGAAGCGTCTGAAGACATCCTGCACTTCAGTCTTGTAGAGGATTATGTGCACCCAAGTATATCTAGAATAATCATCAACAATGACAAAGCCATAGAGACAAGCAGTAGTAGTAAGAGTTGAGTAATGAGTGGGACCGAAAAGATCCATGTGGAGCAGTTCGAAGGGTCGAGTAGTTGTCATGATTGTCTTCAAGGGATGTTTGGCCCTCGTCATCTTTCCTGCTTCACAGGCACCGCATAAGTGATCTTTCTTGAACTTGACGCCCTCGATGCCTATGACATGCTTCTTCTTTGCAAGGGTGTGGAGGTTCCTCATGCCAGCATGCCCTAGCCTCCAATGCTAGAGCCAGCAATCTGAAGCTTTTGCTAGAAGACATACGGCAAGCTGTGGTCCTGCTGAGAAATCTACCACGTACAAATCATCTTTCCGATACCCTTCAAACACTAGAGACTTGTCAGATTCCATTAGAACAAGGTAGCGATATTTTCCAAATATTACGATCATGTTCAAATCATAAAGCATTGAGACAGACATTAAGTTGAAGCCAGGGGATTCTAGCATGACTTTATCCATGTGTTGATCCTTTGAGATTGCAACTCTACCTAGACCCAATACCTTACTTTTACCCGTGTCAGCAAATGTGATGTGACTCTTGTCGGATGGACGTAAGGTTGAGTCCATAAGAAGGCTTCTTTTGCCAGTCATGTGATTGGTACGCCCACTATCAATAATCCATACTAAAAACGCTGGTGTCGTACCCTACAGTGCAGTTAAGGGGATAGGCTTCACGAAGAGAATTGTGAAGCAAAAACATTTGACGAACCAGTGGGTTATGAAATCTTAGATCCAGATTAGGACTAATAGGGAGAGTAGCAAGCGATTCAGGAACGAAGTACATAGTAAGACCATTCGGGCATTTGATCTTGCGCCCTACAAGATGTTCAAGGTCTCCAACAATAGCATCAGACGATTTTGGTTTTCTGCTGGAGACCTTTCCCTGCAAAAGAGAGTTAAGCTTTCTTAGCCACCCACATCTTCAAGGGTGGCTTAGAAGCAATAAGTCTAAGTGCAGCGTCTGAGAACTTTGGCTTTGGAGCCCTAGCAAAAAGTCTTGCAGGCGGATAATAGTACTCATAAGAATAAGCAGAATAGTTCTTGGTCTTATGAACATGGCGGTTTGATGAACCGCGCTTATATTCATAGGCCTGAGCATGGTTTCCCTGCAAAACATTTGCGTTAGTGTGACTCAGGTCAGTCCTCTGTCTGTATGAAGCCTTTGGGCCGTATGAAGCCTGTGGTCTGGGGTTTGTCTTCTTCATCTGTGGTGTCATGATGACATTCACAGGAAGATTTTCCAAACACTTTTTTGGCACCCAGATCTTCTTCATAGGCGGTCCATTCCTGCAGTTAGTACCAATGTACCTGGCAAACACTTCACCATTCTGATTCTTAAACAGTTTATAGTTTGTATCAAAGGATTCATCAATGACAATGGGGTTAGCACAAGTGAAGCCACATAGATTGGAAGGATCTGCTGAAGGTTCCTTTGCAGCAACTCATGTAGTTTTGGGGTACTGCTCAGGTTTCCAGTAAGAGCCATCAGCATTCATTTTCCTTACGAACCCAACACCCTCTTTTCTAGGGTTTCGGTTCAGGATCTGTCTTTTGGGGACATCACATAGTGTCTGATGCCCTTTGAGACTTTTGTACATCCCTGTTTCAAGAAATGTCTTCAACCTCGCATTCTCATCAGCAATAGCAGTGGAATCCTCAGTAGAGCGGTTAGTTCCCACATCAACAGTTGAAGATATTGCAACAGTAGCAGCAGTGGAACATTCAGCAACAGAAGTAGCATGATCACGCTCAATGCATTTAAGACATGGTGGTTCAAATCCTTCCTGAGCGGAACTGATCTGTTTGGCGCGAAGTGACTCATTTTCTTTTTGAAGATCTTCATGAGCTGCTCTCAATTTCTCAAGATCTTGCTTCCTTTGAAGATAATCATAGGAAAGCTTTTCATGAGTAGTTGAGAGCGTTTCATGACGACTTTCAAGTTCCTCATACTTAACGTGAAGATTTTTTATGTCTTCAATTAAGGACTCATATCGAGTCATTTCAGCGCCTAACAAATCATTGCTTTTGTCTAACAGTTTTTGAATATGTTCCATGGCTTTCTGTTGTTCAGTTGCAATTTTAGCAAGTGTTTTGTAGCTGGGTTTTGAACCACAATCAGAGTCATCGTCACTAGATGTTTGATAGTGAGTAGTGCGTGTGTTTACCTTGGCACCGCGTGCCATGAAGCAGTAGGTAGGAGCGGAGTAGTCCTTGTCATTTGCATCGGTGTCGGTGAGGAAGTCATTGTCTTCAGTGTTGAAGATGGACTTGGCAACGTATGCTGTAGCTAGACTTGCAACGCCAGAATCGGACTCCTCCTCAGACTCCACCTCCGCCTCCTCAAAAGCGGACTCCTCCTCTGAATCCATTTCCTTGCCAACAAACGCATGTGCCTTGCCAGATGAGCTCTTCTTGTGTGATGAAGACTTTGAGGAAGACTTGGAAGAAGACTTTGAGTATTTCTTCTTCTTCTTGTCGTCAGAGTCATATTCCTTGCTCTTCTTCTTCTTTCTGTTCTCATTGTCCCACTGCGGACACTCAGAGATGAAGTGGCTAGTTTTCTTGCACTTGTGGCATGTTTTCTTCTTGTAGTCATGAGCAGAAGCTTCATAATTCCTTGAGCTTGACCGTGAAGACTTTCTGAAGCCTTTCTTCTTGGTGAATTTTTGGAACTTCTTCACAAGCATAGCAAGTTCCTTTCCAATGTCTTCAGGATCATCAGAACTGCTGTCAGATTCTTCTTCAGATGAGGAGACAGCTTTTGCCTTCAAGACACGAGTTTGCCCATAGTTTGGACCGTAGATATCTCTTTTCTCATAAAGCTGAAACTCATGTGTGTTGAGCCTCTCAAGTATGTCAGACGGGTCGAGTGTCTTGAAATCAGGACATTCTTGAATCATCAGGGCTAGGGTGTCAAACGAATTGTCAAGTGATCTCAGTAGTGTCTTGACGACTTCATGCTTGGTGATCTCAGTAGCGCCAAGGGCTTGAAGCTCATTCGTGATGTCAGTGAGTCGATCAAATGTGAGCTGGACATTCTCATTGTCATTTCTCTTGAAGCGGTTGAAGAGGTTGCGAAGGACACTAATTCTCTGATCTCTCTGGGTTGAGACGCCTTCGTTGACCTTGGAGAGCCAGTCCCAGACTAGCTTAGATGTTTCCAAAGCACTCACACGGCCATATTGTCCTTTGGTCAGATAACCACAGATGATATTCTTGGCAGTAGAGTCCAGTTGAACGAAATTCTTGACATCAGCAGCAGTGACACCTTCTCCAGCCTTGGGAACGCCGTTCTTGACGACATACCATAGGTCGACGTCAATGGCTTCAAGATGCATGCGCATCTTATTCTTCCAGTAGGGATATTCAATTCCATCGAAGACAGGGCACGCAGCGGAGACTTTAATTATCCCTACAGTCGACATAGCTAAAACTCCAGGTGGTTAAACCGAATCACACAGAACAAGAGAGTACCTTGCTCATATACCAATTGAAAGTGCGTTATATCGACTAGAGGGGGGTGAATAGGCAATTTTTATGAAAGTCTTCAAAACGTGGAAGTTTCAAAGACAAACGATAGAAATAAACCTATTACCATGCAGCGGAAGGTAGACTACACTAGGCAAACCATAGTCAAGTATTCAATGGAGTGAGAGCACAATTACTAATAGCAGCAATGTAGTAAGGATCAGGTAGGAAGATGTTATGAAGCCAAATAGAACACGCAGTCACTCAGTGAAGACAAAAGATAGTGCAAACATACAATGACTTCACAAGGAGTAACAGTAAGTAAAGGGAAGGGAAGGATGAAACCACTGACTCGTTGAAGACAATGATTTGTTGGACCAGTTCCAGTTGCTGTGACAACTGTATGTCTGGTTAGGGCGGCTAGGTATTTAAACCTGAGGACACACAGTCCCGGACATCCAGTCCTGAACACGCAGCTCAGGACACCCAGTCCTCACCATATTCCCCTTGAGCTAAGGTCACACAAACCTCGCCCAATCACTCTAGTAAGTCTTCAAGGTAGACTCCCAAACCTTCACAGACTTCGTTCACCGGCGATCCACAATGTCTCTTGGATGCTCAGAACGCGACGCCTAATCGGCTGGAGGATTCACAGCCCTCAAGTGTAATAAGTCTTCAGATCACACAGACAAGAAGACTTAAGTGATGCCTAATTCTCTTTGGCTCTAGGTGGTTAGGGCTTTATCCTCGCAAGGAATTCTCTCTCAAAGGCTTCGAGGTGGGTTGCTCTCAAACGACAAAAGCCGTACTCTAACTCTGAGCAGCCAACCGTTTATGGTTGTAGGGGGTGGGCTATTTATAGCCACTAGGCAACCTGACCTGATTTGTCCGAAATGACCCTGGGTCACTAAGGAACTGACACGTGTTCCAATGGTCAGATTTCAAACTCACATGGCAACTTTACTTGGGCTACAAGCAAAGCTGACTTGTCCGACTCTGGACAAGATTCGCTCTCGTAGTCTTCACTCGAAGACATAGGTTTTGGTTAAGCATCACTTCAGTCATTCTGACTGGTTCTCTTGGACCCCACTTAACAGTATGGTGGTTCCTATGACTCAACAAAGAAGAAAAAGAACTACAAAAGATCTAAGTCTTCGAGCTCCATAGGCTTCATGCGATGTCTTCTCTTGTCATAGTCTTCAATGTGAATATCTTCATATACCACCTTTGACATCAATGTCTTCATACATTTTTAGGGGTCATCTCTGGTAGGAAAACCGAATCAATGAGGAACTTCTACCTGTGTTATCCTGCAATTCTCACAAACACATTAGTCCCTCAACTAGGTTTGTCGTCAATACTCCAAAACCAACTAGGGGTGGCACTAGATGCACTTACACCCACCGCAAACCGCCGCCTGTAGTGCGAGCCCGAGCAACTCCGGCGTGCCTCCACCATGTCCCATGGTCGCCGCCGGCCAAACTCTGGCGGGCCGACGTGGCCACTTAGTTAGGAGCTAATCACCCCTAGAACCACTGAGTAGAGGGCCCTGCTGCCTAATTAAACCGCTATTTAGTTTTAATTTAGATTAGTTAACAAAACCAGCGGACCCACACGTCATGGTTGACTGGCTGACATGGCAGTTGACCGGGCCCACCTGTCAGCGACACAAATGACGCCGGGTCACTGACCAGTGGAACCCACACGTCAGGTCTGACCTGGGCTGGCGCCATTGACCTTATGACGTCAGCATGGTGTCATGTTGACACAGTATTGATTTTCTGGATTTAAAATAATTCATAAAATTGTAGAAAATATCCAAAACTTCAAAAATTCATAATAATTCAACCGTAACTCCAAATGAAATAAGTTATATATGAAAAATTATTAGAAAAATCCAATCTATCCATCTGTACCGTTTTCATGCATTTTTAAACAAGTTAACTTGCTGTTTAGTGCAAAACATGGTAAAGCACTATTTAAGATCACAAATGAGTTTGAACTTTGAATCTTTGGTTCAAAATAGCTCAAACCCATCTGGTTGTAGTTACATTATCCCAACAAAGTCATTTTACCATGTCATGATCATGCATCATATTGTGCATTCCATTGATTGTGTTTCTTTCTCTGTTGCCGGTGGTTGTTCCCCCTCGGTAAATGTATGTTCCGACGATGAGTTCGATGACACCGATGAAGAGCTATTACTATCTTCAGTACTGCCAGGCAAGCATAACCCCCTTGTTCATTCCGATACAATCCCACTCTCTCGCTCCTGCTCTCTTACTGCATTAGGACAACAACGATTCAACTGTTATATGTTGCGGTAGCTGAACCCCTTTCCTCTGCATGACATGTCATTGCCACGGTAAATAGATGAAACCCACTAGCATGAGTGGGAGTTGTTTGAGCCCTGATGTGCCTACTCACTCATGTTTGTTTGTGATTCCTGCTACTGCTTAGAGTTGAGTCAGGTATGATTCACCGGGGATGAATTGGAATGTGGTGAACATGTCCTACTATTGAGAGCTAAGTGTGTGAACACGATTTGGTAAAGGTAGCGGTGAGAGGCCATGTAGGAGTACCTGGTGGGTTGTCTCATTGCAGCCGTCCTTAGGAACTGATTTGTGTGTTTGTGATCCATGAACAGTTACTACCACACATTGGGCTTCGGGCACTCCAAGCTCTCTCGACTTATTAATCAACTCGGTCTCTGTCCAGGAGTTGCAACTATTTTCTGGTGTTTGTAGGTAGTGTTAGTAGTCTACCAAGTGGCACCCAGTACAGGTTGACTTGGGATAGACTAGGCACAGGGGCCCGGTGTACCAAGTGGCACCCGGATGATGGGCTTGGGAACCCTGTACACATCGTTTGGGGCCGTGAGCGACACCCCGGCCGGATCTCCTTGCGGATGGAACCCGAATAGGCGATAAACCTGGACTAGAGACTTGTGGGGTTAGTCAGGTCATGGCCGACTCCCTCGCCAGGCTTCCGCTTGAAGGTTGCCGATATACACGATGTGTACATGGTGGTAAGTGGCGAGAGCGTGTGTGAAGAAGTACACCCCTGCAGCGTTATCATTATCTATTCGAATAGCCGAATTCCTCGGATATGGAAACTTGGACCCCTTGCATAGTTCTTAGACAAGTGAAAGTGGATACTCTAAAATGCGCAAGATAAGGGTGAGTGCTATGGATGGCGTTCTTGTAGGGAGACGGGAGCGGATCCATAGTGGTGTATTGATATGGTGAATATGTGGACTCGTGTGCGCCACCTCAAAAGAGTTACTTGCAGTCGTAGTTCAGGATAGCCACCGAGTCAAAGCTGGCTTGCTGCAGTTAAACTTCACCACCCCCTTTGTTGATACTGATGCATATGTAGATAGTTCTGATGTAAGTCTTGTTGGGTACATTTGTACTCACGTTTGCTTAATTTATGTTTTGCAGAGAGACGTCAGTCTCGCTAGTAGTTCCGTGTGGACTTCGACGTTTAGCTTGTTACCCCAGCTATGATCTTGTGCCCTCGGCAGGATCTGGTAGATAGTCAGGCTTCTCAGCCTTTTTCATTTGTAGAAGTCTGTACTCAGACATGTTAAGCTTCCGCATGTGCTTTGACTTGTATGCTCTGTATGTTGGGTCATGAGACCCATGTTTGTAATATCTCGCTCCTCGGAGCCTAATGAATAAATACTTGAGTCGTAGAGTTATGTTGTGATGCCATGTTGTATTTACACATGTCGAGCATATTGTGTGTATGATTGAAATGCTTGGTTTGTGTGGGATCCGACAACCTAGTTGTTTATCCTTGGTAGCCTCTCTTATGGGGAAATGTAGTCTTGTGCTTCCATGAGCCATAGTAGTCCGCTACAGCCCGGTTCACTAGAGTCCTGCTAGCCCAGCACTACTGCTTAGGACACTTGACTGGCCGGCATGTGTTTCGCTTCGTTCCTATGTCTGTCCCTTCGGGGAAATGTCACGCGGTGACATCCGGAGTCCTGCCTAGCCTGCTACAGCCTGGGTTCCCGGAGTCCTGTTAGCCCAGTGCTACAGCCCGGATTCACATGCTGCTGACCGACATGCTCGATGTGATTCATGTATGCTTGTCCCCATAGGTTGGTGCCGCTTTGGGTTCACGACTAGCCATGTCGGCCCGGGTTCTCTGTCATATGGATGCTAGCGACACTATCATATACGTGAGCCAAAAGGCGCAAACGGTCCCGGGCCATGGTAAGGCGACACCCGTGGGAATACCGTGCGTGAGGCCGCAAAGTGATATGAGGTGTTACCGGCTAGATCGATGTGACTTGGAATCGGGGTCCTGACAGCTTTGGTATCAGAGCCTGACTGCCTATAGGATTACCAAGCCAAGCTGGTCGAAGTCGTGTCTAGAAATGCTTTAGTTATGTAAGGGAATTGATTGTGGAAGGGAACGTAAGGCTCTTTTTACTCCTTTACCCTATGGCCTTCTAATCTGAGTCATCTTATATTTCTACGGGGTTAAGAACTAGGCTTCTCTTCTATCTCTCAGGATGACGTGTTACTAAACCGTAGTTGCCTAGAATTGTTGAGTTCAAGCCCCAGTTCAGTTTCTACTACCTTCGTGTGATGACAGTTGATCTCAGAATCTTGATATTGTGATGTTGAGTGGTTATGCCATCATTTTGCAGGATGTCTCAAATCATTTTGAGCATTTACAGTCGTTATGCTGTCCGAGTCATCCCAGGTTTCTAAATAGTCTGATGCATTTGCAACTCCCTTCTTTCTGTTCCCGATGTTCCTTTGGGCCAGATTAACCACACTAATCGGTGTGTTGAGGTACTATGTTGCCTTGACGTGTATATTGGAGTTAGTATTATGACCCTAGGTGTCCTCGAGATTTTAGCAATGTTACCATATCCCCAGTGTGATGATTCTAGCCATCATTCTTTAAAGCATCCCGTGATGCCATCTAGTAGTAGGTATTCTACTCCTGGGTTCTTGACCCAAGATCCACTCTACTTACCTCGTGTTGACATTGTTGCTAGTTCCTTTAGGATATTAGTAACCTTGTGATAGTCCTTGAGGTCTGTGGTATATCGTTCTTCCAATACCATGAGCCAATATGGCAGAGGTTCTTTTGAACCAAAAGATCACAACAAGAGTGATCTTGATGAGTTCTCCATTTTATCGTGAATCTGCCAGTTCTACCTTTATACATGGGTTATCTGGAAGAAACCTGTTGAACTTGGTTCGACATATTAATCTATGCATCCACAACTCAGAGAGATATATGTCCTCTTGAGTTGTCCCTCTTCTTTTGTATTCTGACCATCGTCTATCAATTGATAGCCAGGAGTAATTGTGCATCCGTGTTATCGATACTTATTATTCTTGTGGTCTATTAAGCCATTCTATTTCAGAATGACTAGGAGAAACAAACTCCAGTACCTTGTCCATATCTAGGATTGGGTCAAAGCAATTTCATTCCGCAGATCAAAATGCCAATCCACCTTTTATTCTGTTCTACCCTGGAATATTACCCTCTTTATGTCAAGGAAGTCATAGGAATTGCACACCATCCTATGAATTCTTGGTGCAGTGATACTTCTCGCCATCATTATTCATTCCTCGGTCTCTGTGTTGTGGTGACCGGAATGCCGACAAGTGAACCGTGATGTGTGAAATCAATATTCCTAGAAACTCCGTTGCTTGGTAGTTAATGGACATTAATATCATTCTTAGGGTGTTGGTTATCGATTCACTACTCTAGGATTGATCGTGCTATCTTGTCCTTATTTCTGGTGCACTCTTCGATCTTTGAGTTAGAATTGAATCCCTTACTCTTCTGATCATGTCGTCTTGCCTTGAAAAGCAAGATTGTTCTCGAGCTTAGAGACATATCAGTGGTTCATGATTTTCCGGATATCTTCACGGAAGTATCACCAGGTCGTCCCCTGACCGATATGTTGAGTTCGTGATCAAGTTGGTTTTCCAATAAACCACCCCTTCTCCAAGAATCTATGTTGGATATCCCTGAACTAGTTTGATAAGCTAAACAATAACTTGGAGAGTTGGAAGATGAAAGCTTGTCTGACTTAGTTCATCACTAAGGGATATCCTTGTGTGTGTGGGCGTTGAGGAAACATGATATCTTCCTCGATTGATCCCCGTGATCAGTTGTCGGTGCTATTATCTTATCCAATCCTTGATTTGAGTGTGGGCTATCGTCAAATGAAATCAGAGCCAACGATATTCGTAATGTTGTCTATTGTGGTTGACTCCTCGAGCATACACCATTACATCTTTTGGTCTGACAAATACTATCACATTGTTCACATAATGATGGAAGTCCAGTGATATGGAAATTCTGATGAGTTGCTGTTGAGCCCATCAGCAGCATCTTGTCTCCCCCATGATTCATGTTAAACATTAAGCTGGTGTTGGAAACTTTGTAAGCATTTTCCTTCATGTTCGGCTCATGAGGTATATGTTTGGTGAAAGAAGTGACTTTCTCCAAGTTCACGTGCATTAGGTGTAAGTTGCCGCCGTGAATTCAAGAAAGTTCGTCTTTGCTTCCTCTGGAATCATCCCAAGTCAGTCATGCATGTGCGAAGTATTTTGTGGTCTGTTAGACTGATCATCTTCATTACATATGTATTCCCTAGCACACCAAGCCACTGATTGATCTGTTCAAGGATAAGAAGTTCATCGATAAGTATACAAGGACTTCAATATCCTCAATGATGGTTCCCCATCTGAACCCGGTAGTGTTTTTATTGTAAGACTACTATGTGATCATGCTTGTCTTGGACAGCATGTTCATAGGTTTGTAGCAGAACCAGCTCATGTTTTGAAGCTTGCTATCGTAGTTCATTTCCCAAGAATCTTGCAACGTCATCTCTTGATTTGTGTTGCTACCTTCTTTTTCCAGATACGCTGTCTGGAATATTCCGTTACCAATCATATCTGAACCTCAGGCTGATACGATAGTTGGAACATTCCCACCATTTGCATTTTGTTCCCAGCTTGCACCGCCATTGTGCCATTTTTCCATGGGTTGCCCTTCTTAGCAGTTGCTTCCAGGATCATCTCCAAAGGTGGTCCTACCATGGGTCCCATCCATTCCCGATGATAAGCAAAAATCATCCATTGCGTTGTCTTCAACAAGGTAGTCCACATCATCCATTCTAGTCTGGGTATGCCATTCCTCTGAACTCCACCAAACGATTGTTGGTGAGTTGCCTTAGGCTGGTATAGAGAGTTTCAATGATCTCCGTATCAAAAGTATTTTTTTTCCACTTAAGGGAATAACTCTATGAGTCATCTCCCCTAAGATGTCTCGTTATGGTATCATGGCAATTACTTCCTCGCCACCTTGACACCATCCACCATCTTTCTAAGCATGGAATTGTTGCCCACCAAATCAAACCCCGTCATTTGTTCTTCCATTCCTCTCGATGTGTTTTGTGTCTCAACTCGAGATGTTTCAACATCTCATTCCGTGAGTTGATCTTGTATAGCTCGATCTTCGAGAAGATCAATCCTAGTATAGCTTCTTTCCATCATCATCGCGTGGATAAAGATCTCAAAGCGAGGATGTCAAGATCAACGTATGCAACGAATCAACAACCTTATGAGGTGCAACCTGGATCGTGAAGATTGTGTTAGCTTGTGTCCCTCTGTCTTCTTACCTCACGAGTTGAATCTCGGGATGAGATTCTTGTTTAGTAGGGGTGAGTTGTCACATCCCTAGTTCTGGTATGCACTAGGCTAACCCTTCATGTGTGCATCATGTTTAAATTTCTCAAAAACTTGAAATGGGGATTGCCTAAACCCCTAGCATCAAAGGAATCACTAGGTTCACCTAAATTATTTTTAGTACATCCAAATGGCTTTCAAAAATGTTCATCATTTATGGAAAATGCTATAACAGTAACCACAGGTGATGCACATTTTTCCATGACATATTTGGGCTCTGAATTAAATCATACTTTATTAGCATTTGGGCATTTAAATACTATAAATCATTTTAAATGTCCAAATGATCTTGAAAGTAAATGAGGGCTATTGGAAATATTCCAAACAGAGCCCACAAATATTTCAGGATTTGTGAAAATGCTCTATCATTTTTATTAAAGCAAAAACAATTACAGAAAATAGAAAAACAGAAACTAAATAGAAAATCGGAGAGAGGGCACTGTACCTAGCAGCACACTTACCTAGCCCAGCTAGCGGCCCAGCCCACGCAGCCATCCGCCAGTCATCGTCCTCCTCCAGCCAGAAGGACGAGAGCGCGTGGCCACCACGTGCAAGCACACGCCCTGGCCACCTCCTTCTTCTGCCGACGCCCTGGACGACCCCAGATGGCGCCACACACCTCCCTGCATCTCTCTCTCACTCTCCCTCGCTCTCACCCCCTTCCCTAGATCCCTCTCTTTCGTGCCCGAGCGCACCGCAGCGCACCGCCGAGCACCACCGCGGCCGTCGCCTCTCCCTCGTCCCCTCGAGCAGTCCAGAGGCCCCGCCTCGTCGCCCTCGTCCTCTTTGCGGAGCCACCCGGCACCGGACGCCCCTGAACATCGTCACCATGGTCGTCTTCTACCTCGGCCAACCGAGATCGCCGGCGCCCATCCGTCGTCCATGGTGCCTCCCCGAGCCTGCTGAGGCCTCCATTGGAATCCATGTGAGCTCCCGCCCCGAACCCCTCTCTTCCCCGCCTCTTTTGCGCCACGTAGCCCTAGTTTCACCGGAGCCGATAGCTCGTCGCCGTCGGCCATGCCGCCACCGCGGCTACGGCCGCGCAAGCTCGCCTCCAAGAACGTCAACGCACTTAGGGAGTCTCCAGGAGCTCAAATCACCCGCCAGTTAGGCCTGCCCTGCACCGTAGCCGCAACCCCATGCAAACCCGAAATCCGTCCGCCGCCGCGAGCTTGATTCAGGCAAGCTTGGGTCGTCCTAGCCCCTCCCTCCTGCCCCAGTAGACGCGCGCGAACGCCAGCTCACCGTAGAGCCAAACCCTGCCGCAAACCGCCGCCTGTAGTGCGAGCCCGAGCAACTCCGGCGTGCCTCCGCCGTGTCCCGTGGTCGCCGCCGGCCAAACTCCGGCGGGCCGACGTGGCCACTTAGTTAGGAGCTAATCACCCCTAGAGCCACTGAGTAGAGGACCCTGCTGCCTAATTAAACTGCTATTTAGTTTTAATTTAGATTAGTTAACAAAACTAGCGGACCCACGCATCATGGTTGACTGGCTGACGTGGCAGTTGACCGGGCCCACCTGTCAGTGACACAAATGACGCCGGGTCACTGACCAGTGGAACCCACAGGTCAGGTTTGACCTGGGCTATCGCCATTGACCTGATGACGTCAGCATGGTGTCATGTTGACGCAGTATTGATTTTCTGGATTTAAAATAATTCAGAAAATTGCAGAAAATATCCAAAACTTCAAAAATTCATAATAATTCAACCGTAACTCCAAATGAAATAAGTTATATATGAAAAATTATCAGAAAAATCCAATCTATCCATCTGTCCCATTTTCTTCCATGTTTAAACAAGTTAAATTGCTGTTTAGTGCAAAACATGATAAAGCACTATTTAAGATCACAAATGAGTTTGAACTTTGAATCTTTGGTTCAAAATAGCTCAAACCCATCTGGTTGTAGTTACATTATCCCAACACAGTCATTTTACCATGTCATGATCATGCATCATATTGTGCATTCCATTGATTGTGTTTCTTTCTCTGTTGCCGGTGGTTGTTCCCCCTCGGTAAATGTATGTTCCGACGATGAGTTCGATGACACCGATGAAGAGCTATTACTATCTTCAGTACTGCCAGGCAAGCATAACCCCCTTGTTCATTCCGATACAATCCCACTCTCTCGCTCCTGCTCTCTTACTGCATTAGGACAACAATGATTCAACTGTTATATGTTGCGGTAGCTGAACCCCTTTCCTCTGCATGACATGTCATTGCCACGGTAAATAGATGAAACCCACTAGCATGAGTGGGAGTTGTTTGAGCCCTGATGTGCCTACTCACTCATGTTTGTTTGTGATGCCTGCTACTGCTTAGAGTTGAGTCAAGTATGATTCACCGGGGATGAATTGGAATGTGGTGAACATGTCCTACTATTGAGAGCTAAGTGTGTGAACACGATTTGGTAAAGGTAGCGGTGAGAGGCCATGTAGGAGTACCTGGTGGGTTGTCTCATTGCAGCCGTCCTTAGGAACTGATTTGTGTGTTTGTGATCCATGAACAGTTACTACCACACATTGGGCTTCGGGCACTCCAAGCTCTCTCGACTTATTAATCAACTCGGTCTCTGTCCAGGAGTTGCAACTATTTTCTGGTGTTTGTAGGTAGTGTTAGTAGTCTACCAAGTGGCACCCAGTACAGGTTGACTTGGGATAGACTAGGCACAGGGGCCCGGTGTACCAAGTGGCACCCGGATGATGGGCTTGGGAACCCTGTACACATCGTTTGGGGCCGTGAGCGACACCCCGGCCGGATCTCCTTGCGGATGGAACCCGAATAGGCGATAAACCTGGACTAGAGACTTGTGGGGTTAGTCAGGTCATGGCCGACTCCCTCGCCAGGCTTCCGCTTGAAGGTTGCCGATATACACGATGTGTACATGGTGGTAAGTGGCAAGAGCGTGTGTGAAGAAGTACACCCCTGCAGGGTTATCATTATCTATTCGAATAGCCGAATTCCTCGGATATGAAAACTTGGACCCCTTGCATAGTTCTTAGACAAGTGAAAGTGGATACTCTAAAATGCGTAAGATAAGCGTGAGTGCTATGGATGGCGTTCTCGTAGGGAGACCGGAGCGGATCCATAGTGGTGTATTGATATGGTGAATATGTGGACTCGTGTGCGCCACCTGAAAAGAGTTACTTGCAGTCGTAGTTCAGGATAGCCACCGAGTAAAATCTGGCTTGCTGCACTTAAACTTCACCACCCCCTTTGTTGATACTGATGCATATGTAGATAGTTCGGATGTAAGTCTTGTTGGGTACATTTGTACTCACGTTTGCTTAATTTATGTTTTGCAGAGAGACGTCAGTCTCGCTAGTAGTTCCGTGTGGACTTCGACGTTTAGCTTGTTACCCCAGCTACGATCTTGTGCCCTCGGCAGGATCTGGTAGATAGTCAGGCTTCTCAGCCTTTTTCATTTGTAGAAGTCTGTACTCAGACATGTTAAGCTTCCGCATGTGCTTTGACTTGTATGATATGTATGTTGGGTCATGAGACCCATGTTTGTAATATCTCGCTCCTCGGAGCCTAATGAATAAATACTTGAGTCGTAGAGTTATGTTGTGATGCCATGTTGTATTTACACATGTCGAGCATATTGTGTGTATGATTGAAATGCTTGGTTTGTGTGGGATCCGACAACCTAGTTGTTTATCCTTGGTAGCCTCTCTTATGGGGAAATGTAGTCTTGTGCTTCCATGAGCCATAGTAGTCCGCTACAGCCCGGTTCACCGGAGTCCTGCTAGCCCAGCACTACTGCTTAGGACACTTGACTGGCCGGCATGTGTTTCGCTTTGTTCCTGTGTCTGTCCCTTCGGGGAAATGTCACGCGGTGATATTCGGAGTCCTGCGTAGCCTGCTACAGCCTGGGTTCCCGGAGTCCTGTTAGCCTGGTGCTACAGCCCGGATTCATATGCTGCTGACCGACATGCTCGATGTGATTCATGTATGCCTGTCCCCGTAGGTTGGTGCCGCTTTGGGTTCACGACTAGCCATGTCGGCCTGGGTTCTCTGTCATATGGATGCTAGCGACACTATCATATACGTGTGCCAAAAGGCGCAAACGGTCCCGGGCCATGGTAAGGCGACACCCGTGGGAATACCGTGCGTGAGGCCGCAAAGTGATATGAGGTGTTACCGGCTAGATCGATGTGACTTGGAATCGGGGTCCTGACATTGATAAAGTGTATCATATCACGGGGTTTGGATGCACCGGTGAAGTTTGCACCAACTCTCGAGGTGAGAAAGGGCAATCCACGGTACCGAAGAGGCTAGCAATGATGGAAGGGTGAGAGTGTGTATAATCCATGGACTCAACATTAGTCATAAAGAACTCACATACTTATTGCAAAAATCTACAAGTCATCAAAACCAAGCACTACGCGCATGCTCCTAGGGGAATAGATTGGTAGGAAAAGACCATCGCTCATCCCCGACCGCCACTCATAAGGAAAGCAATCAAAGAACACCTCATGCTTCAAATTTGTCACACAACATTTACCATACGTGCATGCTACGGGACTTGCCAACTTCAACACAAGTATTTCTCAATTCCATAATTACTCAACTAGCACAACTCTAATATTACCACCTTTATATCTCAAAACAACTATCAAGAATCAAACTTCTCATCATATTTAATGCATTCTATATGAAAGTTTTTATTATACCCATGTTGGATGCCTATCATATTAGGACCAATTTTATAGCCAAAGCAAATTACCATGCTGTTCTAAAAGTCTCTCAAAATAATATAATTGAAGCATGAGAGATCAATAATTTCTATAAGATAAAACCACCACCGTGCTCTAAAAAGATATAAGTGAAGTACTAGAGCAAAATTATCTAGCTCAAAAGATATAAGTGAAGCACATAGATTATTCTAATAAATTCCGATTCATGCGTGTCTCTCAAAAAGGTGTGTACAGCAAGGACGATTGTGGTAAACTAAAAAGCAAAGACTCAAATCATACAAGGCGCTCCAAGCAAAACACATATCATGTGGTGAATGAAAATATAGCCTCAAGTAAAGTTACCGATAGATGAAGACAAAAGAGGGGATGCCTTCCGAGGCATCCCCAAGCTTAGGCTTTTGGTTGTCCTTGGATTTTACCTTGGGGTGCCTTGGGCTTTCGCAAGCTTTGGCTCTTTCCACTCCTTGTTCCGAAATCCATCATATCTTTACCCAAAAACTTGAAAATTTCACAACACAAAACTCAACAGAAAATCTCATGAGCTCCGTTAGTATAAGAAAACAAACCACCACTTTAAGGTACTGTAATGAACTCATTATTTATTTATATTGGTGTTAAACCTACTTTATTCCAACTTCTCTATGGTTCATACCCCCCGATACTAGCCATAGATTCATCAAAATAATCAAACAACACACGAAAAACAGAATATGTCAAAAACAGAACAGTTTGTAGTAATCTGTAGGTTTCGAATACTTCTGTAACTCCAAAAATCCTGTGAAATTAGGAAATCGTAAATAATTTGTATATTGGTCTACTGAAGTTGTAATTGGTATTTTAACACTGTCTGGTAAAAAATGAAAATTATTCTCGTGAGCGCATACTTTCTGTTTTTTCAGCAAGATCAAACAACAATAATCCAAGAAGATCCTAAAGGCTTTACTTGGCACAAACACTAATTAAAACATAAAAATTATAATAGAGGATATATGATTTATTTATTACTAAACGGGAACAAAAATCAAGGAACAAAAATAAAATTGGGTTTCCTCCCAACAAGCGTTACCGTTTAACGCCCCTAGCTAGGCATACAAACAAGAATAGATCTAGGTATTGTCATCTTTGGTATGCAATCCATATGTGGCTCTCATAATAGATTAATAAGGTAATTAAATTTTCTTTCTAGGAAAGTGTTCCATGCTTTTCCTTAACGGAAATTGGAATCTAATATTTCCTTCTTTCATATCAATAATTGCACCAATTGTTCTAAGGAAAGGTCTACCAAGAATAATAGGACATGTAGGATTGCAATCTATATCAAGAACAATGAAATCTACATGCACATAATTCATATTTGCAACAATAAGAACATCATTAATTCTTCCCATAGGTTTCTTAATGGCGGAATCCGCAAGATGCAAATTTAAAGAACAATCATCAAATTCACGGAAACCTAACACATCACACAAAGTTTTTGGAATCGTGGAAACACTAGCGCCCAAATCACATAAAGCATAGCATTCATGATCTTTAATATTAATTTTAATAGTAGGTTCCCACTCATCATAAAGTTTCTAGGGATGGAAACTTCTAATTCAAATTTTTCTTCAGAAGATTGCATAAAAGCATCAACGATATGTTTGGTAAAAGCTTTGTTTTGATCATAAGCATGACAAGAATTTAACACGGATTGCAACTAGGAAATACAATCTATAAAAGAGCAATTATCATAATTAAATTCCTTGAAATCCAAAATAGTGGGTTCATTGTTATGTAAAGCTTTGACCTCTTCAATCCCAGTTTTACCAAATTTTTCATCAAGACCTAAAAACTCCGAATCATTGGGACGCCTTCTAAATAAAGTTGACTCATATCTAGTCCCAATTTTATAAAGATTCATATTGGCACACAAAGACTTAATAGGAGACACACCAATCACTTTTAGATCTTCATCATTATTATCATGAAAACTAGAAGAACATGAGTTCATAAAGCAATCTTTTTTAGCACGCATCCTAGCGGTTCTTTCTTTGCACTCATCAATGGAAATTCTCATGGCTTTGAGAGACTCATTGATATCATGTTTAGGTGGAATAGAGCTAAGTTTCAAAGAATCAACATCAAGAGAAATTATATCCACGTTCCTAGCCAACTCATCAATCTTAAGCAATTTTTTAGGGTATAAGAGTACATATAGGCGAAAGAATTAGGTCGGTTGAGCTACGAGGGGACAACGAGGGTGGGGGGCGCGCTGCCCTACCTCGTGGCTGCCTCATGGCTTTCTTGACCTCCATTCCAAGTCTCCTAGATTGCATTTGTTCCAAAAATATCCTTGTGAAGGTTTCATTCCGTTTGGATTCTGTTTGATATTCCTTTTTTGTGAAACCCTAAAATAGGCAAAAAAGCAGCAATTTGCAGTGGGCCTTTGGTTTATAGGTTAGTCACAAAAATAATATAAAAGTGCATAACAAATCCCATTAAACATCCAAAACAGATTATATAATAGCGTGGAACAATCAAAAAGTATAGATACGTTGGAGACGTATCAACGTGGTCGGCGCGACCACGCTCACCTCTGGCGAAGAGTTAGGTATTTGTGGCATGGTGGACATGCGCGGCGACTTTGGCAGTGGCCGCCAAATGGCCGATGAGCCCGTGTTGGCCGCGGCCGAGGCGGCAGCAATGAGCCCGTGTCGACATGGGTTTAACCCTAGGTAGAGTAAGGCCTCTGTCATGGCCACCGTGAGGAGGACCTTGCTCTCTGCGATGGTGGCCTCTTGTTGTGCGGTGAAGGCCAGAGCGGCGGCTCATGCGGCTGCCTCCTTGTCGGCTTGCACCTACCTCCAGCCCTTCCTATTGACAGACTACATAGCCCGCTCCGCGTCCGTCAGCTCCTTCTTCTTGTTCGGTGCATCCGTTTTGTAGGCGCCGCAGGGCTTGCCTTTGGCAGAGGCAAGGCTAGCGGCGGTGTCGAGGGTCGGCTCGTCGTCCAAGGCGAACAGGCAGGAGTGCGAGCGAGGAGGAGTTTTTTAGGAAAGAGAGGTAAATGGGGGTGGATATGCCACCGACCGGCAGTCCAGGTGGAGGACTAGGTGGGCGCCGCATGCATCCGTTCGTGTTTGCACCGACGCAAACACAACAAAAATTTGGGCCTGAAATGGGTCGCGACAGACAAAAAGCAGACGCTTGTCCATTTGGATCGTCGTTGCACCAACTTTTGTTCGTTTTGATCCAAATGGACACGTGCGGACAATTTGGGTCTGCGCGTTGGAGTTGCTCTTAGAGCATCTTGGCGCTTTAGGGTTCTTTTTTTCATCGATATTTCACATGCTTGGGTGAGCTCTCGCGTCTTTGTTCACCCCCTTTCTCCCGCTCACAGGTTTGACCGTCCACGCTCATGACTGGCACCGGCGCTTGCTCCTCCTCTCGTACTGCATTGGTCGCCCTGTTCAACGGCAGGTCCACTAGGTTCAAGCTGTGATGCCCCTGATTCAATCGTACACTAATCATACACACAAACGTGTACGATCAAGATCTGGGGCTCATGGGAAGATATCACAACACAACTCGAAAAATAAAATATGTCATACAAGCATCATAATACAAGCCAGGGTCCTCGGGGGCTCGAATAAAAGTGCTCGATCATAGACAAGTCAGCGGAAGCAACAATATCTGAGTACAGACATAAAGTTAAACAAGGTGCCATAAGATGGCTTGCACAAACTGGGATACATACCGAAAGAGGCGCAGGCCTCCTGCCTGCAATCCTCCTAAACTACTCCTGGTCGTCGGCGGCGGCCTGCACATAGTAGTAGGCACCCTCGGTGTGGTAGGAGTCGTCGAAGGTGGCGTCTAACTCCTGGGCTCCAGCATCTGGTTGCGACAACCGAGAATAATGGAAAGGGGGAAAGGAGGGAGAAAAGAAACCATGAGTACTCATCCAAAGTACTCGCAAGTAAGGATCTACACTACATATGCATGGGTATCTGTGTAAAGGAGAAATATCGGTGGACTGAACTACAGAATGCCAGAATAAGGGGGGATATCTAGTCCTATCAAAGACTGCGCTTTTCGCAGCCTCCATCTTGAAGCAGTAGAAGAGAGTAGATGGTAAGTTAACCAAGTAACATCGCATAGCATAATCCTACCCGGCGATTGATGACCCACAAGTATAGGGGGTCTATTGTAGTCCTTTCGATAAGTAAGAGTGTCGAACCCAACGAGGAGCAGAAGGAAATGATAAGCAGTTTTCAGTAAGGTATTCTCTGAAAGCACTGAAATTATCGGTAACAGATAGTTTTGTGAGAAGGTAATTTGTAACGGGTAACAAGTAATAAAAGTAAATAAGGTGCAACAAGATGGCCCAATCCTTTTTGTAGCAAAGGACAAGCCTGGACAAACTCT
This sequence comes from Triticum dicoccoides, assembly GCF_002162155.2. Taxonomy (NCBI): domain Eukaryota; kingdom Viridiplantae; phylum Streptophyta; class Magnoliopsida; order Poales; family Poaceae; genus Triticum; species Triticum dicoccoides. The sequence continues at coordinate 75,690,634 of NC_041390.1, forward strand.
TATATAAAGGAAAACGCTCCCGAGGACACATGGGAATTATCGTCAAGCTAGTTTTCATCATGTTCATATGATTCGCGTTCGGTACTTTGTTAATTTGATATGTGGGTGGACCGGTGCTTGGAGTAATTTCAAAAAAATTCCTACGCACACGCAAGATCATGGTGATGCATAGCAACGAGAGGGGAGAGTGTTGTCCACGTACCCTCGTAGACCGTAAGTGGAAGTGTTATGACAACACAGTCGATGTAGTTGTACGTCTTCACGATCGACCGATCCTAGTAATGAAAGTACGGCACCTCCGCGATCTGCACACGTTCGGCTCGATGACGTCCCATGAACTCATGATCCAGCAGAGTGTCGAGGGAGAGCTTCGTCAGCACGACGGCGTGATGACGGTGATGATGATGCTACCGGAACAGGGCTTCGACTATGCACCGCTACGATATGACCGAGGTGGATTATGGTGGAGGGGAGCACCGCACACGACTAAGAGATCAATGATCAACTTGTGTGTCTATGGGGTGCCCCCTCCCCCGTATATAAAGGAGTGGAGGAGGGGGAGGGCCGGCCCTCTACTATGGCGCGCCCTAGGGAGTCCTAATTCCACCGGGAGTAGGATTCCCCCCTTCCATGTAGTAGGAGTAGGAGAGAAGGAAAGGGAAGAGAGAAGAGAAGGAAGGAGGGGGCGCCGCCCCTCCCCCCTAGTCCAATTCGGACTAGGCCTTGGGGGGGCGCGGCCTGCCCTAGGCAGCCCCTCCCTCTCTCCCCTCAAGCCCATTAGGGCCCATATACTCCCCGGGGGGTTCCGGTAACCCCCGGTACTCCGGTTGATGCCCGAACTCAACCAGAACCATTCTGATGTCCAAACATAGTCATCCAATATATTGATCTTCATGTCTCAACCATTTCGAGACTCCTCGTCATGTCCGTGATCATATCCGGGACTCCAAACAACCTTTGGTACATCAAAACATATAAACTCATAATACCGATCGTCACCGAATGTTAAGTGTGCGGACCCTATGGGTTTGAGAACTATGTAGACATGAGCGAGACACGTCTCTGGTCAATAACCAATAGCGGAACCTGGATGTTCATATTAGCTCCCACATATTCTATGAAGATCTTTATCGGTCAAACTGCATAACGATATATGTTGTTCCCTTTGTCACCGGTATGTTACTTGCCCGAGATTCGATCATCGGTATCTCAATACCTAGTTCAATCTCATTACCGGCAAGTTTCTTTACTCGTTCCGTAATGCTACATCTCGTAACTAACTGATTAGCTACATTGCTTGCAAGGCTTATAGTGATGTACATTACCGAGAGGGCCCAGATATACCTCTCCGACAATCGGAGTGACAAATCCTAATCTCGATCTATGCCAACTCAACAAACATCATCGGAGACACCTGTAGAGCACCTTTATAATCACCAGGTTATGTTGTGATGTTTGGTAGCACACAAAGTGTTCCTCCAGTATTCGGGAGTTGCATGATCTCATAGTCATAGGAACATGTATAATTTATGGAGAAAGCAATAGCAAAAACTAAACAATCATTGTGCTGAGCTAACGGATGGGTCAAGTCAATCACAACATTCTCTAATGATGTGATCCCATTAATCAAATGACAACTGAGGGAGTCCTGGATTAGGGGGTGTCCGGATGGCCGGACTATACCTTCAGCCGGACTCCTGGACTATGAAGATACAAGATTGAAGACTTCGTCCCGTGTCCGGAAGGGACTTTCCTTGGCGTGGAAGGCAAGCTTGGCGATACGGATATATAGATCTCCTACCATTGTAACCGACTTTGTGTAACCCTAACCCTCTCCGGTGTCTATATAAACCGGAGGGTTTTAGTCTGTAGTACAACATACAGAACAACAATCATACCATAGGCTAGCTTCTAGGGTTTAGCCTCTCCGATCTCGTGGTAGATCTACTCTTGTACTACCCATATCATCAATATTAATCAAGCAGGATGTAGGGTTTTACCTCCATCAAGAGGGCCCGAACCTGGGTAAAACTTTGTGTCCCTTGCCTCCTGTTACCATCCGTCCTAGACGCACAGTTCGGGACCCCCTACTCGAGATCCGCCGGTTTTGACACCGGCATTGGTGCTTTCATTGAGAGTTCCTCTGTGTCGTCGACGTTAGGCTTGATGGCTCCTACGATTAGCGATGCAGTCCAGGGTGAGACCTTCCTCCCCGGACAAATCTTCGTTTTTGGCGGCTTCGCACTTCGGGCCAATTCATTTGGCCATCTGGAGCAGATCGAAAGCTATGCCCCTGGCCGTCAGGTCAGATTTGGAAGTTTAAACTACACTACTGACATCCGCGGGGACTTGATCCTCGATGGATTCGAGCCACAGCCGAGTGCGCCGCACTGTCACGATGAGCATGATCTAGCTCTGCCGCCGAACAGTGCCCTGGAGGCCGCACCCGCATCGGCTTCGACCCTTAATTCGGAGCCAACTGCGCCGATCGAGGATGGGTGGTCGGACGCTGCCTCGGGGGCTGCGATCCCAATGGCAATCGAGCCGAACACCAGCCCTGGACTCCGCGAGACTCGTGACTCCAAGGAGCCGGACTCCTCTCCGGACTCTGAACCCTCCGCGCCCCTGCCGATCGAATCAGATTGGGCGCCGATCATGGAGTTTACTGTTGCGGACATCTTTCAGCACTCGCCTTTAGGCAATATTCTGAAGACACTAAAGTCTCTCTCTTTATCAGGAGAGTCCTGTCCGGACTACGGTCAGAAAGGTTGGGATACAGACGATGAAGAAATTCAAAGCCCACCCACCACCCACTTTGTAGCCACTGTCGAGGATTTAACCGACATGCTCGACTTCAACTTCAAAGACATCGACGGTATGTACGCCGATGCAGGAGACGATGAAGAACCAGCACCTATTGGGCCCTGGAAAGCCACCTCGTGGTATGACATATACATGGTGGACACCCCAAAAGAAAGAGATGGTGATGGAACAGCGGAGGATGACCCCTCCAAGAAACAGCCTAAGCGCCGGCGTCAGCGGCGCCGCTCAAAATCCCGCCAAAGCAAACACGGCGATTCCGGCATGGGAGATAATAATACTCCGGAGAGTGCCGAAGAAAACCCCCTCCAGTAAGATTCCGCACAGGAGGATAGAGAAGCCAGCCCTCATGAGAGAGCGGCAGACAGAGAAGTTGAGGACGATAATTATACACCTCCCTCCGAAGACGAGGCAAGCCTCGATGACGACGAATTAGTCGTGCCAGAGGATCCCGTCGAGCAAGAGCGTTTTCAACGCAGGCTTATGGCCACGGCAAGAAGCCTCAAGAAAAAATAGCAACAACTTAGAGCTGATCAAGATTTGCTAGTCGACAGATGGACTGAAGTCCTTGCGGTCGAAGAGCATAAACTCGGACGCCCCTCCAAGAGCTACCCAAAGCGCAGGTTGCTACCCCGATTAGAGGAGGAAGAACTTAAACCTACATCACCAGCGCTTGATACGGCCGACCGGCTACCTCGTGGCCGCGACAGAGAGGCCTCTCGGCCCTCCACTCAAGCCGCACCCCGTACCAAGGCATGGGAAAATGCGCTTGACCTGCGAGATATGTTGGAGGACAAGGCAAGGCAAACAAGATCGATCTATGGATCGCGTGGGCGCCCCACGACTCGAGACGGTAACCGTCACGCCGGACACAAATCCGGCAGGGCCGAACACAGTAGACAAAGCTCATTGGAGCTACGTCGTGATATAGCCCAGTACAGAGGTGCCGCACACCCACTATGCTTCACAGACGAAGTAATGGATCATCAAATCCCCGAGGGTTTCAAACCCGTAAACATCGAATCATATGATGGCACAACAGATCCTGTGGTATGGATCGAGGATTATCTCCTTCATATCCATATGGCCCGCGGAGATGATCTCCACGCCATCAAATACCTCCGACTCAAGCTTAAAGGACCAGCTCGGCATTGGCTTAACAGCTTGCCAGCAGGATCAATCGGTTGTTGGGAGGACCTGGAAGCCGCATTCCTCGACAATTTCCAGGGCACTTATGTGCGACCCCCAGACGCAGATGACCTAAGCCACGTAATTCAGCAGCCAGATGAATCGGCCAGGCAATTCTGGACACGGTTCCTAACAAAGAAAAATCAAATAGTCGACTGTCCGGATGCAGAGGCCCTAGCAGCCTTCAAGCACAATATCCGTGATGAGTGGCTTGCCCGGCACCTTGGACAGGAAAAACAGAAATCTATGGCAGCACTCACGACACTCATGACTCGCTTTTGTGTGGGAGAAGACAGCTGGCTTGCTCGTAGCAACAATAAGACCAAAAACCCTGGTAATTCGGATACCAGGGACAGTAGTGGCAGGTCGCATCGCAACAAGCAGAAGCACCGCATTAACGGCGACAATGCTGAGGATACGGCAGTTAATGCCGGATTTAGAGACTATAAATCCGGTCAGCGGAAAAATCCATTCAAAAGAAATCCTAGGGGCCCGTCCAGCTTGGACCGAATACTCGACCGCTTGTGCCAGATACACGGCACCCCCGAAAAGCCGGCCAATCACACCAACAGGGATTGTTGGGTGTTCAAGCAGGCAGGCAAGTTAAATGCCAAAAATACTGACAAGGGGTTGCATAGCAATGACGACGAAGAGCCCCGGCCGCCGAACAACAGTGGACAGAAGGGTTTTCCCCCACAAGTGCGGACGGTGAACATGATATACGCAACCCACATCCCCAAGAGGGAGCAGAAGCGCGTGTTAAGGGATGTATACGCGGTAGAGCCAATCGCCCCAAAGTTCAACCCATGGTCCTCCTGCCCGATCACCTTTGATCGAAGGGACCATCCCACTAGCACCCGTCATGGCGGATTCGCCGCATTGGTTCTAGACCCAATTATTGACGGGTTTCATCTCACTAGAGTCCTTATGGACGGCGGCAGCAGCCTGAACCTGCTTTACCAGGATACATTGCGGAAAATGGGCATAGATCCCTCAAGGATTAAGCCCACCAAAACGACCTTTAAAGGCGTAATACCAGGTGTAGAGGCCAACTGTACAGGCTCAATCACACTTGAAGTGGTCTCCGGATCTCCGGATAATTTCCGAAGCGAGGAGCTAATCTTCGACATAGTCCCATTCCGCAGTGGCTATCACGCACTGCTCGGATGAACCGCATTCGCCAAGTTCAATTCGGTACCGCACTATGCATACCTTAAGCTCAAGATGCCAGGCCCTCGAGGAGTAATTACGGTCAATGGAAACACCGAACGCTCCCTCCGAATGGAGGAGCACACGGCGGCCCTTGCAGCAGAAGTACAAAGCAGCCTCTCCAGGCAGTTCTCCAGACCGGCCATTAAACGTCCGGACACCGTCAAGCGCGCCCGGAGTAACCTACAACAAGACCGCATGGCACGTTCCGAGCAGGTGTAGCAATGTGGCCCCAACCCCAGCCCTCGCAAAAATGCGACGCCAGTGCTTCACATACATAACTACGCTCTAGAAATACCATGGGTACAGGGGGAGGGGCACCATCACGGCACGCCCGAAACACGGCTTAAACCGCACCAAGGGCTGCCGATTTTTTAATTTTCTCTTACTTTCAGGACTCCACTCTTCGGAAGGCCTGTTCGGCAGTTCAATTGCCGCACAAACGATGCAAGAACCAGGGAAGCAGACAAGCCATGCCGCATTACGGAACTCCCAGGTGGTCTCTATCACAAGCATTATACCTGTTTCACATACCATTCCGCAGCCTGCCCCTGGAACGGACATGTTAAATAGTCCAACCTTTTGCTTATCGCATTATTTTGTATCATTCTGCTTTGATCGCAGCCCTTTTTAATAAATAGTGCATAGCTTTTGTCTATTTTTGCATTACTCTTTTTTACAAATATATGTTCCTTAACGACATGCTGCACCCGTACACTTTGGTACGGCCAAAATACGCCAGGGACTTTAGTACCCCTCAATATGGTGTGAGAAGTCCGAACACTTTAACAAGTGCGGCACCCCAAACTTATAGCATTATATGCATCGGCTCTGAATCATGTCTTGGGTCAATAGTTGGGTTTGCCCGGCTCCTATGTTTTGGTGCCTTACGTTCCGCTATATCGGCTAAGGTAGCACTAGGAGAACTACTGCGATTGTGCCCCAGTTGAGCTGGGTCGAGCACCTCAGTGGAGAAAGCTAAAACTGACTATCATGATGAAGCGAGAGCCGGTCGCTGTTTGAGAGGTTTTTTCGAGTCCTTAAAGACTTATGCCGCTTAGAGCGAGGAGTCGGCTCTGTCCGGCCAAGGCATGGATAGCACCCAGAACTCGATCTTCCCAATACCAGGGGCTTCGCCGAAATTTAAAATTATAGAATTCTATGGCTAAGTGAGAGTGTTCACGCATTATAGTCTGATTGCCTTGTTCGTTGTGCTGAGCGCCTCCCTCGAAGGACCCATACATGGGAAAAAGAGCGCTCAGGTTTATCCCCAAACACCCCAGCACTAGCGGCACGGGGGCAGAAGCCGACGACTCGCCATCTCTCAGAATTGATCAACAGCCGCACGGAAGGTAATATTTTAAATTCCAACAGCATTGCTTAGCGCATATGAACAAGTTTTCAGCGCACAGGACAAAATGAGCGAGTTTTACTCAAATATTACATCCCTGGAACATTCATCTGCCACAAGGCGGGCACCCTTCAGAACATCCGTATAATAATTCTCGGGCTTTCGATGCTATTTCCCCGGCGGTGGCCCGTCCTTCACAAGCTTCTCAGCATCCAGCTTGCCCCAGTGCACCTTAGCACGGGCAAGGGCCCTACGGGCACCTTCAATGCAGACAGAGCGCTTGATGACTTCGAGCCTTGGACAGGCCCCCACCAGCCGCCGCACCAGCCCGAAATAGGTCCCAGGCAGAGCCTCTCCAGGCCACAGCCGAACTATGAGGCCCTTCATGGCCTGTTCGGCTGCCTTGTGGAGCTCGACCAGTTGCTTCAGCTAGTCGCTCAGGGGCACGGGGTGTCCGGCCTCAGCATACTGAGACCAGAACACCTTCTCTGTCGAGCTTCCTTCCTCGGCTCGATAGAATGCGGCGGCATCGGACACGCTATGGGGAAGATCTGCGAATGCTCATGGAGAGCTCCGGATTCGGGTAAGTAACAAGTAACTTACGTTTACGTGTTTGCTTTGCATAAAGAATGCCTTACCCGCCGCTATCTTTTTCACCTCATCCAACTCCTGGAGGGTCTTCTGGGATTCGGCCTTGGCAGACTTGGCATTTTCAATAGCCACCGCGAGCTCGCACGCTTGCGTCTTTGAGTCAAGCTCCAAACTCTCATGTTTTTCCATGAGAGCCTGGAGCTCCTGCCGCACCTTGCCAACCTCGACCTCATACTTCTCCCGCTCGGTGCGCTCCGTGGCCGCCCTCTTCTCGACCTCGAGCAGCGCTTGCTTAAGGATCGCCACCTCAGACGTGGCCCCTACAATAGCCACGATAATCCTGTCATTTTTTGCAATTACACCTTTTATATATATATTTAAACAAGGTATTTCTTACCTTCCTTGTCCTCGAGCTGCTTCTTGGCACGCCCGAGCTCTTTCTCGGACTGCTCGAGGTTCTGCTTTAGCGTGTCCACTTCCGCAGTCAGTGCGGCGGACGCCAGCAGAGAAGCCTGCATATGCATATTGACTCTTTTTTGTTAGACTCCTGCGAATTTAATTTGATCCTCTATTCGGCTTTTCTTCCTGAACGGCAAACAGAGCATCAGGGGCTACTGTCTATGCGGTAATATTATTTACACATTCTTTACTTACCTCAAAGCCTATTAAAAGGCTAGTACAAGCTTCAGTCAGTCCGCTCTTGGCGGACTGAACCTTCTGGACCACCGCACTCATAATGGTGTGGTGCTCCTCGTCGATGGAGGCGCCATTGAGCACCTCCAACAGACTGTCCGGTGCCTCTGGTTGGACGGGGGTCACCGGCACGGAGGGCTTGCTCCTCTTGGAAGGAGGTCGCCTGCCGGACTCTGGAACCTTTGAAGGTTCCGGAGCGGTGTTCGGCCTAGAGCCGGACTTGGAGCCCTGGGGGGTTTTATCCCCTTTACTCCTGGAGTCCGGGAGGTCGCCTTGCGGCGCCTCCAGGACCACCTCCTCCCGGCTTGGAACCTATTGGGACAACAATTCGGCGTCGTTTGTAGGGCAGGGGGAGGAAGCCGTCGGAAGCGAATTCACATCCGACGAGTCCAGTGAACCGCTCGACGACGCGTCGAGCCGGTCTTTGGGTGGGCTGCATAATCATATTCGACATACGGGAAAGTTGTGCAATAAAGGAATACTATGAATTACTCTGGTATCCGGATACTTACGATTTCGCCAGGGGCTTGGCCCTGAGCGGCCACTCCTCTTCGCCGTCGTTGGCGTTGGTGGACTAGTCCGCAGGAAGGGTTTTCCCCTTCTTGGACCCTTCGGCCTCCCCAGTTGGGGCGGCCTTCCTTTTCTTCCCTTCCCCCGCTGGAGGGGGAGAGGTCTCTTCTTCCTCCTCCTCGTCTTCGTGGGAGGAGTGCGTCTTGGAGTCGTCGGATGATGAATCCGACACCTCCGGGTGCCGGGCACTCTTTCGAGTCCCCGTGGCCTTCTTCTTGGCCTTCTTCTCCGGCACCACATGGGGTGTCGGGACTAGCAGCTTCGTCAAACGAGCGTCCGCTGGGCCTTTGGGCAAAGGAGCCGGACAGTTGATCTGTCCGGACGTCTCCTGCCAATCCTATCAAAGGTAAGGGAGCTTAGATCCCGCATGGAGTCAAACTATAAAAAATTGATACCCTGTAAAAGGTAAAAACAACTTACCGCATGAGCGTGACATTGCATACTGAATCCGCGATCCTTGGTAGCGGATGCGGGGGCCTCAGCGCCCTTGAAAAGCACCTTCCAGGCATCTTCGTATGTCGTGTCGAAGAGCCTGCTCAGAGTTCGGTGCCGCGCCGGGTCGAACTCCCATAGGTTGAAAGCCCGTTGTTGACACGGGAGGATCCGGCGGATGAGCATAACCTGGACTACGTTGACAAGTTTGAGCTTCTTGTCCACCAGGGTTTGGACGCATGTTTGGAGTCCGGTCAGCTCTCCTTTTTTACCCCACGACAGGCCCGTCTCCTTCCATGAGGTAAGCCGCATAGGTGGTCCGGATCGGAACTCGGGGGCTGCTACCCATTCAGGGTCGCGCGTCTCGGTGATGTAAAACCACCCCGATTGCCACCCCTTAAGGGTCTCCACAAAGGAGCCCTCGAGCCATAAGATGTTGGGCATCTTACCCACCATGGCGCCTCCACACTCTGCCTGGTTGCCGCGCACCACCTTTAGCTTGACATTGAAAGTCTTGAGCCATAGGCCGAAATGGGGGCGGATGCGGAGGAAAGCCTCGCACACGACGATAAACGCCGAGATGTTGAGGACAAAGTTTGGGGCCAGATCATGGAAATCCAGGCCATAGTAGAACATGAGCCCTCAGACAAATGGGTGGAGAGGGAAGCCTAGTCCGTGGAGGAAATGGGGGAGGAACACCACCCACTCATGGGGCCTAGGGGTGGGGATGAGCTGCCCCTCTTCAGGAAGCCGGTGCGCAATGTCGTTAGACAAGTATCCGACCTTCCTTAGTCTTTTGATGTGTCCCTCCGTAACAGAGGAGACCATCCACTTGCCTCCCGCTCCGGACATGGCTGGAGAAGGTTGAGGTGGGGAGTGCGGACTTGGGCGTTTGAGCTCGAGTGCGCGAAAATGGATAGGCGAAGGAGGAAGAAGGCGTAGGTGAAAAGGGGGATCCTTATCCCTTATATGGGTGGACGCAACTACGTGTCCCCACCAGTCTGGTAAAACTCGCTTATCTCCAAGCGCCGTAATCAATGGCGCGGTTGGGTTACCCACGCCCGTATTGATGAGAAATCCCGGAATAAGGGGACACGATCTCTGCTTTAACAAGACATGCCAAGGAAACCGCCTCGCATGACGCGCTGAGGTGGGATAGTGAAACGATTCGAATAAAGGCTTGGCCGTGGTGCGTCACACTACGGAATACGTCAGCAGATTGGATTTGTGTAAATATTATTCTCTCTATGGCAATATGTGGAAACTTATTTTGCAGAGCCGGACACTATCTTTGTGTACAAAATCTTCTATGAAGTACTTGGAGGAGGAACCCGCCTTGCAATGCCGAAGACAATCTGCGCGCCGGACTCGTCGTCATTGAAGCCTGGTTCAGGGGCTACTAAGGGAGTCCTGGATTAGGGGGTGTCCGGATGGCCGGACTATACCTTTAGCCGGACTCCTAGACTATGAAGATACAAGATTGAAGACTTCGTCCCGTGTCCGGAAGGGACTTTCCTTGGCGTGGAAGGCAAGCTTGGCGATCCGGATATATAGATCTCCTACCATTGTAACCGACTTTGTGTAACCCTAACCCTCTCCGGTGTCTATATAAACCGGAGGGTTTTAGTCCCTAGGCCAACATACAGAACAACAATCATACCATAGGCTAGCTTCTAGGGTTTAGCCTCTCCGATCTCGTGGTAGATCTACTCTTGTACTACCCATATCATCAATATTAATCAAGCAGGACATAGGGTTTTACCTCCATCAAGAGGGCCCGAACCTGGGTAAAACTTCGTGTCCCTTGCCTCCTTTTACCATCCGGCCTAGACGCACAGTTCGGGACCCCCTACCCGAGATCCGCCGGTTTTGACACCGACAACAACTCATGTCTATGGTTAGGATACATAACCATAATTGATTCAACTAGCTAGTTAAGTAGAGGCATACTAGTGACATTCTGTTTGTCTATGTATTCACACATGTACCAAGTTTCCGGTTAATACAATTCTAGTATGAATAATAAACATTTATCATGATATAAGGAAATAGAAATAACAACTTTATTATTGCCTCTAGGGCATATTTCCTTCAGTCTCCCACTTGCACTAGAGTCAATAATCTAGATTACATTGTAATGATTCTAACACCCATGGAGTCTTGGTGGTGATCATGTTTTGCTCGTGAGAGAGGCTTAGTCAATGGGTCTGCAACATTCAGAACCGCATGTATCTTGCAAATCTCTATGTCTCCCTCCTTGACTTGGCCGCGGATGGAATTGAAGCGTCTCTTGATGTGCTTGGTTCTCGTGAAATCTGGATTCCTTTGCCAAGGCAATTGCACCAGCATTGTCACAAAAGATTTTCATTGGACCTGATGCACTAGGTATGACACCTAGATCGGATATGTACTCTTTCATGCAGACTCCTTCATTCGCTGCTTCCAAAGCAGCTATGTACTCCACTTCACATGTCGAGCCTGCCACGACGCTCAGCTTGGAACTGCACCAAGTGACAGCGACACCATTTAATAAAAACATGTATCCGGTTTGTGACTTAGAGTCATCCAGATCAGTGTCAAAGCTTGCATCGACGTAACCATTTACGATGAGCTCTTTGTCACCTCCATATATGAGTAACATATCCTTAGTCCTTTTCAGGTATTTCAGGATGTTCTTGACTGTTGTCCAGTGATCCACTCCTGGATTAGTTTGCTAACTCCCTACTAAACTGATAGCAAGGCACACATCAGGTCTAGTACACATGATTGCATACATGATAGAGCCTATGGCTGAAGCATAGGGAACACCTTTCATTTTCTCTCTATCTTCTATAGTGGTCGACCATTGAGTCTGACTCAACTTCACACCTTGTAATACAGGCAAGAACCCTTTCTTTGCCTGATCCATTTTGAACTTCTTCAAAACTTTATCAAGGTATGTGCTTTGTGAAAGTCCAATTAAGCGTCTTGATCTATCTCTATAGATCTTGATGCCCAATATATAAGCAGCTTCACTGAGGTCTTTCATTGAAAAATTCTTATTCAAGTATCCTTTTATGCTATTCAGAAATTCAGTATCATTTCCGATCAATAATATTTCATCTACATATAATATCAGAAATGCTATGAAGCTCCCACTCACTTTCTTTTAAATACAGGCTTCTCCAAAAGTCTATATAAAACCATATGCTTTGATCACACTATCGAAGCGTATATTCCAACTCCGAGAGGCTTGCACCAGTCCATAAATGGATCGCTGGAGCTTGCACACTTTGTTAGCACCTTTTGGATCGACAAAACCTTCTCTTTGCATCATATACAACTCTTCTTTAAGATATCCATTAAGGAATGCAGTTTTGACATCTATTTGCCAAATTTCATAATCATAAAATGCGGCAATTTCTAACATGATTCGGACGGACTTAAGCATCGCTACGGGTGAGAAGGTCTCAACGTAGACAACTCCTTGAACTTGTCAAGTCGAGCTTGGTAGACAGTAACATTACACTACAAAAAATACACTTCCGTGATGATACGTGTTTGTCATAGTAGGTTGCATTTTTTGTCATGCATGTACATCCATGACGATTTTATGACAGAATCAAGATAGTCATACTTGTGATGTCATAGAAGTGTTCCATGACATTACCAAAATTATCATCACGGAAGTGTCCACTTCCATGACGATAAATCGCGCGTCACAGAAGTGCTTTCGTCAAGGGTGACCGACACGCGGCATCCACCGTAACGGAATGTCATTAAGCTATCAGGTCCAGTTTTGGATCCGATAACCCGTTAACAGCCCAGACCAATGGGGATTTTCCACGTGTAAAATCATCATTGGCCGGAGGAAACATGTGTTGCCACACCGTTGGGACAGATGTCATCCACTCATTGGACAGGAAGCGCCTATGATAGGTCGACACATGGCATGGCCCAACAGTGGTCAATTCCGGTGAAAAAGGCCGGCCTAGTAAAAATTAGCAGGTCGGCCCATATAAGGCCTACTTGTGTCAGATCCATTTAAGCCCACGGCCCATACAAGATGTGCCAATTCGGCCCGTCAACGGCCTGTTAAAGATTTTACACCATTGTAGCCCATCGTTAGTTCGAGCCCGTTAACAACCCGCTATATATTTGGGCTCAATATTGGCCCGCTGAGATTTCGGCCTGTTAACGGCCCATTCAGTGGATGGGCCAATTTTCACAATGTACATCTTTCGGCCTTTTAGCGACCCATTTAAATGTTGGGCTAATTTTCGGCCCGGTGTGTCTTTCAGCCTGTTGACAACCCATAAATCAGTTGGGCCATTTGTAGTCGGACCTGAGTTTTGGCCTTTCAGCGACCCATTTAAGTGTTGGGCCAATTTCCGGCCCGGTGTGTCTTTCAGCCTGTTGACGGCCCATATATCTGTTGGGCCATTTGTAGTCGGACTTGAGTTTTGGCCTTTTAGCGACCCATTTAAGTGTTGGGCCAATTCCCAGCCATGTGTGCCTTTCAGCCTGTTAACGGACCATAAATGAGTTGGGCCATTTGTAGTTGAACCTGAGTTTTGGCCTTTTAACGGACCATGCCCTTCATGGTCCAATACCAGCTCGGTTTCTCTTTCGGCCTGCTAAAGGCCCACAACACAGTTGGGCCATTTACAATATGACCTGACTTTTGGCCTCTTAGCGGCCCATGCTCTTCATGGTCCAGTACAAGCCCGTTGTCTCTTTCAGCATGCTAAAGGCCCACAATATAGTTGAGCCATATGTAGCCCGAACTTAGTAACGGCATGTTAACGGCCCGTGAAATCAATTGGGCCCACCTGTTGCCCGCTTCGACGTCGGCATGTTAACAACCCGGGAGTTAAGAGGGCCGACCATTAACTTTCGGCCTGGTAACAACCCATTAACTTAATGGGCCCACTAAAGTTCATACATGAGTTTAGGCCAAATTAGGTAATTTGAGCCCATTACGACGAGCAATTATGCACAGGACCAAAACCGATCAAGCAATGGTACGGCATACAGGGAAAAACGTTGCACATCCAGCATATATTACAGGAAATTACATCCACTAGGCAATCAAAGATTGATGCCAGTGCAATAAATGAACAGAACCTAACGATTAACAAAATACATGCTGATGTAAAAATATAGTGATATACAATAGTTACTTACATCTGCATTGGAGCACAGAGAATTCCTGCAAGAATCTTTCTTACAGACGATACCAGTGCAGAAATTCTTCTATCTGTTAAGCTTATTTTCTAAAAGAGAGATGGGTAAGAAATATGTAGAAAATATGATCAGCATGCTATAAAATTTCATGATGCAAGGATACGCACACGCTTCTTAGAATGGAGTTGACATATTTTTTGTGGACTCGAGTGGACTAGTTCTTTGGCCACTGGAATCTGCTTATTATTAGTAGTAGTTGGGTTTCTCTATGCTGGAGCAGTATCTATAAAAACTAGAGTTGGTTTATTATCTCCTGGCATTTGGATCTTTTGCAAAGACCTAGTTTATAACCCTTCAGATTCTAACATAGGCGTCTTCCCCTTACATGCCTCGTATAGAAGAATGGTGCTTCAATTATAAAACATGCTACAGCGGAGAGATGGAATAGGTACTGAAGAATAGAAAGGCATGACATATTGACATGTATTCCCTCCATCCGGAAGAAATGGATGGGTCTAGGCGTATTTCAGTTCTAGATACATCCTTTTTTTATCCATTTCGGCAACATATAATCCGGACGGAGGGAGTATGGTGTAAGAGCTAGGGATACGACAAGACAACACAGTAAAAAAACACTAGTTGAATGTAAAACTGTATGCTAGCGGAATACGTATAGAAAAAACTAAGGCAACATACACGTGTATGATTGGGAAACTAAGATGGCATTGCAACATAGCACTAGAACAGCACTTCAATGTAAAAAAACATGGTATGGTAGACAGATGAAGTACATACTGATGAATAACAATGCATAAGATATTCAGAAGCATGATGTCCAAATTAAGCAGATGGCATTGCGATAGAGTAGAATGACAGTACTTGAATTTGAAAACATGTTATCATGAATGGAATAGGTACTGAAAAACAGGAAGGCATGGCATATTTACATGCATGATCAGCATGCTAAGCACATGGCATTGCAACAGAGTAGATACACTCCAGGACACTATATGCATGTTGTACCCATATCACGGGCCAAGATAGAGCAATGGCCTTGTGGGGTGAAGAGGATTCGACATCTTTCTGCAAGTCTTCTGAAGAACTGCCTTTACATGTTCCATCATATTGGGTATCATTGACATCAAGTTTATTGGCCTTTACATTGCTCCATGAGGTTCTTGTGGATATATCAGTGTGTGCAATTATATCTGACATGCATGGAAGACAACTAGTAGTTAGATTTATGTAATGAGTGCATGTAGGAGACGACATAAATAGTAGGACTGGGGTTAACTAGTAGCAACAGGTCTCAAAAACTAAAGGGAGAACACAGATGAAAGCTACAGAATATGTATCGTTTGTACTCGAGATTAACTAGATGGCACACAAAAGTATTAAAGAACAACATAGGTAATACTAGAAGTGGTATAATACTATAATCACCAGCCTGTGGGATAGCATTGGCTGATGGATGTTAACTATGGAATAGTGTTACCTAAAGAACAAGTATCTTAGCTGAACTATGGAACAGTGTTAACTCCTGAACAAGACCCGTAAGAGATCAGCATGAATATACAGTGAAATGTGATAATCTATTTTCCACGCTTAGATGAATAACAAAGCCATAAATGTTGCACACAAGTAAGATGAGGGTACAACCTATCTGGCCGCCATCCATAGGAGTGAGCATCATGTGCTTACTTGTCTATGGCCCTGCAGTTGTTGTGGTTGTCCATGTCGGGCACACGCATTCGATGCAGGGAACTATTGAGTGGGGACTATAGCTCCCTTCTGGTGTATGCTTCCCTTGTTGGAGCATCTGCGGTGAGTCGGAAGACGGTGTGGCTGAAGATGCAGATAACACATAGTGTTAAGAACGACACATCTCTTTGATCTGAAGAAATACACTAAGAGATCAACAGCAAGCTATGAGAGTGGTCACACGTCTATTGACTAAAGACTAAATTGGGGTCACATGATTTCATTTTATTTTGGTACTGTCCGATCTATGCCGGATGGCTTGATGGCCGTCTTGTGCCTCCCAGCTGACACTGTTAGGAATCTTCCCCGAAGAGCCAGCGACCAACGGCAGAGTAGCCTGCCTCCACCGTCCGTGACCCCGGCCAAAACCCCGCTCCCTGACCCACCGCACTGTTGTGGTTGCGCCGCCCCCGGGCCAATCCACAAAGACTCCCCGTCATCCAGATCCGGCGGCGGCAGTACCTTCAACCCACGCAACTCTAAGATAGCCATCTAAGCGCTGCTTCTGCGGCGAACTTGTGGCCACGCACCCTTATGTTAGACACCAGCCAACCGACAGCCTAGGAGCTTCGCCGCCTCGAGGGGTGCTGCTTCCCATTGGGAATCGATTGGCCCAGAATAAAAAATTAGACAACTGACGCCTAAATAAAGTGATTTGAGATGAGAGTGCGACCTATCCGGCGGCATGGTGAAGTAGGCAGGTCCAGCTGCCAAGTCAATGAGGCCGGCGTGGTTGTGGTGGTGACCAGCGGCAGGGAAACAATGATGTCACGACAGTCGACGACTACAGGGAAGCAGTGTCGGGACTCTGGACGGATCCGAAGTTGGAGCCGCTCCGGCGCCGTGAACAATGGCGGGGGTGAATCGGCTCCGGTACGGTTCACGCGGCCGTCGTCGTGGTAGCTCCAGCAGCACAGAGTAAGAGGCACACGGCCCAGTGCACAACGGCAAATGGAGAGTGTCTCCGGCATTAGGGAGGAGGGCGGCTGTGAAATTGGTGCGGTGGGGGCGCCATGGAGGAGGGGCTGAGGTTTCACGGCTCGGGAGAAGGGAGCTTCCGAGGAGAAGGTGATTTGGCACCCACGAGGTATGAATGGGGGGAATTGGGAGGGGAGTGGAACCATGTTTTACGGACGCATTTGTCTGAAATGTGAGGGGGAGTTATAGTTCTACCCCTACCTTTAAGCTTCTCGGCTTGGGTCTATGTACTGAGGGTTGGGGATAGTAGAGTAACTTTGCTTCTCCCCAAATAGTGGGCGAGAGCGATTTTGGGCGAGGAGAGCGTGTTTTGTAATAGTGGGCACGAGCTATTTCGGGCGAGGAGAGCGTGTTTTGCTGACCATGGTTTATGAATTATTCAGCACATGTCATTTCGGCCGAGGAGAAGGTGCGCTTGGATGAAGTTACAAACCTACCCTCGATGTACAACAAGCCAGTTGATGTGTGTCCCACATAGGATGGTAATTTCGCGTCTCCCATTTATTTGCTCGGGCGAATTCCACCGAGCAGAGGATGTTTAACGGTTCATTCAAAATTTAGGAGAACGAGCATCCACGTCTACCTTACCAAGTCGATTCAAATCAAATTTTGAAATATTAGCTTGCGACTTCTTTTTTAGATGGAGAGATGATGCTCGGGAGTAATGTGTTTTTACATGCTCGTTGATAGCGATTTACTATATGACAAATAGTTGACCTACTCAAAAATGGGAATCAAACCCAAAATGAAATATCTCGATTCAATGAAATAGCTCATTCATCAGGTCAAAATAGTGAACTAAATCCAAAATTGATCACCTCAATCTAGTAGCATGTTGTACAGTATTATACTACTCCATGAACATGTTGAAAGTCAAATTAATGAACTTGTTTGATATACGCATATATCCGTTCATGTGTGGATTGCAGACAACATGTTCTCCAATTTAAATATTTGAATGCAAGTTTATATCGAAACATGGTTTATATCAGTCTTTGATGCATAAAACGCGACCTCCCCCTCTCCCGGTGTCGGTGTCAAAACCGGCGGATCACGGGTAGGGGGTCCCGAATTGTGCGTCTAAGGCGGATGGTAACAGGAGGCAGGGGACACGATGTTTACCTAGGTTCAGGCCCTCTTGATGGAGGTAATACCCTACGTCCTGCTTGATTGTTCTTGATGATATGAGTATTACAAGAGTTGATCTACCCCGAGATCAGAGAGGCTAAACCCTAGAAGCTAGCCTATGGTATGATTGTATGTTGTCCTACGGACTAAAACCCTCCGGTTTATATAGACACCGGAGGGGGCTAGGGTTACACAAGGTCGGTTACAAAGGAGGAGATATACATATCTGTATTGCCTAGGTTGCCTTCCACGCCAAGTAGAGTCCCATCCGGACACGGGACAAAGTCTTCAATCTCGTATCTTCATAGTCCAACAGTCCGGCCAAAGGATATAGTCCGACTGTCCGGAGACCCCCTAATCCAGGACTCCCTCAGTAGCCCCTGAACCAGGCTTCAATGACGATGAGTCCGGCGCGCAGTATTGTGTTCGGCATTGCAAGGCGGGTTCCTCCTCTGAATACACCATGGAAGAGTTTGAATACAAGGATAGTGTCTGACCCTGCAAAATAAGTTCCACATACAACCGTAGAGAGAATAATATTTCCACAAATCTAATCTGCTTACACGTTTTGACAGCATGACATCACGCCATGGCCCGGTTATTATTCGAACCGCTTTTCTCAACCAGCTCCGCACATATCGCGAGGCGGTTTTCTTGACGCATCTTGTCAAAGCAGAGATTGTGTTCCCCTTATCACGAGATTCTCATCAAATACGGACGTGGGTAACCCAACCGCGCCTGTTGGTATGACTCCTAGATCTTAGGCAAGTCCCAAACGGCCACGAGGAGGACGCTTGATATTCACCCTCTTTATAAAGGGGACGAGGCTTTTTCTTTATTCCCTCCCATGCTCAATCGAATCCTTCCCCTGCATCAAGTTCTAACACCCAAAGCCCAGGTCAGGTGCTTCGGACCTTCAACTATGTCCGGATCCAACCTTCAAGGTCGGTGGATGCCTTCCTCCGTCACAGAGGAGGACATCAAGAAGTTGAGAGGGGCCAGATATATGACCGCCGAAATTTCGCATAGGCTGCCTGCCCAAGGGCAGGTCGTCCCTACTCCCCAACCCAACGAGAGCATCGTGTTCATCTCCCACTTCCTCCGAGGACTAGGCCTCACTCTGGATCCCTTTGTTAGGGGTCTTATGTTCTATTATGGGCTGGATTTTCACGATCTGGCCCCGGATTGCCTTCTTCACATCTCGTCATTTATTGTCGTATGTGAGGCCTTCCTCCGCATTACCCCTCACTTCGTCCTGTGGCTCAAGACCTTTGATGTGAAGCCGAAGATGATCGAGCGGCGGAATGGAGCGTGCGGAGGTTCTTTAATAAGCAAAATCGCTGACGCTCCATGGCCAGAGGGTTCCTTCCCAGAGGTGTCCGGATTGTGGCAGCGGGAGTGGTTTTACATCACAGCTCCCCGAAGTGCCAAGTGGGTAGCTGCCCCCACCTTTCGCTCGGGCCCCCCACCGCAACTGATGTCATGGATCAGCAGGGGCCTGAGTTGGGGTCCAGCAAAGGATGTGCCAATACTGCAAAGCCGTATCTGAGATCTCTTTGAGAGAGATTTTAGTCTAGTTATGGTAATGCAAGTTATGCTAGTTCGTCAAATCCAGCCTTGCAAACGACGACCCCTCCGCATGTGGGAATTCAACCCGGAAGGACCACGAGCTATTCAGCATTTCCTCGGCATAACGCTCGAAGAGATGTACAAATCGTTCTTCGGACCACAAATAGAGTGTCCGGACACCACTGAGGACGTGGGTCTGAGCTGCAACCACCCCGCTGCCCAAGTAAGTAATCCCATGTCGAACCTACTGTCCTTTTATTTATCATGGCATCATTCTAAAGAGCCACTCTTTGACCAGGATTGGATAACAAAGGCGATGATCATCAGGTGTTCGGCCCCCCTTCCTGAGGGCTTGGATAATCAGGTACTGGACAAGATGCTCGAGTCGGCGCCTTATCTAGTGCCCTCAAAGGAAGATGATGGGGGGAATAGAGAGGGCGAAAGCGGGCCTCACTCGCTACTTATTCCAGCCGGGGGAATGAGCGCCTCCACGAGGGAGGACAACCAAAGGGAAGAATCTGACATTCTCTCTCCCCGTGGAAGGAAGAGGACTACCTCTGAAGAACCGGAAACTAAGGTTTCCAAACGGGAGAAGAAATCTTCATCAGAGGGTCCTGCCTCGGAGGGTATTCTTGCCGCACAATGTCCGTGCGGGGATCAGCCCTCTACCGAGCTGTAAGTAATCGAAAAGTACTTAATAATGGAAACATCCTACCTTACTTCCGAATACAATAACCGATGCTTATAAATTGTAGTCCGGATCATAGCCCTTCTCGACAGAGTTCGTCCTCGGGGCATCTTCTTCCGGAGATGATGGAGAGCGAAACGCCTCCCCCTGACACCCCGCCTCATGAAGCGGGTGACCTTGAAGTGTCGTCACGAAGGGTATCTCCGGATCCACTAAGGCCAGAGGATAACCCTTTGGCTACCCGGAATCCCCAGTATCCGGCTCCTAAGGAGAGCGACAGCAAGGGTCCGTACAGTGTGCGGTCGGACGCGCTAAAGGATCTTCTGGGGAAAGCGGCCGTCTCGGAAGCGCATCATACGCTAATGGGTACGGTAATCGAAAGGATTTCATCCGCTGAAAGCGGTTTGCATGAAGCCTTTATGAGTCTGCTGAAAGGCTGCTGAAAGGCTTCGAGGTACGTGAAATAGTGTATGTTTTTGATAGTACCGCATACATTAGGTGTGCCCTGTGCAGATAGTAGCCCCTGAGACTCTGGTTGTCATCGAGAACGGCGGCAACCCGAGGATCATATACCCAGGTAATAATTCGACTGCCTTTATGTGCAGGTGGCTGAGGCTACGGTGGCTAGCCGAACTGATGGATTTACCGAGCTAAAGCAGCAACTTGATGCGGCCGATGCCGATATTGTGCTTGTCAACCAGCGGCTTGATGAGGCATAGGGTGAGTGATTTCTCTGGTGATCGTCACATAATAAGAGTAGCATGATGCCAGTATCTTTAATATGTTGTGACTGCAGATGGAGCTGCCACCATGGAGACCCTTCGGGCGGAGCTTGCCCGAGCCAAGGAGCAAGCAAGGAGTAGCAATGCGGCCGCTCTAAAGGCGGACGAAGAGTTAAGGGCCGAACAGGCCGCGCATTGCGAGAGCAAGGAAAAAATAGCCAAGATGGTTGTAGAGTTAAAAGATGCCGCTGACCGTTGCCAGCTTCTTGAAGAAGAAAACCGGGCTAAGGCGACGGACCTGGAGGCTGCCAAGGAAGCCCGCTCCAAAATTAGAGCGACGAAGGAGGAGCTGAATCAAGCTGCAGATATCGTGTATGGGAAGCCCTTCTTGTTGCGGACTAAGTTCGGAGATCCGAAGTATGCTCCTCTGGACCGGCTATGGACTTCTGCGGACGCCTACGTGGATTTGGCTGCAAGTGTTGCTGATGTGGCCGAGTACTTCAAGGATCAGAAAGGTCCCGAAGTGGAAAAGCAGTTCTGGTCATAGTTTCACGCTCTAGTCCATCCGCTGCTGTTGGATGAGCGAATGGCCGAGTGGGCCAAGCTCCATAGGTTGTTCGGACTTGCCATGAGATCCATTGTGGATCACCTGTGGCCGGGAGGGCCAAGGCCGAATAGTTACTTTAGTTTAGTGCAAGAATTCCTTGGTGCTGTGCCACGCATCGATGCTGTAAAGAGATCGACATGCATAGAGGGTGCACGAATGGCCTTTGCCCGTGTCAAGACATACTGGGCGGAGATGGAGGCCACCACTGTTGCGACACAGGGTTCAGCCGTAGGCCGAGTGGCTCCCGAGCACTACTTTGAAGAAGTTCTTGAAGGCACTCGTTCGATAGAGGCTCAGTGCTCGAAGAATATTATGTTCTAGTGACATGTATTCCCATTGTAAAAACAATGTTTTATTGAATTATCAAGGTTGTATTTATACTTTTGCCCGAAAGTACTATGATGCCTCCTGTGCGGCCGTTTATGTATATATGTATATAACCTGAAAGTTTGCAGTCGTCGGCTTCCGCCCCCACGCATATAATGCGGGGGTGTTCGCAGAAAATGCATATCCACACTTGATCCAACGTCTTGGTCCATTAAGGAGGTGATAGCACAGCGAACGAGGCAATCGGACTATATTGCTTTAACATTTTCACTTAGCCATAGGAGTTTGACGGTGGGGCTACTATATAGCCCCTGGTACTTCTGCGCTCGTCTGAATGCAGGGCGCGTACATACATGACCGGGAAACGGCCCTTCGTTAATGCGGAGGAATCCCGAAGATTCCGATGAGTCATCGAGTGGTTGACCAGTCTCTCGCTATATCATGACAGTCAGTTTTCGGCTTTCTCTACTGAGGTGCTCATCCGGATGAACTAGGGCACAATCGCAGTAGTTCTCCCAGTGCTACCTTAGCCGATATAACGGAGCGTAAGGTACCAAAACGTGGGAGCCGGGCAAACCCAACATGTGACCAAAGACATGATTTGGAGCTGATGCATATAGGGCCAAACTCGCGACGCCGAACACTCCCTAAGGTGTTCGTTCTTTGTAACATATACCGGGCTAAAAATGCCCTTAATAAGAAACCCCATGTGTCCAGGTACGTGCAAAATCCTGACGTGGCCACATGCCAGCATCCTTCTCGGTTGTGTGGAGTATCCGGAGTATGTGAGCAACAAGAGACCATAAAAAAGGTTTACGCAGGGTCTTAATCTAAAAGGAAACCTTTGGGCGGGTCCCTGCTGCATGTCTGCGCCTGTGTCTCCTTTGTGTCGTGTCCTGGACGGGTGTAGCACGATTGTCATCTGTAAAAGGAAAGAACTTAGGTGAAAGCTGCCGTGCCAAAAAAGAAGAATTGGTTATTATTAATGAACTATCAAAATTCAAGAGAAGCCAAGTTGAGCCGGGCTGGTATAACACCCTCAATGCGACTATATCTCCCACGTGTCGAGGCACGACTTAGAGGCATAATCGCATTGAAGGCATATGTCGCAACTTAGGCAATCTTCACAACATCCCATGTAATATAGATAATAAAAGGGGAGATAACATAGTTGGCTTACACTCGCCACGTCAATCAAGTACATAAATAACATTACATCATCCAAACACTCATGGCCCGACTACAGCGCCAAAATAAAAGATAACCCAACATGCGACATGGTCCTGATCACCCCCAACTGGGCACCACTACTGATCATCAGGAAAGGAAACATAGTAACGTTGAGAGTCCTCGTCGTACTCCCACTTGAGCTCAAGCGCGTCTCCTGGAGCGGAAACATCAGGCCCTGCATCTGGTGTAATAGTAATCTATGAGCCACAGGGACTCAGCAATCTCGCACCCTCGCGATCAAGACTATTTAAGCTTATAGGTAAGGCAAGGTAAAAATGTGGAGCTGCAGCAAGCGACTAGCAAATATGGTGGCTAACTTATTCGCAAAAGAGAGCGAGAAGAGGAGGCAAAGCGCGAGCCAGAAACTAGAGAGCAACCTGCGCAAACATTACTCCAACACCGTGTCCACTTCCCAGACTCCGCCGAGAAGAGGCCATCACGGTAACACACTCAGTTGATTCATTTTAATTAAGTTAAGGTTCAAGTTATCTACAACCGGACATTAACAAATTCCCATCTGCCCATAACCGCGGGCACGGCTTTCGAA
This sequence comes from Triticum dicoccoides, assembly GCF_002162155.2. NCBI lineage: Eukaryota > Viridiplantae > Streptophyta > Magnoliopsida > Poales > Poaceae > Triticum > Triticum dicoccoides. The sequence continues at coordinate 75,714,211 of NC_041390.1, forward strand.
AGTTCAAATCCCTACAGGGGAGTCCCAACTTAGCCCATGACAAGCTCTCACAGTCAACGAAGGAATAGACCTCCTCCCAAGACGTTCCAATCAGACTCGGTATCTCGGTTATTCAAGACACTTCGACAGGTTAAAACAAGACCAACAACACCGCCCGAATGTGCCGACAAATCCCGATAGGAGCTGCACATATCTCGTTCTCAGGGCACACTCAGATGAGCAAGACGTCGGGTAGGCCAGCCCAGAGTTGCCCCTGGTAGCCCCGAACATCACTCGGTTGGACCAACACTCAAAGGAGCACTGTCCCGGGGGGGGGGCTAAAATAAGATGACCCTCGGGCTCCGGAAACCCAAGGGAAAAAGAGGCTAGGTGGCAAATGGTAAAACCAAGGTTGGGCATTGCTGGAAAAGCTTTAATCAAGGCGAACTATCAAGGGGTTCCCATTATAACCCAACTATGTAAGGAACACAAAATCCGGGAACATAACACCGATATGACGGAAACTAGGGCGGCAAGAGTGGAACAAAACACTAGGCGAGAGGCCGAGCCTTCCACCCTTTACCAAGTGTATGGATGCATTAAGATAACAAGATAATATAATGATATCCCAACAAGTAAATAAATGTTCCAACAAGGAACGGCCTCCAATCTTCACCTGCAACTAACAACGCTATAAGAGGGGCTGAGCAAAGCGGTAACATAGACAATCAACGGTTTGCTAGGACATGGTGGGTTAGAGGTTTGACATGGCAATTTGGGAGGCTTGAAAGCAAATGGTAGGCATCGTAGCATTGGCATAGCAAAAGAGCGAGCAAACTAGCATAGCAAAGATAGTAGTGATTTCGAGGGTATGATCATCTTGCCTTCACAGTTGTCAGAGTTGACTGGATCCTCGAAAGGAAACTCAACGGGCTCCTCGTTAGCGAACTCGTCTCCCGGCTCTACCCAAACAAGACAAACAAGCAACAAGGACACAATCAACCACGTGCAAGGATCAAACAATATGATGCAAAGATGATATGCTATGCGGAATGCGATGCGGGATGCATATGCAAGATATGATAGGAAATGCAAGAACCTGGCCTCAACTTGGAAATCAAAGTGTGCCACTAGAAAGATGAGATGAAATCGCTTGAAAACGATATAAAGAACGCCAGAATCGGAGTTACGGTTTGGAAATGGCAAGCGATTCAAATATGACACCGGTCTGCGATTTACAGCAAGTAGCCATCTAAATGCAATGAGATGAACATGTTACAGCACCCAAATATGACAAAAAAATACATGGCAGGGATGCATTCAAGATGCTTAACAAAAGTCTAGCACTGAGCTACGGCCAATTCATCCATTAACAGGTTCAAACAAGCATGGCAAAAATGCATATGACAAACAGATCTCAGACTTAGTGAAATCAACACTTGTCTGGAATTTCAGATCAGGTAGCACTCTTCGGAGCAACAAAACTACATGCTACGGGACCTGAACATGGCAAAGTAAAGCATGGCATGGAGCTACTCAAAGAGCTTAACAAAAGTCCCCTTAGTGACCTTGAGCCAAAAAGGACCAGAAAATACAATTGCAAGCATGTGAACATGGCAAAAACATAATCAGATCACAGACTTGGTGAAAACTGGAGCATGCTGAAAACATAACTCAAGTAGGCATGTTTACGAGCTCGATGCACTCACTACGGTGCAAGTCATGAAAAGATAAGCATACATCTATCAAGAACACATAAAATGCAGTCTAGACATGGCAAGAACAATAGCATAGCATGCACGGATCAACTACAACATCATCGGCAAAATTGCAAACAAGTTGACAATCTGCCCAGATTCACAAAGTAGCAAAAAGAGCTCGATTGACTCAAGCTAGGGTGCTCCATAATTGCAAATAAAGACATGGATGGATAGAGCACTACAAGATTAACAAAACATCCTTACTGATCATCCTCAAAAGAGGCACGGATCACTAGGAAACAACATGAACATATGGCAACATGAGGTAAACAGCTCAAGGACTTAGTGGAAATGCTAAGTCCCTAAAAACAGAATTACCAAGTGCACTACTTTGCAAGCTTGTGCTAGTCACCACACACATCACAAAAATACATGGGTTGCACCTCTGGAGAGATGACAAAACCCTTAACAAAACATATGTAGAACTCATGGGCATATCTTGCACACATTAATCATGGCAAAAATGACAAAAAGCTAAATGGAGCAGCAGATCTGACAATTATCTCAAGTAGCCCTCTTCTAACAACATTTCGGGCATCAAGATGAACTCCAATGAAAATGATGCAATGGAATGAAATGATGTACTCTCTCAGGTGAACATTTTGATATGCTATATGCATGAATTGGAGCTACGGATGCAAAGTTACGGGGCTATGAACATGAGCACATGGATCTGCAATTTCAGGACTTGGAAGAAAAAAACACCTCCGAGATCTAGGGTTCACTGTTCATCCGGATCGGGATCTGGCGCACGAAATCCGAGGTCCGCCGAAATCTTTCCGGAGGAGAAGCCGTCCGGCCGGGGCGGCCTTGCCGGCGACGAGGGCGGCGAGGAGGCGGCGAGGCGGCGCGGAAGCCGAGGTGGTCGCGGGCGGCGCGAGCGGCGCGAAGAGGCGGCGAGGTGGGCGCCGGCGACGAGGAGGCGGGGTGGAGTTGGCGCAGCCGGTGACGAGGAGGTGAGGCGGGCGGAGCTCGCCGGCTCGGGGGAAGGAGGAGGCAGGCGGCGGCGAGGCGGCTGCGGGCCGCGGGGGCCCCCGGCTGGGCCGCGCGGGCCTCGGGCGGTGGCGGCGGTGGCTTGCCACGTGGCAGGCGGCGGTTGGCGGCGGCGGTGTGTCCGGCGTGGTGCGGACAATGTCCAGCCGCGCGGAGACGATTTTTAGGGTTTCGGGGAGGGGGATCCGAGATTTTCAAGGAGGACCTATTTATAGGCATAGAGGGAGCTAGGAGAGTCCAAATGAGGTGCGGTTTTCGGCCACGTGATCGTGATCGAACGATCTAGATGATGGAGAAGGCTTAGGTGGGTTTTTGGGCCAAATTAGAGGGGTGTTGGGCTGCAACACACATGAGGACTTTTCGGTCCCTCGGTTAACCGTTGGAGTATCAAACGAAGTCCAAATGATACGAAACTTGACAAGCGGTCTACCGGTAGTAAACCAAGGCCGCTTGGCAAGTCTCGGTCCAATCCGGAAATGTTTAATCCCCACACACGAAAGAAAGCTGGAAATGACCACCGGAGGAGAACGAAGCGCCGGAATGCAAAACGGACAACGGGGAAAATGCTCAAATGCATGAGACGAACACGTATGCAAATGCAATGCACATGATGACATGATATGAGATGCATGACAAAGATAACAACACACGGAGAAAAAAAACCGAACCCGAGAAAATAAAACAACTTAACGCCGGAACGGCAAGAGTTGGAGTACAAATTGGGAAAATTACATCCAGGGTGTTACAACACTCCACCACTACGAAAGGATCTCGTACAGAGATCTAGGACTGAAAGAACGCCGGGTACTCAGAACAGAGGTGATCCTCGCGTTCCCAGGTAGCTTCACGGTCGGAATGGTGTGACCACTTGACTTTGAGAAATTTGATTGACTTGTTGCGAGTCTTGCATTCGGTCTCTTCAAGAATAGCAACTGGGTGCTCACGATAAGAGAGATCTTCTTGGAGCTCAATGTCCTCAAAATTGACGGTGCGGTCAGGAGTCTTGAAGCACTTTCGAAGCTGAGAGACATGAAACACATCATGAACATTTGCAAAGTTTGACGGAAGCTCGAGTTGATAGGCGAGGTCACCTCTCTTGCTGACAATCTTGAAAGGTCCCACGTATCTAGGGGCAAGCTTCCCTTTGATACCGAAGCGACGAGTACCTTTCATAGGAGAGACGCGGAGGTAAACATGATCTGCGATCTCGAAAGCCAAATCACGGTGCTTACTATCATAGTAGCTCTTCTGGCGGGATTGGGCTGCTTTGAGGTTATCACGGATGACTTTACACATTTCCTATGCCTCTGTGATTAAGTCATTACCCAAAAGCTAACGTTCACCGGTTTCAGACCAGTTGAGAGGGGTACGACACTTCCTGCCATACAGAATTTCAAATGGGGCCTTGCCCGAACTTGCTTGAAAACTGTTGTTGTAGGAGAATTCAGCATAAGGAAGACAATCCTCCCACTTCATGCCGAAGGAGATCACACAAGCCATGAGCATATCTTCAAGAATCTGGTTGACACGCTCGACTTGACCGCTAGTTTGAGGATGGAAAGCTGTGCTGAAGCGGATGTTAGTGCCCATGGCCTTCTGAAAAGAATCCCAAAACTTAGAGGTAAAAATGCTGCCACGGTCTGAAGAGATCACTTGAGGAATACTGTACAGAGAGACAATACGAGAGGTATAGAGTTCTGCCAATTGAGCTGCAGTGATCGACTCTTTGATAGGCAGAAAATGAGCCACTTAGGTGAGTTTGTCGATGACAACGAATATAGCATCATTGCCACGCTTGGACTTTGGAAACCCAGTCACGAAGTCCATTTCAATGTGGTCAAACTTCGAGTCTGGAATGGCAAGAGGTTGGAGGAGACCAACTGGCCTTTGGTGTTCTGCCTTCACTCTTCTGCAGACATCACATTCATTCATGAATTGAGCAATCTCGCGCTTCATTCGAGTCCACCAATAAGCCTGTTTAAGGTCCTGATACATCTTTGTGCTCCCAGGGTGGATGGAGAGGAGAGAATTGTGAGCCTCGTTCATGATCACTTTACGGAGGTCACCTTTGGGTACAACAATACGATCCTCGAAGCAAAGAGTGTCCTTGTCATCAAGGCGGTAGCACTTGTACTTGGGTTGACTCTTGGCAATCCCAATCTTCACCTTTTTCACCATAGCATCAAGAAGCTGGGCTTGGCGAATCTGGTCCTCCAAGGTAGGAGAGACTTGAAGGTTGGCGAGGAAACCTTGAGGAACAACTTGCAGATTAAGTTTGCGGAAAGCTTCACAAAGCTCGGGTTGATAAGGCTTGAGAATCAGACTATTGCAGTAAGCCTTTCTGCTCAATGCGTCAGCAATCACATTGGCCTTGCCTGGAGTATACTCGATACTCGGATTATACTCTTGAATCATTTCGACCCATCGAGTTTGCCTGAGGTTGAGATGAGGCTGAGTGAAGATGTACTTGAGACTCTTGTGGTCAGTGAAAATGTCCACTTTTCTGCCCAATAGAAGATGTCTCCAAGTCAAAAGAGCACGCACAACTGCCGCCAACTCGAGATCATGAGTGGGGTAGTTCTTCTCATTAGGCTTCAACTAGCGAGAGGTATAAGCAACAACTTTGTTCTCTTGCATCAATACTGCGCCAAGACCTTGGAGAGAGGCATCACAAAAGACCTCGTACGGCTTGGATTCATCAGGCGGAGTCAGAACTAGAGCAGTGATCAATTTCTCTTTCAAAGTGTTGAAAGCAATGTCAGACTCCAGAGACCAAACGTACTTGACGTGCTTCTGGAGAAGATTTGAGAGAGGCTTCGCGATCTTAGAAAAGTTTTCAACGAATCTTCGGCAGTAGCTTGCGAGACCGAGGAAGCTACGGAGTTTCCTCACGTTCTGAGGAGGTTCCCAATTCACAATTGTAGACACCTTCTCAGGATTCACGGCAATGCCCTTGGCAGAGATGATATGACCAAGATAAAGAACCTCATCGAGCCAAAATTCACACTTGGAGAACTTGGCGTAGAACTGATGTTCCCTGAGCTTATCGAGTACCAAACGCAAGTGCTTGGCATGATCTTCCTTGTTCTTCGAGAAAACCAGAATGTCGTCGAGATAGACCAAAACGAAGTCATTGGTGTAGGCGTTGAAGATGAAGTTCATCATGCGAGAGAACGTCGGAGGAGCGTTGACGAGGACAAAAGACATGACAGTGTATTCATATGAACCATAGCTTGTCCTGAAAGCCGTCTTGGGAATATCTTGCTCACGGATTCGAATCTGATGATAACCCATACGGAGATCAAGCTTGGAGAATACTTGGGCACCTTTGAGTTGTTCGAACAGCTCATTGATGTTGGGAAGTGGGTATTTGTTCTTGATGGTCTTCTTGTTCAATGGGCGGTAATCAACACAAAGTCGATCCGTTCCATCCTTCTTCTTCACAAAAAGAACACCACAACCCCACAGAGAAGAACTAGGCCGGATGAGACCCATTTTCTCTTGAATATCGAGTTGCTTCTTCAGCTCCTTCAACTCTTCAGGTCCGAGCTTGTAAGGACGTTTGCACACAGGTTCCGTGCCAGGCTCAAGATCAATAACGAATTCAACTGGCCGGTGCAGAGGCATTCCTGGAAGCTCTTCTGGAAAGACGTCTTGATATTCACAAACGACTGGAATTTGCGAGATAGCATCCACTTCACCCTTCTCATTGAGAGAAAACAGACGGATAGTATCATCACGAGCGGCAAACACAATTACATCCTCAGACAAATGAGTCAATTGATTCTGCCTGGCTGCACAATCAAGCTAAGCCTTGTGCTTAGTAAGCCAATCCATTCCGAGAATAAGATCAATATCCGAGTTACCAAGAACCATTGGAGAAGAAAGAAACTTGTAATCGCCCAACGTGATAGTAACATCCGGAGCCATCATTTTGGTGTTCATGAACAAACCCGAAGAAGAAACCGCTATCGGCTTGGGCAAATCAATAGTATGCACATCATGCATGGATGCAAAAGGCTTCGATAAAAACGATAACGACGCACCAATGTCAAAAAGAACTCTTGCAGGAATGTCATTAACAGGAAGGTTACCCATGATCACATCTGGTGAGTCCTCTGCCTGAGCTGCATTCAGCAAGTTGACCTTGGCGGACTTGGTGTTATGCTTGACCATAGCTGTACTTGCCGATCTGACAGGAGGAGGAGGAGGTAGACGCCTCTGATTGAAACACTTGTTGGCATAGTGACCCTTCTGTTGGCACTTGTTGCACGTGACCTCTGAAAGCGGACAGTGATACGGAGCACTCGATCTTGGAGCTTGAGACGAAGTCTTGTTCTGAAAGCCAGGGTTGGGTGGGTGGGAAGAACCACTTCCACTTTTGCTCTTCTGCTGATACGACTCACGGAACGGAGGAGGAGGAAGCCAATACTTCTGCTGCTTGGCCACTTGAGTAGATGAAGAAGGAGTAACATCTCTGACTCGCTTCTTGGAAGCATCACACCTCAACTGAGCAGCCTCTTGCTTCAATGCCATGTTGTAGAACTCATCGTATCTCAAGGGTTCAAAGAGAACAAGAGCTAGCTGAATTTCTTCTCTGAGACCACCACTGAACTGGTATATCATGCTCTTCTCATCAGGGACGTCCTGCTTGGCAAAGCGGGTGAGCTTCTGGAACAACTTGTTGTAGTCATAGACAGACAAAGAGCCTTGCTTCAGGTTGCAGAATTCCTCACGCTTGCTTTCAACCATGCTCTGAGGAATATGATGAGCTCGGAAATCTTGACGGAATTCATCCCAAGTGATAACTCGTGCACCTCTGGAATCCTTGTACTGCTGGAACCATTCTGCAGCTTGATCTTTGAGTTGGAAGGAAGTGAACTTAACAAAGTCCTCAGGCCTGACGTTACTGCACTCGAAATGCTTGCACAGATCCACAAGCCAATCGTCAGCAACGGTTGCCTCGACACAATTGCTGAAAGTCTTTGGCCCGTTAGCAAGGAACTGGTTGAGTGTAGCAAAGTGATTCTGATTGTTGCCTTGAATCCCTTGGTTGCCTTGATTGCGCTCTTGAAGAATTTGCATGATCAACTGTGTGTTTGCATTGGTTGCGGCCATCACAGCTTGCCATGCCTCCGGAGGAGGTGGAGGTGGTGGCGGATCAGGATTCGGAGTCGTGCACGTTGGAGGAGCCATCCTGAAGGGGTTGCCCACCATTAGCACATTGACAGATAAATATTGAAGCTGAATCCAACGGAATGAAAATTGCAACATATAGTCGTCACATCCGAACAAAATGAACGAATGCATTCCTCTTGAAATGGTCACATATCCATAAATTGAGAAGCCACTTAGAATTAAGGTAGAGAAATAAATCAACAAGGTACGGATCAAGAATGAATAATCGGTAAGAAATCCCAATCTCAAACCAATATCCGTGGAAGAAGAACTAGAGCTACAAGAATTCCCACCTATGAAACTCCCGAACCTTTCCGGTTATGCAATCAAGTGTTGGGGATACAGGAGAAGCATAATATCTCACCCAAACTAGCAAATCCCACATCCAGCTGTATCCATCCTTCAACACATAACCAAGAAACCTTCGGAAACCATCTACCTCAACCTTCGAAAAGCATCCGTTATACAAGTTATGGCGACACACCCGAACTCCCGCCCCAGTACTGGGTGGCGTCGAGGTTATCTCACCAACGAACTACAAAAAAGAGATTTTAGATGTCGGCGTACTAACTCAGGTATTCCAGAACTGCAACGATAAAATTATGATGACAACACCTCAGAGCTCAACTCCCCGGGACACTTCCACTAAACCCCTGACAGGAGGCACCAAGACAATGTTCTCATCATAAAACCATCGAAATGATTCCAAGATACCCGCATGATCCTAAAAAGATTAGTGAAATTTGAGAAGAGAAGAGTCAAAATTCTACGTCAGGATGCCTTACTAGAGCGATGGGGAGAAAGGGAAGTAAAAAGAATTCCTAAACTCTCTGATATATAATTCCTAAATGACTCAAAACATTTTTCTAGACACAACTCGGCTGCTAAAACGATCAAGCAATGGGGCTCCTAAGGTCGGGGATGGCTCTGATTACCAACTTATAACACCCTCGATGCGACTATATCTCCCACGTGTCGAGGCACGACTTAGAGGCATAATCGCATTGAAGGCATATGTCGCAAGTTAGGCAATCTTCACAACATCCCATGTAATATAGATAATAAAAGGGGAGATAACATAGTTGGCTTACACTCGCCACGTCAATCAAGTACATAAATAACATTACATCATCCAAACACTCATGGCCCGACTACGGCGCCAAAATAAAAGATAACACAACATGCGACATGGTCCCGATCACCCCCAACTGGGCACCACTACTGATCATCAGGAAAGGAAACATAGTAACATTGAGAGTCCTCGTCGTACTCCCACTTGAGCTCAAGCGCGTCTCCTGGAGCGGAAACATCAGGCCCTGCATCTGGTGTAATAGTAATCTGTGAGCCACAGGGACTCAGCAATCTCGCACCCTCGCGATCAAGACTATTTAAGCTTATAGGTAAGGCAAGGTAAAAATGTGGAGCTGCAGCAAGCGACTAGCAAATATGGTGGCTAACTTATTCGCAAAAGAGAGCGAGAAGAGGAGGCAAAGCTCTCACGGTCAACAAAGGAATAGACCTCCTCCCAAGACGTTCCGATCAGACTCAGTATCTCGGTTATTCAAGACACTTCGATAGGTTAAAACAAGACCAGCAACACCGCCCGATTGTGCCGACAAATCCCGATAGGAGCTGCACATATCTCGTTCTCAGGGCACACTCAGATGAGCAAGACATCGGGTAGGCCAGCCCAGAGTTGCCCCTGGTAGCCCCGAACATCGCTCGGTTGGACCAACACTCAAAGGAGCACTGTCCCGGAGGGGGGCTAAAATAAGATGACCCTCGGGCTCCGGAAACCCAAGGGAAAAAGAGGCTAGGTGGCAAATGGTAAACCAAGGTTGGGCATTGCTAGAAAAGCTTTAATCAAGGCGAACTATCAAGGGGTTCCCATTATAACCCAACCGCGTAAGGAACGCAAAATCCAGGAACATAACACCGATATGACGGAAACTAGGGCGGCAAGAGTGGAACAAAACACTAGGCGAGAGGCCGAGCCTTCCACCCTTTACCAAGTGTATGGATGCATTAAGATAACAAGATAATATAATGATATCCCAACAAGTAAACAAATGTTCCAACAAGGAACGGCCTCCAATCATCACCTGCAACTAGCAACGCTATAAGAGGGGCTGAGCAAAGCGGTAACATAGACAATCAACGGTTTGCTAGGACATGGTGGGTTAGAGGTTTGACATGGCAATTTGGGAGGCTTGAAAGCAAATGGTAGGCATTGTAGCATTGGCATAGCAAAATAGCGAGCAAACTAGCATAGGAAAGATAGTAGTGATTTCGAGGGTATGATCATCTTGCCTGCACAGTTGTCAGAGTTGACTGGATCCTCGAAAGCAAACTCAACGGGCTCCTCGTTAGCGAACTCGTCTCCCGGCTCTACCCAAACAAGACAAACAAGCAACAAGGACACAATCAACCACGTGCAAGGATCAAACAATATGATGCAAAGATGATATGCTATGCGGAATGCGATGCGGGATGCATATGCAAGATATGATAGGAAATGCAAAAACCTGGCCTCAACATGGAAATCAAAGTGTGCCACTGGAAAGATGAGATGAAATTGCTTGAAGACGATATAAAGAACGCCGGAATCGGAGTTACGGTTTGGAAATGGCAAGCGATTCAAATATGACACCGGTCTGCGATTTACAGCAAGTAGCCATCTAAATGCAATGAGATGAACATGTTACAGCACCCAAATATGACAAAAAAATACATGGCAGGGATGCATTTAATATGCTTAACAAAAGTCTAGCACTGAGCTATAGCCAATTCATCCATTAACAGGTTCAAACAAGCATGGCAAAAATGCATATGACAAACAGATCTCAGACTTAGTGAAATCAACACTTGTCTGGAATTTCAGATCAGGTAGCACTCTTCGGAGCAACAAAACTACATGCTACAGGACCTGAACATGGCAAAGTAAAGCATGGCATGGAGCTACTCAAAGAGCTTAACAAAAGTCCCTTAGTGACCTTGAGCCAAAAAGGACCAGAAAATACAATTGCAAGCATGTGAACATGGCAAAAACATAATCAGATCACAGACTTAGTGAAAACTGGAGCATGCTGAAAACATAACTCAAGAAGGCATGTTTACGAGCTCGATGCACTCAGTACGGTGCAAGTCATGAAAAGATAAGCGTACATCTATCAAGAACACACAAAATGCAATCTAGACATGGCAAGAACAATAGCATAGCATGCACGGATCAACTACAACATCATCGGCAAAATTGCAAACAAGTTGACAATCTGCCCAGATTCACAAAGTAGCAAAAGTAGAGCTCGATTGACTCAAGCTAAGGTGCTCCATAATTGCAAACAAACACATGTATGGATAGAGCACTACAATATTAATAAAACATCCTTACTGATCATCCTCAAAAGAGGCACGGATCACTTGGAAACAACATGAACATATGGCAACATGAGGTAAACAGCTCAAGGACTACTTTGCAAGCTTGTGCTAGTCACCACACACATCACAAAAATACATGGGTTGCACCTCTGGAGAGATGACAAAACCCTTAACAAAACATATGTAGAACTCATGGGCATATCTTGCACACATTAATCATGGCAAAAATGACAAAAAGCTAAATGGAGCAGCAGATCTGATAATTATCTCAAGTAGCCCTCTTCTAACAACATTTCGGGCATCAAGATGAACTCCAATGAAAATGATGCAATGGAATGAAATGATGTACTCTCTCAGGTGAACATTTTGATATGCTATATGCATGAATTGGAGCTACGGATGCAAAGTTACGGGGCTATGAACATGAGCACATGGATCTGCAATTTCAGGACTTGGAAGAAAAAAACACCTCCGAGATCTAGGGTTCACTGTTCATCCGGATCGGGATCTGGCGCACGAAATCCGAGGTCCGCCGAAATCTTTCCGGAGGAGAAGCCGTCTGGCCGGGGCGGCCTTGCCGGCGACGAGGGCGGCGAGGAGGCGGGGAGGCGGCGCGGAAGCCGAGGTGGTCGCGGGCGGCGCGAGCGGCGCGAAGAGGCGGCGAGGTGGGCGCCGACGACGAGGAGGCAGGGCGGCGTTGGTGAAGCCGGTGATGAGGAGGTGAGGCGGTCGGAGCTTGCCGGCTCGGGCGGAGCTCGCCGGCTCGGGGGAAGGAGGAGGCAGGCCGCGGCGAGGCGGCTGCGGGCCGCGGGGGCCCCCGGCTGGGCCGCGCGGGCCTCGGGCGGTGGCGGCGGCGGCTTGCCACGTAGCAGGCAGCGGTTGGCGGCGGCGGTGTGTCTGGCGCGGTGCGCACAATGTCCGGCCGCGCGGAGACGATTTTTAGGGTTTCGGGGAGGGGGATCCGAGATTTTCGAAGAGGACCTATTTATAGGCATAGAGGGAGCTAGGAGAGTCCAAATGAGGTGCGGTTTTCGGCCACGCGATCGTAATCAAACAATCTAGATGATGGAGAAGGCTTAGGTGGGTTTTTGGGCCAAATTGGAGGGGTGTTGGGCTGCAACACACACGAGGCCTTTTCGGTCCCTCGGTTAACCGTTGGAGTATCAAACGAAGTCCAAATGATACGAAACTTGACAGGCGGTGTACCGGTAGTAAACGAAGGCCGCTTGGCAAGTCTCGGTCCAATCCGGAAATGTTTAATCCCCACACACAAAAGAAAGCTAGAAATGACCACCGGAGGAGAACGAAGCGCCGGAATGCAAAACGGACAACGGGGAAAATGCTCGAATGCATGAGACGAACACGTATGCAAATGCAATGCACATGATGACATGATATGAGATGCATGACAAAGATAACAACACACGGAGAAAAAAACCCGAACCCGAGAAAATAAAACAACTTAACGCCGGAACGGCAAGAGTTGGAGTACAAATTGGGAAAATTACATCCGGGGTGTTACAACACTCCACCACTACGAAAGGATCTCGTCCAGAGATCTAGGACTGAAAGAACGCCGGGTACTCAGAACGGAGGTGATCCTCGTGTTCCCAGGTAGCTTCACGGTCGGAATGGTGTGACCACTTGACTTTGAGAAATTTGATTGACTTGTTGCGAGTCTTGCGTTCAGTCTCTTCAAGAATAGCAACTGGGTGCTCACGATAAGAGAGATCTTCTTGGAGCTCAATGTCCTTGAAGTTGACGGTGCGGTCAGGAGTCTTGAAGCACTTTCGAAGCTGAGAGACATGAAACACATCATGAACATTTGCAAAGTTTGATGGAAGCTCGAGTTGATAGGCGAGGTCACCTCTCTTGCTGACAATCTTGAAAGGTCCCATGTATCTAGGGGCAAGCTTCTCTTTGATACCGAAGCGACGAGTACCTTTCATAGGAGAGATGCGGAGGTAGACATGATCTCCGATCTCGAAAGCCAAATCACGGTGCTTACTATCATAGTAGCTCTTCTGGCGGGATTGGGCTGCTGTGAGGTTATCACGGATGACTTTACACATTTCCTCTGCCTCTGTGATTAAGTCATTACCCAAAAGCTGACGTTCACCGGTTTCAGACCAGTTGAGAGGGGTACGGCACTTCCTGCCATACAGAATTTCAAATGGGGCCTTGCCTGAACTTGCTTAAAAACTGGTGTTGTAGGAGAATTCAGCATAAGGAAGACAATCCTCCCACTTCATGCCGAAGGAGATCACACAAGCCCTGAGCATATCTTCAAGAATCTGGTTGACACGCTCGACTTGACCGCTAGTTTGAGGATGGAAAGCTGTGCTGAAGCGGATGTTAGTGCCCATGGCCTTCTGAAAAGAATCCCAAAACTTGGAGGTAAAAATGCTGCCACGGTCTGAAGAGATCACTTGAGGAATACCGTGCAGAGAGACAATACGAGAGGTATAGAGTTCCGCCAATTGAGTTGCAGTGATCGACTCTTTGATAGGCAGAAAATGAGCCACTTTGGTGAGTTTGTCGATGACAACGAATATAGCATCATTGCCACGCTTGGACTTTGGAAACCCAGTCACGAAGTCCATTTCAATGTGGTCAAACTTCCATTCTGGAATGGCAAGAGGTTGGAGGAGACCAACTGGCCTTTGGTGTTCTGCCTTCACTCTTCTGCAGACATCACATTCATTCACGAATTGAGCAATCTCGCGCTTCATTCGAGTCCACCAATAAGCCTGTTTAAGGTCCTGATACATCTTCGTGCTCCCAGGGTGGATGGAGAGGAGAGAATTGTGAGCCTAGTTCATGATCACTTTACGGAGGTCACCTTTGGGTACAACAATACGATCCTCGAAGAAAAGAGTGTCCTTGTCATCAAGGCGGTAGCACTTGTACTTGGGTTGACTCTTGGCAATCCCAATCTTCACCTTTTTCACCATAGCATCAAGAAGCTGGGCTTGGCGAATCTGGTCCTCCAAGGTAGGAGAGACTTGAAGGTTGGCGAGGAAACCTTGAGGAACAACTTGCAGATTAAGTTTGCGGAAAGCTTCACAAAGCTCGGGTTGATAAGGCTTGAGAATCAGACTGTTGTAGTAAGCCTTTCTGCTCAATGCGTCAGCAATCACATTGGCCTTGCCTGGAGTATACTCGATACTCGGATTATACTCTTGAATCATTTCAACCCATCGAGTTTTCCTGAGGTTGAGATTAGGCTGAGTGAAGATGTACTTGAGACTCTTGTGGTCAGTGAAAATATCCACTTTTCTGCCCAATAGAAGATGTCTCCAAGTCAAAAGAGCATGCACAACTGCCGCCAACTCGAGATCATGAGTGGGGTAGTTCTTCTCATTAGGCTTCAACTGGCGAGAGGTATGAACAACAACTTTGTTCTCTTGCATCAATACTGCGCCAAGACCTTGGAGAGAGGCATCACAAAAGACCTCGTACGGCTTGGATTCATCAGGCGGAGTCAGAACTGGAGCAGTGATCAATTTCTCTTTCAAAGTGTTGAAAGCAATGTCAGACTACGGAGACCAAACATACTTGACGTGCTTCTGGAGAAGATTTGAGAGAGGCTTCGCGATCTTAGAAAAGTTTTCAACGAATCTTCGGCAGTAGCTTGCGAGACCGAGGAAGCTACGGAGTTGCTTCACGTTCTGAGGAGGTTCCCAATTCACAATTGCAGACACCTTCTCAGGATTCATGGCAATGCCCTTGGCAGAGATGATATGACCAAGATAAAGAACCTCATCGAGCCAAAATTCACAATTGGAGAACTGGGTGTAGAACTGATGTCCCTGAGCTTATCGAGTACCAAACGCAAGTGCTTGGCATGATCTTCCTTGTTCGTCGAGAAAACCAGAATGTCGTCGAGATAGACCAAAACGAAGTCATTGGTGTAGGCGTTGAAGATGAAGTTCATCATGCGAGAGAACGTCGGAGGAGCGTTGACGAGGCCAAAAGACATGACAGTGTATTCATATGAACCATAGCTTGTCCTGAAAGCCGTCTTGGGAATATCTTGCTCACGGATTCGAATCTGATGATAACCCATACGGAGATCAAGCTTGGAGAATACTTGGGCACCTTTGAGTTGTTCGAACAGCTTATTGATGTTGGGAAGTGGGTATTTGTTCTTGATGGTCTTCTTGTTCAATGGGCGGTAATCAACACAAAGTCGGTCCGTTCCATCCTTCTTCTTCACAAAAAGAACACCACAACCCCACGGAGAAGAACTAGGCCGGATGAGACCCATTTTCTCTTGAATATCGAGTTGCTTCTTCAGCTCCTTCAACTCTTCAGGTTCGAGCTTGTAAGGACTTTGCACACAGGTTCCGTGCTAGGCTCAAGATCAATAACGAATTCAACTGGCCGGTGCGGAGGCATTTGTCAGGACGCCGATTCCAAGTCACATCGATCTAGCCGGTAACACCTCATATCATTTTGCGGCCTCACGCACGGTATCCCACGGGTGTCGCCTTACCATGGCCCGGGACCGTTTGCGCCTTTTGGCTCACGTATATGATAGCGTCACTAGCATCCATATGACAGAGAACCCGGGCCGACATGGCTAGTCGTGAACCCAAAGCGGCACAGACCTATGGAGACAGGCATACATGTATCACATCGAGCATGTCGGTCATCAGCGAGTGATTCCGGGCTGTAGCACTGGGCTAACAGGACTCCGGGGAACCCGGGTTGTAGTAGGCTAGGCAGGACTCTGGAAATCACCGCGTGACATTTCCCCGAAGGGACAGACATAGGAACGAAGTGAAACACATGCCGGCCAGTCAAGTGTCCTGAACAGTAGTGCTGGGCTAGCAGGACTCCGGTGAACCGGGCTGTAGCGGACTACTATGGCTCGAGGAACACTAGACTACATTTCCCCATAAGAAAGGCTGCCAAGGATAAACAACTAGATTGTCGGATCCCACTCATACCAAGCATTTCAATCATACACACAATATGCCCGATATGAGTACATACAACATGGCATCACAACAAAACTCTACAACTCAAGTACTTTATTTAAAGGCTCCAGAGAGCCATACATAACAAGTTCATACAGATAGGGGTCACATGACCCGACACTCAAGTCATACACTCATACAAGCACATGCGGAAGCAACTAGTCTGAGTACAGACTCTAGAAAGAAAGAAGGCTTCTCGAAGCCTGTCTATCTACATAGGGCCCTCCATGGCCAGGATCACCACCTGGGTGGCTAGTCACTCGTCGACGTCAAGGTCTACGTAGAACCCATCGGAGGGGGCGGTGTTGTCCTCTGAAAACAGTAATTAAGCAAACATGAGTACAAAGGTACTCAGCAAGTCTTACATCAGAACCTACTATACATGCTTATTCTCAAGAAGGTGGTGGGGTTAATGCAGCAAGCCAGTTTTGACTCTTGGCTAAGCTATCCTACGGACTTCACCAGTAAATAGTTTTCGCACACGAGTCCACTACTCACCAACACAATACTCCACCGTGGATCCTCCCTCGTCATCCTACGAGAGGGCCATCCTCGATACTCACACTTATCTTGAGTCTTTTAGTAGTGTCCATTAACTTGTCTATGAACTGTATAGGCAACCAAGTAGTCCTTTACCGCGGACGCGGCTATTCGAATAGTTTTATACCCTGCAGGGGTGTACTTCTTCATACACGCTTTCACCACTTACCGCCGCTTACACGACATGTACTCGGCAATCTTCAAGCGGAAGCCCAGCGAGGGTGTTGGCCACGGCCTACTTAAACACTTAAGTCTCTAGTCCAGGTTTATCGCCTATCCAGGTTCCATCCGCAGGGAGTCCGGCCGAGGTTTCCACATACGGCCCCGAACGATGTGAACAGGGTCCCGAGACGCCAAACGGGCGCCCGGCATACCCGGCCACAGTGTATCTACCGCAACATAGCCCACCCCTAGGGTCAGCGCTACGCACGGCCGCCAACACATATCCTACAAACACCAGAAACTATTTGCAACTCCTGGACAGAGTACTAAGGTGATTAAGAAGCCGAGAGGGTCCATTGGTTTCAGGCCCAATGTACGGTAGTAACTGCATCTTAAATCACACATACAGATCTCAGTTCTTAGGGATGACCTCAATGAAACAACCCACCATGTACTCCTACATGGCCTCTCATCGATACCTTTACCAAAGCATGTTCAACACATCCCTCACATTACCGACATAAGCATTTCACTCTAGCCCATCACCCAGATGAACCAGACCTGACACAACTCTAAGCATAGCAGGCATAGCAAGGTAGGAATCACATACATGGCTCAATCAACTCCTACACATGCTAGTGGGTTTCATCTAGTTATTGTGGCAATGATAGGTCATGCAGAGGATAAGGGTTCAACTACCGTAGCACACAGCAGTTTGAATCGCGTTGTCTTAATGCAGTAAACAAGAGCAGAAGCGAGAACATGGGTTTGTATCGGAATGATCAATGGTTGCTTGCCTGATGGAGTGGTAGTGGGATACTCCCCATCAGTTGGATACTCGTGAATATCCTCGGAGGCAGAACCTACCACGAAGAACACACCGGAACACAATCAACACATGACGATATGCAACAATATGATGCATGCTATGACATGGCAATATGAATGTGTCTTGGCCTAATGCAAGTTGTAATAGAAAGGATGAACTCATTTGAATCAAAGATTCAAATATTAGCTCATTAAACATGGCCTTAATAGTGCATTTCCTTATTATGCTTAAACAGCAAGGTAAACTTGTTTTGTCATGCATGAAACCATTACAGATGGATAGATTGAATTTTTCTGATCATTTTTCATATATAAATCTTTGCATTTGGAGCTATGGTTGATTTTCTATGATTTTTAGAAGTTTTGACTATTTTCTGGAATTTCCTGAATAAAAATAAATCCAGAAAATGCATTACTGCGTCAGCATTGTGTCATGCTGACCTCAGCAGGTCAAAGGCGCCAGCCCAGGTCAAACCTGACTGGTGGGCCCCTTCGGTCAGCCTCTCAGCTAGTTAACAGGATTTTATTAACACTAATTAGCTGTCAGTGGGGCCTGGGCCCACATGTCAATGACTAATTTAATTAAAATTAGTTAAAACTAATCCTAATTTAGTTAGCAGACCGGCCCCACCTGTCATAGACTTAGGAGGGTCTACCTGGGCCCACCCAGGGGTCAAACTGGGTCAAACTCGCCGGCGTTGAGCCGCCGGCGAGGCCGAGATGGCGGAGGGCTTCGGATTTGGTCCTCCGGTGACCAAATCGACGGTGGAGACGTGCTACGCATAGCTGGGGCTCGTACGCATCTAGTGGGGCAAGTGGGAGGAGCTGGGGTGGAGCGAGCTCGTCGGAATCGAGCTCGTGGCGGCGGCCGGAGTTCGGACGGAGAGGGAAAGAGGGCTATGGTGCACGGCAGGGCGAGGAAGTGCGTGTGTTAGGCTCCTGGGGATGCACTGAATGCCGTGGTGCGCTCGGACGCGTGCTTGCACGGCAGTAGCCACGACGGCGACATGGCCGGTGGCGAGGAGCTCTCGGGTGTGGTGGAAACGGCGGCTACAGAGGCCAAACGAGCACGGGAGTTAGGGGGAAAGGAAGAGGAGCTCACAGCGGAGTCGGAGAGGGGGTCAGCAAGCTCGGGGAGGTTCCGGCGACGGCGAATCGGCCGGAGACAGCTCGGGTGCCCGAGGTTGAAGACGAGGGCGTAGACGGCGTTCGGCGGCGTTTGGGGTCGTGTGGGTCGGCGAAGAGGTCCAGGGCGATGAGGCGGAGCTGTTGGGCTCGTCGGAGGGGCGAGGGAGTGACTGTGGTGGCAACTACGGCGATCGGCAGCGAGGGTCGCGCTCGGCCATCACGGGGGAGAGTGAGAGAGACGAGGGGGAGAGTGCGAGAGGATGAGAGGGGGACGTGGGGGTCGCGTGGCACCTCTAGGCGTCTCCGAGCGTCGGCGGAAGCAGGAGGTGGCCAGCGCGTGGCCGGCGCATGACGAGCACGCGCCCCTGCCTCCTGGCGCGAGGAGGACGACGACTGGCGAAGCCAGTGGGCTGGGCCGAGCCAGGTGGGCTGGCCAGCTCAGGTAAGGCCCAGGTGGCTCCCTCTCTCTTCTTTTTGATTTGTTTCTGTTTTTCTAATTAACTGCAATTGTTGGGCTTTAAATAAAATACTAAAATGTTTCCAAAAATCCTGAAAATAATTGTGGGCTCTGTTTAGATTATTTCCAACAGCAAACATTTATTTCCAGAATTATTTGGGCATTCAAATTATTTTATAGAATTTAAATGCCCAAATTCAAATACTTATGATTTAATTCAATGACCTTCTGTTGACCTAGAAAAATGTGCACCAATTTTGCCAGAGGTGTTAACCCAAGACAAAGAGGGTGAACTTTTTAGAAGGGCATTTCAGGTTCATTGAAAATAATTTTAGTAAACCCTAGTTGTTTCCAGGGGGTGTTGGGGGTTTCTGCCTTCCCCATTTCAAATTAAAAGAAATTTAAACATGATGCACACTCTAATGCCTGAACTAGCTAGGGTGTGACAACTCACCCCCACTCAAAAGAATCTCGTCCCGAGATTTAGGATCCTCTGGAAAGAAGGTGGGGTAGTCGAGTCGAAGACGATCCTCCCTTTCCCAAGTGGCTTCTTTCTCGGAATGGTGTGACCATTGAACCTTGAGAAACTTGATATTCTGATGTCGAGTGGTACGCTCGGCCTGATCAAGGATACGAACGGGATATTCCCGATAGGAGAGGTTATATTGTAGATCAAGCGTTTCGTGGTCCACTCCACGGATAGGATCCGTGAAGCAACGCCTGAGTTGTGAAACGTGGAAGACATCGTGAACTCTGGAAAGATGCGGAGGTAGTTCCAATTGTAGGCAACTTCTCCTCGTTTGGCAAGAATGCGAAAGGGTCCAATGTAACGAGGAGCCAATTTGCCTTTGATACCGAAACGATGGGTTCCTTTTAATGGGGTAACCCGAAGGTAAGCTTTCTCGTCGACTTCATAAGTCACAGGCTTATGTTTACGATCATATTGACTCTTTTGACGAGATTGGGCTGTTTTCAATTTCTCGCGAATAACGCGAACCTGCTCTTCTGCTTCCTGAATCATATCCGGGCCAAAGAGTTGTCTTTCCCCGGTTTCTGACCAGTTAAGAGGCGTTCAACATTTTCGTCCATAGAGAACTTCGAAAGGAGCCTTGCCTAAGCTGGCTTGATAACTATTGTTATAAGCAAACTCCACGAATGGAAGGCATTTCTCCCAACTCATTCCGAACGAGATGACAGAGGCTCGGAGCATATCTTCCAGAATTTGATTGACTCGTTCCACTTGACCACTTGATAGAGGATGGAAGGCGGTGCTAAAGGAGAGACGAGTTCCCATAGCATTTTGGAAACTTTCCCAAAATCGAGAGGTGAAGAGACTCCCACGGTCTGAGTTAATTTCCAATGGAACACCATGAAGAGACACTATTCGGGAGATGTATAAATCAGCTAGCTGGCTAGCGGTGATACTCTCACGAACAGGTAGGAAATGGGCTACTTTGGAAAGACGGTCGATCACGACGAAGATGGCATTATTCCCTCTCTTGGTCTTGGGAAACCCAGTGCTGAAATCCATACTGATTTTGCCCCATTTCCACTCGGGAATAGCCAAAGGTTGAAGGGTGCCAGCAGGCCGTTGATGCTCTGCTTTAACACGACGACAAACGTTGCAATTAGCAATGTATTGAGCGATTTCTCTCTTCATCCTAGTCCACCAAAACCTCTGGCGTAGGTCTTGATACAATTTAGTACTACCGGGATGAATGGTGAGAGGGGATTCATGAGCTTCCTTAAGGATCAGCCGCCTCAGGTTTCGTGCCTTTGGAACCACTAGGCGATTCCCAAAGTATACGACACCTTGATCATTAATGGAGAAACAATTCGCGACTCCTTTCTTAATGTTTCTCTTAATACGGGAGATTCCCGGATCTACCTTCTGTGCCTTGATGATCTGATCCGTAAGGGTAGGTTTCGCCACCAGGGTGGATAGGAATCCTTGAGGAACAATGTGAAGATTTAGCTTACGAAATTCCTCATGGAGAAATGGTTGACTTTGTTGTAACATCAGGTTGTTACAATAGGACTTACGGCTTAGCGCATCAGCCATGACATTGGCTTTGCCCGGGGTGTAAGTTATTCCTAAGTCGTAATCCGAGATCAACTCAACCCAACGTCTTTGCCTGAGATTCAAATCTGGTTGGGTGAAGATATATTTCAAACTTTGGTGATCGGTGAAGATCTCGCAACGATTACCGAGAAGGTAATGTCGCCAAGTTTTAAGTGCATGGACTACAGCTGCAAGCTCTAGATCATGTATGGGATAATTTTCCTCATGTGGGTGTAATTGCCGTGAAGCATAGGCAATTACCTGACGATCTTGCATGAGTATGCAACCTAGTCCTTGTCGCGAGGCGTCTCAATAGATAATAAAGTCCTTGGAGAAATCTGGTGGTACCAGTACGGGAGCAGATGTCAGGCGTCTTTTTAGTTCCTGAAAACTGAACTCGCACTGTGGAGTCCATTCGAACTTTTTATCTTTCTTGAGGAGTTCAGTTAGAGGTTTAGCAACCTTGGAGAAATTCTCGACAAAGCGGCGGCAATAGCTCGCTAAGCCAAGGAAGCTCCGAACTTGCTTAACCGTCTTAGGTGGAGTCCAATCAAGGACGGCTTGAACTCGCTCGGGATTGACAGCAATACCCTTGCCAGAGATTACATGGCCTAGATAGGTCACTTCTGGCAACCAAAATTCACACTTGGAGAATTTGGCATAAAGGCGATGCTCTCGAAGTTTCATCAATACCAGCCTTAGATGTTCGGCATGTTCCTACGCATTCTTGGAGTAGATGAGTATGTCATCGAGGTATACTACGACAAATTTGTTCAAGTACTCCATGAAAACCGAGATCATTAACCGGGAGAAGGTGGCTGGGGCATTGGTTAAACCGAAGGACATCACGGTGTACTCGTATTGGCCATAACGAGTAACAAAGGCCGTTTTGGGAATGTCCCCATTTCTGATTTTGATTTGATGGTAGCCCAACCTCAAATCCATCTTGGAGAAGACTGAGGATCCAGCGAGCTGATCATACAGATCGTTAATCCTGGGAAGCGGGTATTTGTTCTTGATGGTGAGCAGGTTGACAGGGCGATAGTCCACAACCATTCGATCCGTTCCATCCTTCTTCTTAACGAAGAGGACGGGGCAAGCCCAAGGAGAGGAACTAGGACGGATGAAACCCTTTTTCAGGGACTCATCGAGTTGGTTCTTAAGCTCGGCTAGTTCTAAGGCTGCCATCTTGTAGGGTCTTCTAGAAATTGGCACGGTTCCTGGAACAAGGTCTATCACAAACTCAACATCCCTGTCAGGTGGAACACCTGGCAGTTCTTCTGGAAAGACATCTGGAAAGTCTCGGACTATCGGAACATCCTCAAGGTCTGGAAGGGGGTTGGCATTTAAGGATTAAAGCTGGCGCTTGGCCACTCGAGTTAAGACATTGACTGTCTTGCCCGATGGGTGAGTAAGTTGAACGGTTCTAGTGGCACAATCGGTCTTAGCACAATGAGCTGACATCCAGTCCATACCCAAGATGATTTTTATGTCCGAGGACTTGAGAGCTATTAAGGATGCAAGGAAGACAAGTCTATCGACAAGAATTTCGTTCCCATGTCTTACTCTAGAAGTTTGCCATCTAGAGCCAGGAGTTTGAATTTCCATGGTAGAGGGCATGTCACAGAATGTCGTGTTGTGCAATCGAGCATAGTTCTCGAATATGAATGAATGAGATGCTCCAGTATCGAAAAGAACAGATGCCGGATGGCAGTTAACAAGGAGCGTACCAAGGACGACGTTGGGATCCTCATGAGCCTCCTCGGCTGAAACATAGTTGACATGGCCACGTGCAGTGGTGGCCGGCTTGGCGTAGAATGTTTTTCCCGCGGGCTTACCACGACCAACGGACTTTCCAGTTTGATTGGGGTTGTTGTTCTGGTGACACTCTCGGCTATAGTGACCCGGCTCTCCACACTTAAAGCATGTCACCACATTGGGGCGTGGAGCAGCATTAGCAGCGGGGCCACCATAAGCCTTGGGCGGTGCAAATTGCTGGTTGGGACGAGGCGCCTCAAAGGATGGCCTCGGGATGAACCTGGGTGGCAGTGCCGTGCTTGGAATCCACACCCGGCGATTCTGAGTTCCAGAGCCGGATGAAGAGCCAAAATCACGGGAGTGCTTGCGTGAAGCGTCATAATCAGTCTGGCCCGTCTCAGCACTGATGGCTTTATTGACCAACTTCTGGAAGGAGGTGCACTCGTGCAGACGAAGATCGCGGCGAAGCTCAGGGCTAAGTCCCTTGCGGAACCTTGCTTGCTTCTTAGCGTCAGTAGATACCTCTTCGGGAGCATAGCGTGCCAGATTTCCAAATTCATGACTATAAGCATCCACAGTCAGTCTTCCTTGGGTGAAGTTGCAGAACTCCTCCCTCTTGCGATCCATGAGACCTTCTGGAATGTGATGCTCACAGAAAGCCTCACTGAATTCAGCCCAAGTAGTGATTTGGCCGACCGGGCACATAGCTTCGAAGTTTTCCCACCAAAGGCTAGCAGGGCCTACGAGGTGATAGGCAGCATACGTAACCTTGTCGGCTTCGGCTACGTTGGCAGAACGTAGCTTGTGAGTGATGTTGCGAAGCCAGTCATCCGCGTCGAGGGGTTCGACGGAATGGTTAAACTTTGGTGGGTACAGCTTGATAAAGTCATTGATTGACACCAAGTCATTTCGTGGGTGGCGTGCAGTGTTCTCCTCAATCCGCTCTAGCAGGCGGTTAGTCTCACGCTTGTTTCTTTCCGCCTCCAGCATTACTTCGGCCAGAGAAGGCGGGTGAGGCAGATTTTCACCCCTAGTTGCACTGGCTTCCCCTTGCTCCGAGGCAGCAGGGTTGCTGCGGGTGTTGACCATCCTAGGAGGAAACAAGACAATGGTTTAGATAAGGATGGCTCAAACTTAGCAAGGAAGTGCAGAATGTAATGGATAACACGGAATGCAGAGATGTTCATCCGTATGTCATGGTAATATAAAACTGCCATATATATACCAATGGTCATACACATCATACATAGTTTAGTACAAGCCCAGGCTACAGTACAACTATGATGAAAGACATTACATCTCATCGGAGGCATTCCAAGCTCCTATACATTATTTTTCTACACCTCCGGAATTGACTACACACTAAGTCGTATTCCACAAGTCACGCAGGACAGTGGAGATACAACTACTACAATACTAGTGGTACTACTACTAACTCAGACAGCTCCGTAGTAGTTCTCATAGAAGTCACCTCCGTAGCCTGGAAGTTCAACATGACCATCCGGAAACAGACGGTCCTGAGAAGCCTGTGGACCAAAGGGTCTAGGATGAGGTCTTGGACCAACAAACGGTGGCCTACGGGGACCACGAGGTGGGGTGATGCCTCCCACATCACGCCAATCCACCATGTCTGGCAGAGCTGACCTCACAAGATACAGATCCCTTGTATCCATACATCCAGCTTGCACCGCAGGTGCAAACCGAGTCAATGTGGCCCAATGATCAGCACGGGTATTGAAAAGCTCCAGCCTCAAGGCCTGATTCTCTCGGTCCTTATCTTCGAGCATCTCGGCAGTGGTACGAGTTAATAAGTCCTCCTGAGTGGAGTCAGCATAGATAGCCTGAAGATACCCTTGCGCTCCCGGAAGTGAAGCTGGCATGTAACGGAAGTCGGTGTTCCGAAGTAGGCCAGTCCGGACTCGCAGGATGGTCATCATGGAATAGGCAGCATCCTGCATAGCCATCTCAACAGTAACCCCGAGTCCATAGGAACAGTGAAGGGGCTCGGTAGATCCAGGATAAGAAGGAAATATCCTGACGGTGCAGAGATATTGGATTTGATTAAAGTCGCGGAACTGCTCTTCGACGGTGTATTCGGGATACCAGTGGTAGCCCGTCTCGATCATTACCCGGACTAGCATAGCAGTATGACCGGGCACGTCGAGGCACCGGGTCAGGCGAACCACTTGGTTTTGAACACGGTTGGCCATCTGAAAGCACAACCACAATGTAAAGACATCAGAATTTCTAGGGAAAATCGGACAGCATAACAGCTGTAAATGCTCAGAAAAAGATTTGAGACATCCACAACAGTTCGCAATACCACTCAACAACATCATATCAAGGTTCTGATCCAATTAGCAACATACTAAGGATAGTAGAAACTGAACTGGGACTGGTAACAACAATCATATAAGCTACTACAGATTAGTGACACGTGAACCTGATAGAAGAAGAGAGCCTAGTCCTCAACCCACGTTGAATGAGAAGAGAATGACTCAGATCAGAGGCATAGGGTAAAGAAGTAAAAGAGCCTTACGTTCCCTCCCACAATCAATTCCCCTACATATAACTAAAGCATTTCTAGACTCGACATCGACCAGTTTGGCTCAATGAACCTACAGGCAGTCCGGCTCTGATGCCAACGCTGTCAGGACCCCGATTCCAAGTCACATCGATCTAGCCGGTAACACCTCATATCACTTTGCGGCCTCACGCACGGTATCCCACGGGTGTCGCCTTACCATGGCCCGGGACCGTTTGCGCCTTTTGGCTCACGTATATGATAGCGTCGCTAGCATCCATATGACAGAGAACCCGGGCCAACATGGCTAGTCGTGAACCCAAAGCGGCACAGACCTATGGAGACAGGCATACATGTATCACATCGAGCATGTCGGTCATCAGCGAGTGATTCCGGGCTGTAGCACTGGGCTAACAGGACTCCGGGGAACCCGGGCTGTAGCAGGCTAGGCAGGACTCTGGAAATCACCGCGTGACATTTCCCCGAAGGGACAGACATAGGAACGAAGTGAAACACATGCTGGCCAGTCAAGTGTCCTGAACAGTAGTGCTGGGCTAGCAGGACTCCGGTGAACCGGGCTGTAGCGGACTACTATGGCTCGAGGAACACTAGACTACATTTCCCCATAAGAAAGGTTCCCAAGGATAAACAACTAGATTGTCGGATCCCACTCATACCAAGCATTTCAATCATACACACAATATGCCCGATATGAGTACATACAACATGGCATCACAACAAAACTCTACAACTCAAGTACTTTATTTAAAGGCTCCAGAGAGCCATACATAACAAGTTCATACAGATAGGGGTCACATGACCCGACACTCAAGTCATACACTCATACAAGCACATGCGGAAGCAACTAGTCTGAGTACAGACTCTAGAAAGAAAGAAGGCTTCTCGAAGCCTGTCTATCTACATAGGGCCCTCCATGGCCAGGATCACCACCTGGGTGGCTAGTCACTCGTCGACGTCAAGGTCTACGTAGAACCCATCAGAGGGGGCGGTGTTGTCGTCTGAAAACAGTAATTAAGTAAACTTGAGTACAAAGGTACTCAGCAAGTCTTACATCAGAACCTACTATACATGCTTATTCTCAAGAAGGTGGTGGGGTTAATGCAGCAAGCCAGCTTTGACTCTTGGCTAAGCTATCCTACGGAACTTCACCAGTAAATAGTTTTCGCACACGAGTCCACTACTCACCAACACAACACTCCATCGTGGATCCTCCCTCGTCGTCCAACGAGAGGGCCATCCTCGATACTCACACTTATCTTGAGTCTTTTAGTAGTGTCCATTAACTTGTCTATGAACTGTATAGGCAACCAAGTAGTCCTTTACCGCGGACGCGGCTATTCGAATAGTTTTATACC
Source organism: Triticum dicoccoides (assembly GCF_002162155.2). Taxonomy (NCBI): domain Eukaryota; kingdom Viridiplantae; phylum Streptophyta; class Magnoliopsida; order Poales; family Poaceae; genus Triticum; species Triticum dicoccoides. The sequence continues at coordinate 75,741,319 of NC_041390.1, forward strand.
CTGCAGGGGTGTACTTCTTCATACACGCTTTCACCACTTACCGCCGCTTACACGACATGTACTCGGCAATCTTCAAGCGGAAGCCCAGCGAGGGTGTTGGCCACGGCCTACCTAAACACTTAAGTCTCTAGTCCAGGTTTATCGCCTATCCACGTTCCATCCGCAGGGAGTCCGGCCGAGGTTTCCACATACGGCCCCGAACGATGTGAACAGGGTCCCGAGACGCCAAACGGGCGCCCGGCATACCCGGCCACGGTGTATCTACCGCAACATAGCCCACCCCTAGGGTCAGCGCTACGCACGGCCGCCAACACATATCCTACAAACACCAGAAACTATTTGCAACTCCTGGACAGAGTACTAAGGTGATTAAGAAGCCGAGAGGGTCCATTGGTTTTGGGCCCAATGTACGGTAGTAACTGCATCTTAAATCACACATACAGATCTCAGTTCTTAGGGACGGCCTCAATGAAACAACCCACCATGTACTCCTACATGGCCTCTCATCGATACCTTTACCAAAGCATGTTCAACACATCCCTCACATTACCGACATAAGCATTTCACTCTAGCCCATCACCCAGATGAACCAGACCTGACACAACTCTAAGCATAGCAGGCATAGAAAGGTAGGAATCACATACATGTCTCAATCAACTCCTACACATGCTAGTGGGTTTCATCTAGTTACTGTGGCAATGACAGGTCATGCAGAGGATAAGGGTTCAACTACCGTAGCACACAGCAGTTTGAATCGCGTTGTCTTAATGCAGTAAACAAGAGCAGAAGCGAGAACATGGGTTTGTATCGGAATGATCAATGGTTGCTTACCTGATGGAGTGGTAGTGGGATACTGCCCTTCAGTTGGATACTCGTGAATATCCTCGGAGGCAGAACCTACCACGAAGAACACACCGGAACACAATCAACACATGACGATATGCAACAATATGATGCATGCTATGACATGGCAATATGAATGTGTCTTGGCCTAATGCAAGTTGTAATAGAAAGGAATGAACTCATTTGAATCAAAGATTCAAATATTAGCTCATTAAACATGGCCTTAATAGTGCATTTCCTTATTCTGCTTAAACAGCAAGGTAAACTTGTTTTGTCGTGCATGAAACCATTACAGATGGATAGATTGATTTTTTCTGATCATTTTTCATATATAAATCTTTGCATTTGGAGCTATGGTTGATTTTCTATGATTTTTAGAAGTTTTGACTATTTTCTGGAATTTCCTGAATAAAAATAAATCCAGTAAATGCATTACTGCGTCAGCATTGCGTCATGCTGACCTCAGCAGGTCAAAGGCGCCAGCCCAGGTCAAACCTGACTGGTGGGCCCCTTCTGTCAGCCTCTCAGCTAGTTAACAGGATTTTATTAACACTAATTAGCTGTCAGTGGGGCCTGGGCCCACATGTAAGTGACTAATTTAATTAAAATTAGTTAAAACTAATCCTAATTTAGTTAGCAGACCGGCCCCACCTGTCATAGACTCAGGGGGGTCTACCTGCGCCCACCCAGGGGTCAAACTGGGTCAAACTCGCCGGTGTTGAGCCGCCGGCGAGGCCGAGACGGTGAAGGGCTTCGGATTTGGTCCTCCGGCGACCAAATCGACGGCGGAGACGTGCTATGCGTAGCTGGGGCTCGTGCGCTTCTAGTGGGGCAAGTGGGAGGAGCTGGTGTGGAGCGAGCTCGCCGGAATCGAGCTCATGGCGGCGGTCGGAGTTCGGACAGAGAGGGAAAGAGGGCTACGGTGCACGGCAGGGTGAGGAAGTGTGTGCATTAGGCTCCTGGGGACGCACTGAATGCGGTGGTGCGCTCGGACGCGTGCTTGCACGGCCGTAGCCACGACGGCGACATGGCCGGCGGCGAGGAGCTCTCGGGTGCGGTGGAAACGGCGGCTACAGAGGCCAAGCGAGCACGGAGTTAGGGGGAAAGGAAGAGGAGCTCACAGCGGAGTCGGAGAGGGGGTCAGCGAGCTCGGGGAGGTCCCGGCGACGGCGAATCGACCGAAGACGGCTCGGGTGCCCGAGGTTGAAGACGAGGGCGTAGATGGCGCTCGGCGGCGTTTGGGGTCGCGTGGGTCGGCGAAGAGGTCCAGGGCGACGAGGCGGAGCTGTTGGGCTCGTAGGAGGGGCGAGGGAGTGGATGTGGTGGCAACTACGGCGATCGGCAGCGAGGGTCGCGCTCGGCCATCACGGGGGAGAGTGAGAGAGACGAGGGGGAGAGTGCGAGAGGATGAGAGGGGGACGTGGGGGTCGCGTGGCACCTCTAGGCGTCTCCGGGCGTCGGCGGAAGCAGGAGGTGGCCAGCGCATGGCCGGCGCGCGGCGAGCACGCGCCCCTGCCTCCTGGCGCGAGGAGGACGACGACTGGCGAAGCCAGTAGGCTGGGCCGAGCCAGGTGGGCTGGCCAGCTCAGGTAAGGCCGAGGTGGCTCCCTCTCTCTTTTCTTTGATTTGTTTCTGTTTTTCTAATTAACTGCAATTGTTGGGTTTTAAATAAAATACTAAAACGTTTACAAAAATCCTGAAAATAATTGTGGGCTCTGTTTAGATTATTTCCAACAGCAAACATTTATTTCCAGAATTATTTGGGCATTCAAATTATTTTATAGCATTTAAATGCCCAAATTCAAATACTTATGATTTAATTCAATGACCTTCTGTTGACCTAGAAAAATGTGCACCAATTTTGCCAGAGGTTTTAACCCTAGACAAAGAGGGTGAACTTTTTAGAAGGGCATTTCAGGTTCATTGAAAATAATTTTAGTAAACCCTAGTTGTTTCCAGGGGGTGTTGGGGGTTTCTGCCTTCCCCATTTCAAATTAAAAGAAATTTAAACAAGATGCACACTCTAATGCCTGAACTAGCTAGGGTGTGACAGCATTCCTGGAAGCTCTTCTGGAAAGACGTCTTGATATTCGCAAACGACTAGAATTTGCGAGATAGCATCCAGTTCAGCCTTCTCATTGAGAGAAAACAGACGGATAGTATCATCACGAGCGGCAAACACAATTACATCCTCAGACGAATGAGTCAATTGAATCTGCCTGGCTGCACAATCAAGCTGAGCCTTGTTCTTAGTAAGCCAATCCATTCCGAGAATAAGATCAATATCCGAGTTACCAAGAACCATTGGAGAAGAAAGAAACTTGTAATCGCCCAACGTGATAGTAACATCCGGAGCCATCATTTTGGTGTTCATGAACAAACCCGGAGAAGAAACCTCTATCGGCTTGGGCAGATCAATAGTATGCACATCATGCATGGATGCAAAAGGCTTCGATAAAAACGATAACGATGCACCAGTGTCAAAAAGAACTCTTGCAGGAATGTAATTAACAGGAAGGTTACCCATGATCACATTTGGTGAGTCCTCTGCCTGAGCTGCATTCAGCAAGTTGACCTTGGCGGACTTGGTGTTATGCTTGACCATAGCTGTACTTGCCGATCTGACAGGAGGAGGAGGAGGTAGACGCCTCTGATTGAAACACTTGTTGGCATAGTGACCCTTCTGTTGGCACTTGTTGCACGTGACCTCTGAAAGCGGACGGTGATACGGAGCACTCGATCTTGGAGCTTGAGACGAAGTCTTGTTCTGAAAGCCAGGGTTGGGTGGGTGGGAAGAACCACTTCCACTTTTTCTCTTCTGCTGATACGACTGACGGAACGGAGGAGGAGGAAGCCAATACTTCTGCTGCTTGGCCACTTGAGTAGAGGAAGAAGGAGTAACATCTCTGACTCGCTTCTTGGAAGCATCACACCTCAACTAAGCAGCCTCTTGCTTCAATGCCATGTTGTAGAACTCATCGTATCTCAAGGGTTCAAAGAGAACAAGAGCTAGCTGAATTTCTTCTCTGAGACCACCCCTGAACTGGTATATCATGCTCTTCTCATCAGGGACGTCCTGCTTGGCAAAGCGGGCGAGCTTCTGGAACAACTTGTTGTAGTCATAGACAGACAAAGAGCCTTGCTTCAGGTTCCGGAATTCCTCACGCTTGCTTTCAACCATGCTCTGAGGAATATGATGAGCTCGGAAATCTTGACGGAATTCATCCCAAGTGATAACACGTCCACCTCTGGAATCCTTGTACTGCTGGAACCATTCTGCAGCTCGATCTTTGAGTTGGAAGGAAGCGAACTTAACAAAGTCCTCAGGCCTGACGTTACTGCACTCGAAATGCTTGCACAGATCCACAAGACAATCGTCAGCATCGGTTGCCTCAACACAATTGCTGAAAGTCTTTGGCCCGTTAGCAAGGAACTGGTCGAGTGTAGCAAAGTGATTCTGATTGTTGCCCTGAATCCCTTGGTTGCCTTGATTGCGCTCTTGAAGAATTTGCATGATCAACTGTGTGTTTGCATTGGTTGCGGCCATCACAGCTTGCCATGCCTCCGGAGGAGGTGGAGGTGGTGGCGGATCAGGATTCGGAGTCGTGCGCATTGGAGGAGCCATCCTGAAGGGGTTGCCCACCATTAGCACATTGACAGATAAATATTGAAGCTGAATCCAATGGAATGAAAATTGCAACATATAGTCTTCACATCCGAACAAAATGAACGAATGCATTCCTCTTGAAATGGTCACATATCCATAAATTGAGAAGCCACTTAGAATTAAGGTAGAGAAATAAATCAACAAGGTACGGATCAAGAACGAATAATCGGTAAGAAATCCCAATCTCAAACCAATATCCGTGGAAGAAGAACTAGAGCTACAAGAATTCCCACCTATGAAACTCCCAAACCTTTCCGGTTATGCAATCAGGTGTTGGGGATACAGGAGAAGCATAATATCTCACCCAAACTAGCAAATCCTACATCCAGTTGTATCCATCCTTCAACACATAACCAAGAAACCTTCGGAAACCATCTACCTCAACCTTCAAAAAGCATCTGTTATACAAGTTGTGGCGATACTCCCGAACTCCCACCCCAGTACTGGGTGGCGTCGAGGTTATCTCACCAACGAACTGCAAAAAAGAGATTTTCGATGTTGGCGTACTAACTCAGGTATTCCAGAACTGCAACGATAAAATTATGATGACAACACCTCAGAGCTCAACTCCCCGGGACACTTCCACTAAACCCCTGACAGGAGGCACCAAGACAATGTTCTCATCATAAAACCATCGGAACGATTCCAAGATACCCGCGTGATCCTAAAAAAATTGGTGAAATTTGAGAAGAGAAGAGTCAAAATTCTACGTCAGGATGCCTTACCAGAGCGATGGGGAGACTGGGAAGTAAAAAGAATTCCTAAACTCTCTGATATATAATTCCTAAATGACTCAAAACATTTTTCTAGACACAACTCGGCTGCTAAAAATGATCAAGCAATGGGGCTCCTAAGGTCGGGGATGGCTCTGATTACCAACTTATAACACCCTCGATGCGACTATATCTCCCACGTGTCGAGGCACGACTTAGAGGCATAATCGCATTGAAGGCATATGTCGCAAGTTAGGCAATCTTCACAACATCCCATGTAATATAGATAATAAAAGGGGAGATAACATAGTTGGCTTACACTTGCTGCGTCAATCAAGTACATAAATAACATTACATCATCCAAACACTCATGGCCCGACTACGGCGCCAAAATAAAAGATAACCCAACATGCGACATGGTCCCGATCACCCCAAACTGGCCACCACTACTGATCATCAGGAAAGGAAACATAGTAACGTTGAGAGTCCTCGTCGTACTCCCACTTGAGCTCAAACGCGTCTCCTGGAGCGGAAACATCAGGCCCTGCATCTGGTGTAATAGTAATCTGTGAGCCACAGGGACTCAGCAATCTCTCACCCTCGCGATCAAGACTATTTAAGCTTATAGGTAAGGCAAGGTAAAAATGTGGAGCTGCAGCAAGCGACTAGCAAATATGGTGGCTAACTTATTCGCAAAAGAGAGCGAGAAGAGGAGGCAAAGCGCGAGAGAGAAACTAGAGAGCAACCAAACATTACCCCAACACCGTGTCCACTTCCCGGACTCCGCCGAGAAGAGGCAATCATGGTAACACACTCAGTTGATTCATTTTAATTAAGTTAAGGTTCAAGTTATCTATAACCGGACATTAACAAATTCCTATCTGCCTATAACCGCGGGCACGGCTTTCGAAAGTTCAAATCCCTGCAATGGACTCCCAACTTAGCCCATGACAAGCTCTCACGGTCAACGAAGGAATAGACCTCCTCCCAAGACGTTCTGATCAGACTAGGTATCTCGGTTATTCAAGACACTTCGACAGGTTAAAATAAGACCAGCAACACCGCCCGAATGTGCCGACAAATCCCGATAGGAGCTGCACATATCTCGTTCTCAGGGCACACTCAGATGAGCAAGACGTCGGGTAGGCCAGCCCAGAGTTGCCCCTGGTAGCCCCGGACATCGCTCGGTTGGACCAACACTCAAAGGAGCACTGTCCCGGGGGGGCTAAAATAAGATGACCCTCGGGCTCCAGAAACCCAAGGGAAAAAGAGGCTAGGTGGCAAATGGTAGAACCACGGTTGGGCATTGCTGGAATAGCTTTAATCAAGGCGAACTATCAAGGGGTTCCCATTATAACCCAACCGCGTCAGGAACGCAAAATCCGGGAACATAACACCGATATGACGGAAACTAGGGCGGAAAGAGTGGAACAAAACACTAGGCGAGAGGCCGAGCCTTCCACCCTTTACCAAGTGTATGGATGCATTAAGATAACAAGATAATATAATGATATCCCAACAAGTAAATAAATGTTCCAACAAGGAACGGCCTCCAATCTTCACCTGCAACTAGCAACGCTATAAGAGGGGCTGAGCAAAGCGGTAACATAGACAATCAACGGTTTGCTAGGACATGGTGGGTTATAGGTTTTACATGGCAATTCGGGAGGCTTGAAAGCAAATGGTAGGCATTGTAGCATTGGCATAGCAAAAGAGCGAGCAAACTAGCATAGCAAAGATAGTAGTGATTTCGAGGGTATGATCATCTTGCCTGCACAGTTGTCAGAGTTGACTGGATCCTCGAAAGCAAACTCAACAGGCTCCTCATTAGCGAACTCATCTCCCGGTTCTACCCAAACAAGACAAACAAGCAACAAGGACACAATCAACCACGTGCAAGGATCAAACAATATGATGCAAAGATGATATGCTATGCGGAATGCGATGCGGGATGCATATGCAAGATATGATAGGAAATGCAAGAACCTGGCCTCAACTTGGAAAGAAAAGTGTGCCACTGGAAAGATGAGATGAAATCGCTTGAAAATGATATAAAGAACGCCGGAATCGGAGTTACGGTTTGGAAATGGCAAGCGATTCAAATATGACACCGGTCTGCGATTTACAACAAGTAGCCATCTAAATGCAATGAGATGAACATGTTACAGCACCCAAATATGACAAAAAAATACATGGCAGGGATGCATTCAAGATGCTTAACAAAAGTCTAGCACTGAGCTACGGCCAATTCATCCATTAACAGGTTCAAACAAGCATGGCAAAAATGCATATGACAAACAGATCTCAGACTTGGTGAAATCAACACTTGTCTGGAATTTCAGATCAGGTAGCACTCTTTGGAGCAACAAAACTACATGCTACAGGACCTGAACATGGCAAAGTAAAGCATGGCATGGAGCTACTCAAAGAGCTTAATAAAAGTCCCTTAGTGACCTTGAGCCAAAAAGGACCAGAAAATACAATTGCAAGCATGTGAACATGGCAAGAACATAATCAGATCACAGACTTAGTGAAAACTGGAGCATGCTGAAAACATAACCTAAGTAGGCATGTTTACGAGCTCGATGCACTCACTACGGTGCAAGTCATGAAAAGATAAGCATACATCTATCAAGAACACACAAAATGCAATCTAGACATGGCAAGAACAATAGCATAGCATGCACGGATCAACTACAACATCATCGGCAAAATTGCAAACAAGTTGACAATCTGCCTAGATTCACAAAGTAGCAAAAGTAGAGCTCGATTGACTCAAGTTAGGTTGCTCCATAATTGGAAACAAAGACATGGATGGATAGATCACTACAAGATTAACAAAACATCCTTACTGATCATCCTCAAAAGAGGCACGGATCACTAGGAAACAACATGAACATATGGCAACATGAGGTAAACAGCTCAAGGACTTAGTGGAAATGCTAAGTCCCTGAAAACAGAATTACCAAGTGCACTACTTTGCAAGCTTGTGCTAGTCACCACACACATCACAAAAATACATGGGTTGCACCTCTGGAGAGATGACAAAACCCTTAACAAAACATAAGTAGAACTCATGGGCATATCATGCACACATTAATCATGGCAAAAATGACAAAAAGCTAAATCGAGCAGCAGATCTGACAATTATCTCAAGTAGCCCTCTTCTAACAGCATTTCGGGCATCAAGATGAACTCAAATGAAAATGATGCAATGGAATGAAATGATGTACTCTCTGAGTTGAACATTTTGATATGCTATATGCATGAATCAGAGCTATGGATGCAAAGTTACGGGGCTATGAACATGAGCACACGGATCTGCGATTTCAGGAGAGAAGAAAAAAAACACCTCCGAGATCTAGGGTTCACTGTTCATCCGAATCGGGATCTGGCGCACGAAATCTGAGGTCCGCCGGAATCTTGCCGGAGGAGAAGCCGTCCGGCCGGGGCGGCCTTGCCAGCGACGAGGGCGGCAAGGAGGCGGCGAGGCGGCGCGGAAGCCGAGGTGGTCGCGGGCGGCGCGAGCGGTGCGAAGAGGCAGCGAGTTGGGCGCCGGTGACGAGGAGGCAGGGCGGCGTTGGCGCGGCCGGCGACGAGGAGGTGAGGCGGGCGGAGCTTGCCGGCTCGGGCGGAGCTCGCCGGCTCGGGGGGAGGAGGAGGCAGGCTTCTGCGGGCCGCGGGGGCCCCAGGCTGGGCCGCACGGGCCTCGGGCGGTGGCGGCGGCGGCTTGCCACGTGGCAGGCGGCGGTTGGCGGCGGCGGTGTGTCCGGCGCGGTGCGGACAATGTCCGGCCGCGCGGAGATGATTTTTAGGGTTTCGGGGAGGGGGATCCGAGATTTTCGAGGAGGACCTATTTATAGGCATAGAGGGAGCTAGGAGAGTCCAAATGAGGTGCGGTTTTCGGCCACGCGATCATGATCGAACGATCTAGATGATGGAGAAGGCTTAGGTGGGTTTTGGGCCAAATTGGAGGGGTGTTGGGCTGCAACACACACGAGGCCTTTTCGGTCCCTCGGTTAACCGTTGGAGTATCAAACGAAGTCCAAATGATACGAAACTTGACAGGCGGTCTACCGGTAGTAAACCAAGGCCGCTTGGCAAGTCTCGGTCCAATCCGGAAATGTTTAATCCCCACACACGAAAGAAAGCTAGAAATGACCACCAGAGGAGAACAAAGCGCCGGAATGCAAAACGGACAACGGGGAAAATGCTCGAATGCATGAGATGAACACATATGCAAATGCAATGCACATGATGACATGATATGAGATGCATGACAAAGATAACAACACACGGAGACAAAAACCCGAACCCGAGAAATTAAAACAACTTAACGCCGGAACAGCAAGAGTTGGAGTATACATTGGGAAAATTACATCCGGAGTGTTACAGCTGGCCCTGGTTACACGCGGGAAGCCCCTGGTATCGTTTATGAGGGTTTGATCGTCAAACCAATCTCATGTATATATGATGGAACGCCGGATTCGTTTAACCGTGTCCGTGGTCTTGACGACCTGGCATTTTTTCTGGTTGGTGAGGCCGTCTAGTTTGCGGCTGTTAGAGCCGCTGCATCCTCTTCCGTATGAAAGAAACATTCGGTATTTCCGCTAACTGAGATGATGCCACGTGGACCGGGCATCTTAAGCTTGAGAAAAGCATAATGTGGTATTGCGTTAAAACGAGCGAAAGCCGTTCTTCCGAGTAGTGCTTGATAACCACTTCGGAATGGGGCGATGTAAAAAGTTAACCTTTCACTTTGGAAGTTATCGGGAGAACCGAATACCACCTCTAGTAGTAGAGAGCCCATACAGCAGGCCTCTTGGCCTGGTATTACTCCCTTGAAGGTAGTATTACTATGGCTTATTTGTGTCGGGTTTATCCCCATTTTGCGGACTGTGTCCTGATATATCAGATTTAGATCACTGTCGCCGTCCATGAGGACTCGTGTGAAATGGTACCCATTTATTATTGGGTCTAACACCAAGGCCGTTAGTCCTTCATGCCGAATATTTGTCTCGTGATCCCTACGATCAAAAGTGATCGGGCAGGCCAACCAGGGGTTGAACCTAGGGGTGACGGGCTCTATGGCGCGTGTGCCTCGAAGTGCATGCTTGCTTCTCCTCTTTGTCACAGGGATCACGTTTACTGTTTTAACCTCTGGTGGGAACTTTTTCTGTCCTCCGGCACTTTGCTGGCGAGGTTCATCCTCGTCTTTGCTTGGTGTCTCTTCCCCTTTGTGTTCGGCGTTTAGCTTACCGGCCTGCTTGAAGACCCAACATTCTCTATGGGTATTATTTGCAGGTTTGTCTGGGGTGCCATGAATCTGACAGATTTTGTCAAGAATTTTGTTTAGGCCAGATTGTCCTTCTCTGCTACCTTTGAAAGGCTTTATCCACTGACCTGATCAGGAGCCCCTGAATCTGGCGTTTACCGCTGTGTTATCTGGGCTACCTTCTTTATTTCGACGCGTGTTTCTGTTGCGTCGTGGTTTACCATTGCCATCCCTGACTTCGGATGTGCTTGGGTCATGGGTGCTGCTATGGGCCAACAAGATGTCCTCGCCCGCACAAAAGCGGGTCATGAGGCTTGTTAGGGCTGCCATTGTGCTCGGTTTTTCTTGGCCGAGGTGTCTGGCAAGCCATTTGTCTCGGACGCTGTGTTTAAAAGTTGCTAAGGCTTTGGCGTCCGGACAGTCAACGATTTGGTTCTTCTTGGTGAGGAACCTGTTCCAAAGCTGTCGGGCGGACTCTCCGGACTGTTGGATTATATGACTTGAATCGTCTGCATCCGGAGGTCAGACATAAGTCCCTTGAAAATTGGCCCGAAAAGCGTCCTCAAGCTCCTCCCAACTTCCAATTGAGTTTTCAGGGAGGCTTTCCAGCCAGTGCTGAGCTGGCCCTTTAAGCTTGAGGGGCAAGTATTTAATAGCATGGAGATCGTCTCCACGAGACATATGAATATGGAGGATGAAGTCCTCTATCCAGACTCCCGGGTCTGTGGTCCCGTCGTACGCCTCTATGTTCACCGGTTTGAATCCCTCTGGGAATTCGTGATCCAGCACCTCATCAATGAAACATAAGGGGTGTGCAGCACCCCTGTATTGGGATGTGCCATGGTGTTCAGACGGTTGTAGTATTCGGTGTTGGTTTTGTACCGTAGCACGCTTCCTAGATCCATAGATGGATCTAGTCGCGCCGGATTTTTGACGCAAGTTCTCACGTAGATCGTGTGTTGACTTATGCGCGACTTTGTTAGACGCTCTATCGCATTCACAAGGTGGTGGATCTGGCCGGTTGGCCGTATCATTCTTCGGCTCTATGGGCTCTAAGGCCTCATCATCGAATTCCGGTAATAGCTTGCGCTTTGGATAGCTATTTATATGGTAACTTCCACCATACTTTGTTACTTTGTTCCACCTACTGTTGAGCGTATCTTATGTGACCTTGAGCCTTTGCTTTTGTTTCTTCAGGATCCTCATTGTGGCAATAAGCCTTCTATGAAGGTTCTCTTGCTCCAAGTGCGTTTCCAGGATGATGTGTGCATCTTCGTCCGAACTGTTTTCTTCCCCAGACGGGGTTTGATGAGGCTTATCCTTGGCATCGTCGTGTTCGGATGTCTTATTCGTACTATGTTTGCAGTTTGCATCTTGATCGTGCTCTGCCACCGGGGTGGTGCAGTCGTCGTTTCTTCTAGAGTCGACTGGACTGTTATTTCCTCTTGCGCTATTATCACTATTTTTCTATGGCGGGACTTAGAGCGGCGCCGCTGACATTGGCGCTTGGGTTGCTTGGAGGGGGCATCCTCCGTTGTCTCATTGCCATTGCCCTCTCTGGGTGTATCCACCATGTATACGTCATGTGATGAAGTGGCGGTCCAGCGCCCTATGGGCGGTGGTTCCTGTTCATCTCCTGCATCGTCATCCATACCGTCGATGTCTTCGGAGTCGAAGTCGAGCATGTCGGTTAAGTCGTCGACAGTGGCTACTAAGTGGGTGGTGGGTGGGCAGCGAATTTCTTCGTCGTCCGCATCCCATTCTAGCCGGACATAGTTCAGCCAAGGTTCTCCTAACAGGGAGAGAGACCTTAATGAATTTAGCACATCTCCGAAAGGTGAGTGCTGAAATATATCCGCGAACTCCATGATCGGCGTCCCGTGAGATTCGACGGGCACAGATGTAGGCGTCTCGGAGTCCGTGGCCAGAGGTAAATCCAGTGGTTCGGCGATGCGTCTCTCGAAAGGGGTGAAGTCAGTATCTGGCTCTATCGCCACTAAGAGTGCGGCCTCCATGGCGGGGTCTATCCCTCCGCTCTCGGATGGCGTGATTTGCTCCGGATTAACGGCCGGAGTAGTTGCGGATGCGATCTCCTGAACACTGTCCGACGGCAGAGTTACGTCATGCTCGTCACGACTGTGTGGCGCGTCCGACATGGGCTCGAATCCGTCGAAGATCATGTCTCCGCGGATGTCGGTCGTGTAGTTCAAGTTTCCAAATCTGACCTGATGGCCAGGGGCGTAGCTCCCGATCTGCTCCAGATGGCCAAGCGAATTGGCCCGCAGTGCGAAGCCGCCAAATACGAAGATCTGTCTGGGGAGGAAAACCTCGCCCTGGACCGCATCGCTAGCGATGATCGAAGGAGCCATCAAGCCTTATGGTGACGACACAGCGGAACTCTCAATGAAAGCACCAATGTCGGTGTCAAAACCGGCGGATCTCGGGTAGGGGGTCCCGAACTGTGCGTCTAAGGCGGATGGTAACAGGAGGCAGGGGACATGATGTTTACCCAGGTTCGGGCCCTCTTGATGGAGGTAATACCCTACGTCCTGCTTGATTGTTCTTGATGATATGAGTATTACAAGAGTTGATCTACCCCGAGATCAGAGAGGCTGAACCCTAGAAGCTAGCCTATGGTATGATTGTATGTTGTCCTACGGACTAAAACCCTCCGGTTTATATAGACACTGGAGGGGGCTAGGGTTACACAATGTCGGTTACAAAGGAGGAGATATACATATCCGTATTGCCTATCTTGCCTTCCGCACCAAGTAGAGTCCCATCCGGACACGGGACGAAGTCTTCAATCTCGTATCTTCATAGTCCAACAGTCCGGCCAAAGGATATAGTCCGGCTGTCCGGAGACCCCCTAATCCAGGACTCCCTCACCCGGACTCCTGCTCTCTCTCTCTCTCTCTCTTGCCGACAATCTTCAATTCTGCCGCACGCATCCAACACACAAACCTTGTTGGTCCCTCTCGCTTTCTCTTCATCTCTCTCTCTTTGTGTGTAGGGGGTCTTTCTAGTTCACATGCATATATACTCCATCTATAGGTCTCTCTCACACACTATGTATGATTCTCTAGTCCAAGCTAGATATCTTGGGTGCACTCATCGTACGCACACAAATTCCTTGGCTCGTTGCCCGTAACTCTCTCACGCACCACTCTGTCGTCTCGGAGCTCTCCCCCTCTCTCTCAAACTCTCCATATACCTAGGTCACACATACACATGCATATCTCACTCGCACTCGATAGGCCCATCTAAAACTCTATCTCTCTCCCTCGTTATCTCTCCATCTCACACGCATGCACACACACACAATCTCATGCCTAGCTAGCCAAGTATGATGGTCTCTCACTCAATTGTAGGCACACGCAGTCCCCCCTATATGTATATGACTAGCTAATCTTAGTCTCCATCACAAAGATGTGCATGTTCTATCTCGATTTCTCTCGGGGTATCTTTCTATCGCGCACGCACCTTCCTCGATCTCCCACCCATATAGTCCCCTCACGGTCGATCTCGAGGGGATCTCTCTATCATAAACACACCCTCTCGCCCTCCCCATGCGTCCATGTTCTCCATGTGTCCGTCTCGACCTATGTTCCTTGTTGGCCAGACCTCTATTGGACATGTGCTATAGGGGTGTCTTCATCCGTTGCAAACAATCACACACTAGCTATCTTCATGTATCTCCTTGCCTTGCTTTTCTATCTCGGAGATGCATGCGTGAGATGTTCGCCTAAGAAACAAAAAAACACACTCTCTCTCTCTCTAATTTATCGTTTGTTGTCACTTTCTCTTTCACACACATACTCGTTTTGCACACTTACTCATTCTCCTTCACACGCACTTGATCTCTCTCGACTTAGGCACTCTCCTCGGTCCATAGCATATTGATTTATTGAAAAGTCAAACATCACAAAGTTTGACCATGTACGTGGAGAAAAACAATTACATCTAGAACGGCAAACATATACCATTAGATTCACCATGAGATGTAGTTTTGTATGATGTATCTTTGGTATTGTAGATATAAATAACATTTGCATAAACCTGATCAAAGTTTCCAAAGTTTGACTTCTAAAAACTTTACTTGCACTGCATTATCGAGCGGATGGAATATCTCTTTCCCCCTCTCAGCTATCTCACGCACCACTCAGCCTTATCGGGGCTCCTCAATCTCTCTCAAACTTTATATCTCCCTGGTTCACACATACGCATGTCTCGCTCGCGCTATACATATAGACCCATCCAACACTCTCCGCCCTTGTTCTCTCTCTACGTGACACGCACCCCCCTAATAAGTACCATAATCCCTCACTCCATCATAGGCGCAAGCACCCCCCCTAAGTATGATTTTCTCTCACTAGCCATCAGGAACACACGTATTGTCTCCTTCCATCCATACGTCTATCATGATATCTCTTGGGGCATATTCCATCACGCACACACCTTGTCACTTGATCTCCCATCCATGTAGTCCCATCACGATCTCCAGGGAATCTCTATATGACAAACATACACTCTCTCATCCCCATGTCTGCATTTTCTCCGTACTCTCTCTCGACCTCTCTCCATTGTTTGTCAGACCCCTCTTGGCCACGTGATAGGGGTCTTGCTCTCTCGGTTGCCAACAACCACACACTATCTCCTCACCTTGCTTCCGTTGTCGAACATGCATGTGTGATATGTTTGCATAAGACACACATGTTTTTTCTCGACTTTTATCGAGTGTTCTCCATGTCTCTTTCACACACGCACACACACTTTTTTCACTCACTCTTTCTATTTCACTCTCTCTCTCTCTCTCTCTCTCTCTCTCTCTCTCTCTCTAGTTAGGGACTCTCTCACATCCATAAGCATATGGATGTTTTGAAAAGTCAAACCTAAGAAAAGTTTGACCAGGTATATGTGGAGAAAAACATTTACATCTGGAACGATCATTAGATTCATCACAACATGTACTTACTTCATAATATCATTTATCTTTGGTATTGTAGATATAAGTAATTTCTTTATAAACTTGGTCAAAGTTTCAAAAGTTTGACTTGTAAAAAAATGTTGGAACTACATTATCGAACGGAGGGAATAGCTCCTTCTCTCTCTCTCTGCTATCTCTCACGGGCCTCCCCTCTCACTCGAACACTCTATACCGACGGATTATACGCTCATTGTGTCAGCGTATAGCTCCATATATTGTTTAGTTGAGGGGTCAACCAGTCCACATGCTGCCTTGTCTGCTCGTGTTTTGTATCTTCGTGCGCTGGCCCATGTGGCAATGGGTGAAAATAAGTAAACTAGAGGCCCATCTGACACGCGGTGAAGTAAAGAAAGTTAAAACCACTCGGGGTAGCACCCCGCACGCTAGTAAATTGAGGGTGCATTGAGGACACACTTCTTTCACGTGAAGGACGCACTCGCGCAGAATTCACCACTGTGCGGCGGCATGCACAGAAGGACGCACTCGCTCACACCCAGCACACGTGTACACCGACGTCGCTGCCGGTTGAGATGGACAGCGAGGCAGCCAACAAGCGGAGGCGGCTCGAGCCAAAACCGCATCCGGCGAGCCTGGACTTCATCAGCAGGCTCCCCGATGACATGTTGCTCGTCATCATCGGCCTCCTCCCCACAAAATCTGCCATGCGGACCGCCCTGCTCTCCCGGCGGTGGCGCCCCCTCTGGCGCTGCGTCCCCCTCAACCTCACCGTCGACAGCTGCCTCTGCTACGGGGATTGCAAATGCATGGCCGCAGTCTCCAAGATCCTTTCATCGCACCCTGGGCCAGCCAGACGCCTTGACATCCGCATGTTCAGTACCAACTGTAAGGTCCAACCCAAGTTCGATGAGTGGTTCTTATCCCCCGCCCTAGATCAGCTCGAGGAGCTCAGCTTTGAAGCTAGACGATGTCGCTCTCTGCTACCGTCCACGCTCCGCCTCGCGCCAATGCTGCGCCGCGCCAGCTTCAGCTCCTGCTATCTTCCCCAGATTAATGTCGCGCCCGCCCTTCTTCTCCCTCACCTCAAGCAGCTCGACCTCTTCGACGTTGTCATCTCGAAGAAGGCTATGGAGCACCTGCTCCGCAGCTGTACTGCGCTCGAGTACCTTCGTCTTGAGCAAATCCACGGGTTCATTAGCCTCCACATCGCCTCGACGAATCTCCAATGGATTTATGTGTCTTGTTGGCACCGCAACAAGACATCAATTGGGAAGAGATCACTCCAGCTGTTCCACGTTATGGTCATTGGGAATGCGCCTTTCCTTGAGAGATTGCTTGTATCGGATCAAGAAGGTCCAACAAAAATCAGGGTCATTGACGCGCCAAAATTAGCAGCATTGGTGCACTCGTCTGCCAAATTCTCCGAACTCTTTATTGGATATGTAATCGTTCAGGTACAACACTCATCTTCTTATCCATCTTCTTGAAATTCACATTTTTAAATTTCTTCTTGATGTATTTACGGCAGTCTTCTAGAAAATGATTCCCACAAGCTTGACCCAGTCTATGCGCACAGTAAAGATCTTGGCAATGAAATCTATCGTCCCCAATTTGGATCAAGTTGTTGGATGCCTTACATGCTTTCCGTGCACGGAGAAGCTACTCATCGAGGTGAAACTTCTTTCCTATTAGTAAACGGTAATCACAACATAGCTCAATTTTTTCATAATTTTCCCAAATTATGATGACAAGTGTAGTGTTCAAAATTGCATCTACGCACTGCACCGAAAGAAATGTTTTTAGTATTATTTTTCTCACGTGATCACATGCATCGTTTTTTTCTTCTACTACTATAGTAACCTAGGTTAGTCATAGTGGAAAGTAACTTAGACTACTCCAGTAACTCTATGGTTACCCTAAGAGCAAGTACTACCTCCGTCCTGGTTTACTCTTCCTATTTTGTAGTATCAAAATTTGACCATAGATTTAACTAACAAAATGTTAATGCATGTCACTAAGAACTATATCATTGGATTCGTATTTGAACATAATTTCAAATGGTGTAATTTTTAGTGACATGCATTCGCATTTTCTTACGTAAATCTATGGTCAAAATATTATACTAAATAAGAGGTAGTACAAAACTGGGCTATAACGGCTGTCGGTGTCAAAACCGGCGGATCTCGGGTAGGGGGTCCCGAACTGTGCGTCTAGGCCGGATGGTAACAAGAGACAGGGGACACTTTGTTTTACCCAGGTTCGGGCCCTCTCGATGGAGGTAAAACCCTACTCCTGCTTGATTAATATTGATGATATGGGTAGTACAAGAGTAGATCTACCACGAGATCAAGGAGGCTAAACCCAAGAAGCTAGCCTATGGTATGATTGTTGTGTATGGAGTTGATTCTGTCCTACGGACTACAACCCTCCGGTTTATATAGACACCGGATAGGGTTAGGGTTACACAGAGTCGGTTACAATGGTAGGAGATCTTAAATATCGCATCGCCAAGCTTGCCTTCCACGCCAAGGAAAGTCCCATCCGGACACGGAACTAAGTCTTCAATCTTGTATCTTCATAGTCCAGGAGTCCGGCTGAAGGTATAGTCCGGCTATCCGAACACCCCCTAATCCAGGACTCCCTCAGTAGCCCCTGAACTAGGCTTCAATGACGACGAGTCCGGCGCGCAAATTGTCTTCGGCATTGCAAGGCGGGTTCCTCCTCCAAGTCCTTCATAGAAGATTGTAATCACCAAGAGTAGTGTCCGGCTCTGTAAAATAAGTTTCCACATATTGCCATAGAGAGAATAATATTAACACAAATCAAATCTGCTGACGTATTCTGCAGTGCACCATCACACCACAGCCAAGTCCTTTACTCGAACCATTTTTACTTTCCCACCTCAGCATGTTTTGCGAGGTGGTTTCCTTGGTACGTCCTGTCGAAGCGGAGATCGTGTACCCTTTTTACGGCATTCTCATTAATACGGACATGGGTAACCCAACCGCGCCATTTATCACGGCGCTCGGGAGGCAAGCAAGTTTTACTAGGCAGGTGGGGACGCATAACCGCATCTGCCTATATAAGGGGATAAGGATCCACCCTATTTACCTACGCCTTCTTCCTCCCTTGCCTACCCATCTCTCGCGCACCCAAGCTCCAACGCCCAAGCCCGCACTTCCCACCTCAACCTTCTCCAGCAATGTCCAGAGCGGGAGGCAAATGGATGGTCTCCACCGTTACGGAGGGAAAAATCAAGAAGCTAAGGAAGGCCGGGTATCTGTCCAAGGACATCGCGCACCGGCTTCCTGAGGAGGGGCAGCTTATCCCCACCCCAAGGCCCCATGAGAGGGTGGTATTTCTCCTCCACTTCCTCCGCGGACTGGGTTTTCCACTCCACCCATTTGTCCGGGGGCTCATGTTCTACTACGGCCTGGATTTCCACGATTTGGCTCCGAACTTCATCCTCAACATCTCGGCGTTTATCGTCGTGGGTGAGGCCTTTCTCCGCGTCCGCCCCCATTTCGGCCTCTGGCTCAAGACTTTCAACGTCAAGCCCAAGGTGGTGAGCGGCAGCCAGGCGGAGTGCGGAGGCGCCATGGCGGGCAAGATGGCCAATGCCCTATGGTTCGAGGGCTCTTTCATGGAGACCCTAAAGGGATGGCAATCCGGGTGGTTTTATATCACCGAGCCACGCGATCCGGAATGGACCGCGGTCCCTGAGTTCCGATCCGGACCCCCCACGCGGCTTGTGTCCTGGAAAGAGATGGGCCTGTCATGGGGCGACGAGGAAGAGGTAGCCGGATTGCAAACATGCATCCGGTCCCTGGTAAACAAGCCAGTCCGGCTAGTTAATATAATCCAGGTTATGCTCGTCCGCCGGATCCTCCCGTGCCAACAACGGGATTTCAATCTGTGGGAGTTCGACCCGGCGCAGCATCAAACCCTCAGCGGGCTCTTCGACACAACGTACGAGGACGTTGGAAGATGCTATTCAAGGGCGCCGAGGCTCCCGCATCCGCTTCCGAGGACCGCGGATACAGCTTGCAGCGTCACTCTAGCAAGGTATGCCATCTACACCTTTTACAGGATGTTGAGCTTTTTTCATAGATTGATTCTGTGTGGGATCTAAACTCCCTTACCTTTGACAGGCTTGGCGGGCGGTAGCCGAACCAATTAACTGTTCGGCTCCGCTGCCCGAAGACCCAGCTCCAGCTCTACTAGTGAAGCTGCTGGCTCCGGCGCCTTATGTGGTGCCGGAAAAGAAGGCCAAGAAGAAGAAGACCACGGGGACCCAGAAGAGTACCCGTAACGTGGTGCTGTCGGACTCGTCATATGACGAGTTCGAGATGCCCTCTTCCCGCGAAAACAAGGAGGAGGAAGAAGAAACCTCTCCCCCTCCAGCGGGGGAAGGAAAGAAAAGGAAGGCCGCCCCAGAGTGGGGGGCCGAAGGGTCCAAGAAGAGGAAAACCCCTCTGCCGGACTACGCCCCCGACGCCGACGAGGGCGAAGGGGAGTGGCCGGACAGGGCCAAGCGTCCGGCGAAATCATAAGTGTTCAGATACTAGAGTAACTCATGATATTTCTTTTGTTGCACAGCTTTCCCTAACGTCAAATATAATCATGCAGCCCGCCCCGGGCCGAACTCAACGAGTCGTTGAGCGGCTCCCTGGATTCATCGGACGTGAACTTTGTTCCGCCCGTTGTCTCCCCCCGCACTATGGATGACGCCGAAGTGGCGTCGCAACGAGCTCCGGGGCAGGAGGAGGTGGTCCTGGAGGAGCCGCAAGGTGACCTCCCGGACCCCAGGAGTGAAGGGGACAAGACCCCCCGGGGCTCCAAGTCCGGCTTTAATCCGGACACCGTGCCGGAATCTTCGACGATTCTAGACCACGGCAGGCGAACTCCTTCGAAGAGGAGCCAGCCTTCTGAGCCGGCAGCCCCCGTCCAACCGGAGGTGCCGGACAATCTGCTGGAGGTGCTTGAAGGCGCCTCCATTGACGAGGAGCACCGTACTATTATGAGTATGGTGATCCAGAAGGTTCAGTCTGCCAAGAGCGGGCTAAGTGAAGCTTGCGCTAGCCTCCTAACAGGCTTCGAGGTAAGTAAAAATATTACCGCATAGACAGTAGCCCCTGATGCTCTGTTTGGCCTTCAGAAAGAAAAGCCGAATAGAGGATCTATTAAATTTCGCAGGAGTCTAACAATAAAAAGTCAATATGTGTATGCAGGCTTCGCTGCTAGCCACCGCCACACTGACTGCGGAGGTGGGTACCCTGAAGCAGGGGCTCGAGCGGTCCGAGCAAGAGCTCGGCCATGCCAAGCGGCAGCTCGAGGAGAAAGAAGGTAAGAAATACCTTATAAAAAGGTGCCTATAGAGAGGCGTGATTGCAAAAAATAACAGGATTGTACTGCTTATTGTAGGGGCCACGACTGAGGTGGCGACCCTCAAGCAGGTGCTGTCCGAGGCCGAAAAGAAAACGGCTGCAGAGCGCACCGAGCGAGAGAAACTTGGGACTTAGATCGGCGAGGTGCAGCAAGAGCTTCAGGCTCTCATGAAAAAACATGAGAGTTTGGAGCTTGAGTCCAAGACCCAAGCGTTCGAGCTCGCGACGGCCCTTGAGACTGCCAAGTCTGCCAAGGCCGAAGCCCAAAAGGCCCTCCGAGAGTTGGAGGATACGAAGAAGATAGCAGCGGGTAAGGCATTCTTTATGCAAAGAAGAAATATAAAAGTAAACTACTTGTTACTTACCCGAATCCGGAGTTCTCCAGGGGCATTCGTAGATCTTCCCCGCAGCGTATCCGATGCCGCCGCATTCTACCAAGCTGAAGAGGGCAGCTCGACGGAGAAGGTGTTCTGGTATCTGTATGCTGAGGCCGGACACCCTGTGCCCTTGAGCAACCAGCTAAAACAGCTAGTCGAACTCCACAAGGCGGCCGAACGGGCCATGAAGGGTTTCATAGTTCGGCTGTGGCCCAGAGAGGCCCTGCCTGGGAGCTACTTCGGGCTGGTGCGGCGGCTGGTGGAGGCTTGTCCAAGGCTCGAGGTCATCAAGCACTCCGTCTGCATCGAAGGTGCCCGTAGGGCCCTTGCCCGTGTAAAGGTGCACTGGGGTAAGCTAGACGGTGAGAAGCTTGTGAAGGACGGGCCGCCGCCGGGGAAGGAGCATCGCAAGCCCGAGAACTACTACAAGGATGTTCTTGCGGGTGCCTGCCTTGTGGCAGATGAATGTACTAAGGATGTAATTTTTGAATAAACTCGCTCGTTTATATCCTGTGCGCTGAAAACTTGTTCATAGGCGCTTTAAGCAATGCTTGTTGAATTTAAAATATTATTTTCTGTTCGACCGTTTATCAAAAAATTGAGATGGCCAGTCGTCGGCTTCTGCCCCCCATGCCACTAGTGTTGGGGTGTTCAGGGATAAACCTGAGCGCTCTTTTTCCCATAGTTGGGTCCTTCGAGGGAGGCGCTCAGCACAGCGAACCAGGCAATCGGACTATAATGCTTGAATACTCTCACTTAGCCATAGAGCGTTATAATTTTAAATTTCGGCGAAGCCCCTAGTTCGGAAGACCGAGTTCGGGGCGCTATCCACGCCTTGGCTGGGGTTATCCAGCTCCTCGCTCGAAGTGGCATAAGCCTTTAGGGACTCGAAAAACCTCTCGAACAGCGACCGGTCTCTCGCCTCATCATGACAGTTCGTTTTAGCTTTCTCCACTGAGGTGCTTAACCCATCTCAACCGGGGCACAATCGCCGTGGTTCTCCTAGTGCTACCTTAGCCGATATAGCGGAATGTAAGGCACCAAAACATAGGAGCCGGGCAAACCCAACTATTGACCCAAATCATGATTCGGAGCCGATGCATATAGTGCTATAAGTTCGGGGTGCCGCACTTGTGAAAGTGTACGGACTTCTCACGCCATATTGAAGGGTATTGAAGCCCCTGGCGTACTTGTCGTACCACAGTGTACGGGTGCAACATGTCATTGATGAACATATATATGAAAAAAGTAATGCAAAAAATAGAAAAAAAAAAAGCTAAGCATTGTTTATGGAGGGGCTGTTTATCAAAGCCGAACGATACAGATAGTGCGGTAAGCAAAAGATATTTGGACTATTCAGTATGTCCTGACCAGGGAAAGGCCGCGGAATTTTACTTAAAACAGGTATACCGCTCGTAACAGAGACCACCTGGGGATTCCATAATGTCAGGACCCCGACTCGATGTCACATCGATCTAGCTGGTAACACCTCATATCACTTTGCGGCCTCACGCACGGTATCCCCACGGGTGTCGTCTTACCTTTTCCCGGGACCGTTTGCGCCTTTTGGCTCACGTATATGATAGTGTCGCTAGCATCCATATGATAAAGAGCCCGGGCTGACATGACTAGTCGTAAACCCAAAGTGGCACAGACTTACAGGGACAGGCATCCATGACCCAGCTTCGAACGTGTCGGTCATCAGCAAGTGGGTCCGGGCTGTAGCACTGGGCTAGCAGGACTCCGGTAAACCGGGCTGTAGCGGGCTAACAGGACTCCGGTACTCAAAGCGT
>NC_041390.1:75767444-75775781 GCF_002162155.2 Triticum dicoccoides
TTGCAGTGGGCGTCGAAGCGGGCTCGGGGACGCGCTGGAGACGGCGAATTCGACGGCGACGGTGGTCGGAGCCCGAAGAGGGGAACGGCGACGTGGCGGCGATGCAGGGCTTCCGGGGAGCTGTGGAGCGGTGGGGAGGAAGAGGGAGTCGTGGCGGAGCTCCTGAGCTGGTCGGGGGGAGCGAGGGGTGGTCGGAGACAGCGGCTAAGGCGAACGGCGGCGACGGTGGTGTTCGGCCGGGCGAGAGAGAGAGCGAGGGAGAGGAGGGGAGAGCCGGGGGAGAGTGAGAGAGAGCAGGGGGGAAGGGCGTGGCGTCGTCCAGGGACACCGAGGCGAGGAGGGGAGGGCAGGCAGGCAGGGAGAGAGGTGGCGTGGCGCGGTGGCCGTGCGCGCGCGCCGGCCACACTCCCCTCCCTCTGTCGGGGCGAAGACGACAGAGGAGGGAGGTGGGCTGGGCCGGCTGCTGGCTGGGCCGGCCAGCTGGCTGGGCTGCACAGGGAGGAGCCCAGGTAAGTTTCTCCCTTTTAGTTTTTTTTCTGTTTTTTAATTTCTGACATTTGTTTTGATTTAAATAATATATTAAATCATTTATTTAACTTATGCCAATTTTTGCAGGAGCTATATATATTATTCCAGAGCTCTTTTATAATTGGCATAATATTTGGGCATATATTAATATATATAATTAATATATTTCCAATGCAAATATTTATGCATTAATTCCAAATGCCCAAAATAAATGTCCATGATCCACTAAAAATATTGGTTTGATTTTTTTATCTCTGTCCAATATTTTCAGAGAGCAACATGAGCATTTTCTTGGACCCTTTTGGAGAAATTTTTATTTGGGTCATTTTCAAAATGGTTCTGAGGGTTTCACAGATCCCCATTTCAAGTTTCTGATGAAAAGGTAAACATGATGCAACACTCTAATGCATGACTAGCTAGGGTGTGACAACTCACCCCCACTCAAAAGAATCTCGTCCCGAGATTTGGGTTCCTCCGGGAAGAAGGCGGGATACTCGAGTCGAAGACAATCCTCCCTTTCCCAAGTTGCTTCATCCTCGGAATGGTGCGACCATTGAACCTTGAGAAACTTGATATTATGACGTCGCGTGGTACGTTCGGCTTGATCAAGGATACGAATGGGGTACTCTCGATATGTAAGATCATCTTGAAGATCAAGCGTTTCGTGGTCCACTTCACGGATAGGATCCGAGAAGCAACGTCTGAGTTGAGAAACGTGGAAGACATCGTGAACTCTGGAGAGGTGCGGAGGTAGTTCCAACTGGTAGGCAACTTCTCCTCGTTTGGCAAGAATGCGAAAAGGTCCAATGTAACGAGGAGCCAATTTGCCTTTGATACCGAAACGATGGGTTCCCTTCAGAGGGGTGACCCGAAGATAAGCCTTCTCGTCAACCTCGAAAGTCATAGCCTTATGTTTTCGGTCATATTGACTCTTTTGACGGGATTGGGCTGTTTTCAACTTTTCACGAACGATACGAACTTGTTCTTCTGCTTCCTGAATCATATCCGGGCCAAAGAATTGTCTTTCCCCGGTCTCTGACCAGTTAAGGGGTGTTCGACATCGTCGTCCATAGAGAACTTCAAAAGGGGCTTTACCCAAGCTAGATTGATAGCTGTTGTTGTAAGCGAATTCGGCAAATGGAAGGCACTTCTCCCAGTCCATTCCGAACGAGATAACAGATGCTCGGAGCATGTCTTCTAGAATTTGGTTGACGCGTTCCACTTGACCACTCGACTGAGGGTGGAAAGCGGTGCTAAAGGAGAGACGGGTTCCCATAGCATTTTGGAAACTTTCCCAAAATCGAGAGGTGAGAAGACTTCCTCGATCCGAGTTAATTTCCAAAGGAACACCATGAAGGGACACTATTCGGGAGATGTATAAGTCTGCCAGTTGACTAGCGGTTATACTCTCTCGAACAGGTAGGAAATGGGCTACTTTGGAAAGACGATCGACCACGACGAAAATAGCATTATTCCCTCTCTTGGTCCTGGGAAAACCGGTAATGAAATCCATACCAATTTTATCCCATTTCCATTCAGGAATAGCTAGGGGTTGAAGGGTGCCAGCAGGCCGTTGATGCTCTGCTTTTACACGATGACAGACGTCGCAATTAGCAATATACTGAGCAATTTCTCTCTTCATCCTAGTCCACCAGAACCTCTGGCGTAGGTCCTGATACATCTTAGTACTACCGGGATGAATAGTGAGAGGAGATTCATGAGCCTCCTTAAGGATCAACTGCCGTAGATGCTGGTTCTTGGGAACCACTAGACGGTTCTCAAAGTACACAACACCATGATCATTTGTGGAGAAACAACTAGCACCTCCGCTAGCAATGTTCTCCTTGATCTTAGCTATTCCCTTATCTCGCTTCTGGGCAGCAATGATTTGATCCGTAAGAGTAGGTTTCGCCACCAAGGTGGAAAGAAATCCTTGAGGAACAATGTGAAGGTTAAGCTTCCGAAATTCCTCATGGAGAAGCGGTTGACTTTGTTGTAACATCAGATTGTTACAATAGGATTTACGACTTAGCGCATCAGCCATGACGTTGGCTTTCCCTGGGGTGTAGGTTATTCCTAAGTCGAAGTCTGTGATCAATTCAACCCAACGTCTTTGCCTGAGATTCAGATCCGGTTGGGTGAAGATGTACTTCAGACTTTGGTGATCAGTGAATATTTCGCAACGATTACCGAGGAGGTAATGTCGCCAGGTCTTAAGTGCATAGACTACGGCTGCAAGCTCTAGATCATGGGTAGGATAATTCTCCTCATGTGGGTGCAATTGTCGTGAAGCGTAGGCAATTACGTGTCGATCTTGCATGAGAATGCAACCTAGTCCTTGTCGCGAGGCGTCGCAGTAGATAACAAAGTCCTTGGAGAAGTCTGGCGGTACCAGTACGGGAGCAGAAGTCAGGCGTCTTTTCAGTTCCTGAAAGCTGTGCTCACATTGTGGAGTCCACTCGAACTTCTTATCTTTCTTGAGGAGTTCGGTTAGAGGTTTAGCAACCTTGGAGAAGTTCTCTACAAAGCGACGACAATAGCTCGCTAAGCCTAGAAAACTCCGAACTTGCTTGACCGATTCAGGTGGAGTCCAATTAAGGACGGCTTGAACTCGCTCAGGGTTAACAGCAATACCTTTACCAGATATTACATGACCCAGATAGGTCACTTCTGACAACCAGAATTCACATTTAGAAAATTTGGCATAAAGGCGATGCTCTCGAAGTTTCTGCAACACTAGCCTTAGATGTTCGGCATGTTCTTCCTCGTTCTTGGAGTAGATGAGTATATCATCGAGGTAAACCACGACGAATTTATCCAAATACTCCATGAAGATTGAGTTCATTAACCGAGAAAAGGTGGCTGGAGCGTTGGTTAGTCCGAAAGACATGACGGTGTACTCGTATTGGCCATAACGAGTAACAAAGGCCGTTTTAGGAATGTCCCCGTTTCTGATTTTGATTTGATGGTAGCCCAACCTCAAATCCATTTTGGAGAAGACTGAGGATCCAGCGAGCTGATCGTACAGGTCGTTGATCCTGGGAAGTGGATATTTGTTCTTGATTGTGACCAAATTAACAGGTCGGTAATCTACAACCATCCGGTCCGTACCATCCTTCTTCTTGACGAACAGGACGGGGCAAGCCCACGGAGATGAACTAGGGCGGATGAAACCCTTTTTCAAGGACTCATCGAGTTGTTTCTTAAGTTCGGCTAGTTCTAGGGGTGCCATCTTATAAGGTCTTCTAGCAATCGGAACGGTTCCTGGAATGAGGTCTATTACAAACTCAACATCCCTGTCAGGTGGAACACCTGGCAATTCCTCTGGAAAGACATCCGGGAAGTCACGGACTACCGGAACGTCCTCAAGGTCTGGCAAAGGGCTGGCGTTAAGAGAATATAATTGTCGCTTGGCTATTCGGGTCAAGACATTAACTATCTTTCCCGGAGGATGGGTGAGTTGAACAGTCCTAGAGAAGCAATCGATTTGGGCATGATGAGCCGACATCCAGTCCATACCCAGAATGATATTAATATCTGAAGATTTAAGGGCTATCAAAGACGCAAGGAAAACAAGTCTGTCGACTTGGATTTCATTTCCATAGCTTACCCTAGAGGTCTGCCATCTAGACCCAGGGGTAGAGATTTCCATAGTGGATGGCATGTCACAGAATGCAACGTTATGCAGACGAGCATAATTTTCAGATATAAAGGAATGAGAGGCTCCTGTATCGAAAAGAGCAGATGCCGGGTGGCAGTTAACAAGAAGCGTACCGAGAACGACGTTGGGATCCTCTTGAGCTTCTTCGGCAGAGACACAGTTGACATGGCCACGTGAAGCGGTGACCGGCTTGGCGTGGAATATTTTTCCTGTCGGCTTGCCACGGCCAGCAGCTTTAGCAGACTGGTTGGGGTTGGTCTGGGGACACTCACGCATATAGTGACCCGATTCCCCACACTTGAAACAAGTCACGGAACTGGTACGTGGAGGAGCATTGTTAGTTGGACCCCCATAGGGCTTGGCTGGAGCAGACTGTTGAACGGGGCGAGGCGCCTGGAAGGATGGCCTCGGTGTAAACCTGGGTGGCAGGGCGGTGTTGGGCACCCACACGCGGCGCTTCTGAGAACCAGCACCGGATGAGGAACCCGTGTCACGTCCATGCTTGCGGGTTGCGTCATAGTCAGTCTGACCAGTTTCAGCACTGATGGCTTTGTTGACAAGTTTCAAAAAAGATGTGCACTCATGCAGACGGAGGTCACGGCGAAGCTCAGGACTAAGGCCCTTACGGAACCTTGCTTGCTTCTTGGCGTCAGTAGACACTTCCTCAGTTGCATATCGGGCGAGATTACCAAACTCCCTGCTGTAAGCATCCACAGAAAGTCGGCCTTGGGTGAAACTGCAAAATTCTTCACGTTTACGGTCCATGAGACCCTCCGGAATGTGATGTTCACGGAAAGCCTCGCTGAATTCAGCCCAAGTAGTGACATGGCCCGCTGGGCGCATAGCTCCATAATTCTCCCACCATAGACTGGCGGGGCCTTCAAGATGATAGGCAGCAAAGGTGACCTTGTCAGCCTCCGCTACCAGCACGGAACGCAGTTTATGAGAGATACTGCGAAGCCAGTCATCAGCGTCGAGAGGCTCGGCGGAGTGGTGGAACGTGGGTGGATGCAATTTGATAAAATCACTGAGTGACACCACGTTAGCCCTCTGATGGTGTGCTGTATTCTGTTCAATACGCTCCAACAAACGGTTTGTCTCCCGCTTGTTTCTCTCAGCTTCCATCATAACCTCGGCTAGTGAAGGAGGATGAGGCAGATTTACATCCCTGGCTTCACTGCCTTCGGCCTGCTCTTGAGAAGCAGGGTTAGCGCGCGTGTTGACCATCCTAGGTAAACAAGACAACGGGTTAGTCAGGATGGTAAAATTCCGACATAGGATTCATAATGTAAGAAATAACTCGGAATGCAAGATGATCATCCGTATGACATGGTAGATACAGAAACTGCTTCTTTTATTCCATCGTCATACGCACCATACAGGGTTTAGTACAAGACCAAACAAAGTACTATTACGGTGAAAAGAGGATTACATCTCATCGGAGGCATTCCAAGCTCCTATACATTATTTTTCTACACCTCCGGAAGGAGTACAAACTAGGTCATATCCCACGAGTCACGCGGGACGATAGACGACACAGCTAGTGCGAACTAGTGATACTACCACTAACTCAGACCGATCCGTAGTAGTCCTCGTAGAAGTCACCTCCATAGCCTGGGAGCTCAACATGATCATCTGGAAACAGACGGTCTCGCGGAGCTTGTGGACCATAGGGGCTAGGATGAGGCCTTGGACCAACAAACGGTGGCCTGCGGGGACCGCGAGGTGGGGTGATGCCTCCTACATCACGCCAAACCATCACGTCTGGCAGAGCAGATCTCACAGGATAGAGATCGCGCATATCTGAGTATCCAGCTTGCACCGCCGGTGCGAACCGAGTCAAAGTGGCCCAGTGGTCAGCACGGGTGTTGAAGAGCTCTAGCCTTAAGGCCCGATTTTCTCGGTCCTTATCCTCGAGCATCTCAGCAGTGGTGCGAGTCCGTGAATCCTCCTGAGTGGGGTCAGCATAGATAGCCTGGAGATACCCTTGTGCTCCCGGAAGTGATCCTGGCATATACCGGAAATCAGAGTCCCGAAATATACCAGATCTGACTCGCATAATGGTCATCATAGAGTAGGCGGCGTCCTGCACAGCCATCTCAATGGTAACCCCGAGTCCATAGGAGCAGTGAAGAGGCTCGGTGGATCCAGGATAAGATGGAAATATCCTGACAGTGCAGAGGTACTGACTCTGATTAAAATCTCGGAATTGCTCTTCGACCGTGTACTCAGGATACCAGCGGTATCCAGCCTCAGTCATTACCCTGACCAACTTAGCAGTATGGCCGGGTACATCTAGGCATCAAGTCAGGCGAACCACTTGATTGAGGTCGCGAGTGGCCATCTGAAAGCACAATCATAATGCAAGGGCATTAGAATTTCTAGCAAAATTTCGGCAGCATAACAGCTGTAAATGCTCAAGAAGGATTTTGAGACATTTGACAAAGGATTACATATACACTCATCATCATCATAACAAGGTTCTGAAACCATTCTAACAACATAATGTGGTAGTAGATCTGAACTAGACTTGTATCCATCAAACTTATAAGGTACTACTGATTAGTAACTCGTGATCCTAATAGAGAGAATAGATCCTAATTCCTTAACCCCCGGTGGAAGAATGGACTGACTCAGATCAGAAAGTCATAAGGTATAAGGAGTAAAAAGAGCCTTACGTTCCAACCCACAAACAATTCCCCTACATATAACTAAAGAATTTCTAGACTCAACATCGACCAGTTTGGCTTGGAGAACCTACAGGCAGTCCGGCTCTGATGCCAACGCTGTCAGGACCCCGACTCGATGTCACATCGATCTAGCTGGTAACACCTCATATCACTTTGCGGCCTCACGCACGGTATCCCCACGGGTGTCGTCTTACCTTTTCCCGGGACCGTTTGCGCCTTTTGGCTCACGTATATGATAGTGTCGCTAGCATCCATATGATAAAGAGCCCGGGCTGACATGAATAGTCGTAAACCCAAAGTGGCACAGACTTACAGGGACAGGCATCCATGACCCAGCTTCGAACGTGTCGGTCATCAGCAAGTGGGTCCGGGCTGTAGCACTGGGCTAGCAGGACTCCGGTAAACCGGGCTGTAGCGGGCTAACAGGACTCCGGTACTCAAAGCGTGACATTTCCCCAAAGGGACAGACACAGGAACGAAGAAGGACACATGCCGGCCAGCCTAAGTGTTCCAGAGCAGTAGCAAGCTACCATGGCTCAGCGGTAACACTAGGAGACATTTCCCGGTAAGAGAGGCTACTAAAGATAAACAACTAGATAGTCAGATCCCACACATACCAAGCATTTCAATCATACACACAATATGCTCGATATGTGCAAATACAACGAAGCATCACAACATGACTCTATGACACAAGTACTTTATTTAAGGCTCAGTGAGCCATACATAACATACACAAAGGTACGGGTCTCACGACCCCACATACAAGTCATACAGTCATACAAACCAGCAGCGGAAGTAACTTGTCTGAGTACAGACAACTAGTAAAATAAAGGAGGCTTGGAAAGCCTAGCTATACTACGTGGTCCTTCACAAGCTCAGGGTCACCACCTGGGTCTTTAGCCTACTCGTTGATGTCAACGTCTACATAGAACCCATCAGAAGGGGTTGCAACGTCTTCTGTAAAAATGTAGATTATAGCAACATGAGTACAAGGTACTCAGCAAGACTTACATCAGATCCTACATACATGCTTAGTATCAAGAAGGGTTGGTGGAGTTATTGCAGCAAGCCAGCTTTGACTCTTGGCTAGGCTATCCTACGATACTCCAACTTGAAATGGTTTTGCGCACACGAGTCCACTACTCACCACTTCAATACACTACCGAGGATCCACCTCCGTCTTCCTACGGAAGAGCCATCCTCGGCACTCACACTTATCTTGAGGCTTTTAACAGTTTCCATTTACTTGTCTATGAACTGTATAGGCAACCAAGTAGTCCTTTACCGCGGACGCGGCTATTCGAATAGATTATGATAACCCTGCAGGGGTGTACTTCTTCATACATGTTTCCACCACTTAGCGTCTGCACACGACATGTGCTCGGCAGACTTCAAGCGAAAGCCGACGTGGGTGTAGACCACGACCTACCTAAACACTTAAGCCTCTAGTCCAGG
>NC_041390.1:75777758-75869352 GCF_002162155.2 Triticum dicoccoides
GTGGCGGAGCTCCTGAGCTGGTCGGGGGGAGCGAGGGGTGGTCGGAGACAGCGGCTAAGGCGAACGGCGGCGACGGTGGTGTTCGGCCGGGCGAGAGAGAGAGCGAGGGAGAGGAGGGGAGAGCCGGGGGAGAGTGAGAGAGAGCAGGGGGGAAGGGCGTGGCGTCGTCCAGGGACACCGAGGCGAGGAGGGGAGGGCAGGCAGGCAGGGAGAGAGGTGGCGTGGCGCGGTGGCCGTGCGCGCGCGCCGGCCACACTCCCCTCCCTCTGTCGGGGCGAAGACGACAGAGGAGGGAGGTGGGCTGGGCCGGCTGCTGGCTGGGCCGGCCAGCTGGCTGGGCTGCACAGGGAGGAGCCCAGGTAAGTTTCTCCCTTTTAGTTTTTTTCTGTTTTTTAATTTCTGACATTTGTTTTGATTTAAATAATATATTAAATCACTTATTTAACTTATGCCAATTTTTGCAGGAGCTATATATATTATTCCAGAGCTCTTTTATAATTGGCATAATATTTGGGCATATATTAATATATATAATTAATATATTTCCAATGCAAATATTTATGCATTAATTCCAAATGCCCAAAATAAATGTCCATGATCCACTAAAAATATTGGTTTGATTTTTTTATCTCTGTCCAATATTTTCAGAGAGCAACATGAGCATTTTCTTGGACCCTGTTGGAGAAATTTTTATTTGGGTCATTTTCAAAATGGTTCTGAGGGTTTCACAGATCCCCATTGCAAGTTTCTGATGAAAAGGTAAACATGATGCAACACTCTAATGCATGACTAGCTAGGGTGTGACACATAATGCGTCATGGCTTGTCTGCCTCCCTGGATCTTGCATTGTTTGTGCGGCAGTCGAATTGCCGAACAGGTCGTCCGAAGTATGGAGTCCTGAAAGTAAGAAAAGAAAAAGAATCCGGCAGCCCCTGGTACGTTTTAAGCCATATTTTGGGTGTGCCATTATTGTGCCCCTTCCCCTGTGCCCATGGTATTTCAAGGGCGTAGTTATGTACGCGAGGTACTGATTTCGCTAGGTCGCGAAAGCTGGGGTTGGGGCCGCATTGCTATGCTTGCTCAGAGTGTGCCATGCGGTCCTGCTGTAGGTTACTCCGGGCGCGCTTGGCAGTGTCTGGCTTTTTAATGGCCGGACTGGGGAATTGCCTAAGGAGGCTACTTTGTACATCTGCTGCGAGAGCCGCCATATGCTCCTCCGTACGGAGGGAGCGTTCGGTGTTTCCGTTGACCGTGATTACTCCTCGAGGGCCTGGCATCTTGAGTTTGAGATATGCATAGTGCGGCACCGCATTGAATTTTGCGAATGCGGTTCGTCCGAGCAGGGCGTGATAGCCACTGCGAAACGGGACTATATCGAAGATTAACTCTTCGCTTCGGAAATTATCCGGGGATCCGAAGACCACGTCAAGTGTTACTGAGCCTGTACAGTTGGCTTCTACACTTGGTATGACGCCTTTAAAGGTCGTTCTTGTGGGTTTGATCCTTGAGGGATCTATGCCCATTTTCCGCACTGTGTCCTGATAAAGCAGGTTCAGGCTACTGCCGCCATCCATGAGGACTCTTGTGAGGTGAAATCCGTCGATGATTGGGTCGAGAACCAATGCGGCAAAGCCGCCATGACGGATACTAGTGGGATGGTCCCTTCGATCAAAGGTGATCGGGCAGGAGGACCATGGGTTGAACTTTGGGGCAACTGGCTCCATCGCATATACGTCCCGCAGCGCACGCTTCCGCTCCCGCTTGGGAATGTGGGTTGCGTATATCATGTTCACCGTCCGCACTTGTGGGGGAAAACCCTTCTGTCCACTGTTGTTCAGCGGCTTGGGCTCCTCATCGTTGCTGTGCAGACCCTTGTCTCTGTTTTCGGCTCTTAACTTGCCTGCCTGCTTGAACACCCAACAATCCCTGTTAGTGTGATTGGCCGGTTTTTCGGGGGTGCCATGTATCTGGCACAAGCGATCGAGTATTCGGTCCAAACTGGACGGGCCCTGAGTATTCTTTTTGAATGGCTTTTTCCGCTGACCGGATTTATAGCCTCTGAATCCGGTATTGACTGCCGTGTCTTCATTGCTGTCGTTGTTAACACGGCGTTTTTGTTTGTTCCAACGTGTCCTGCCACTTTTGTCCTTGGTATCCGAATTACCAGGGTTCTTTGATAAGTTGTTACTGCGAGCAAGCCAGCTGTCCTCTCCCGCGCAAAAGCGGGTCATGAGTGTCGTGAGGGCTGCCATGGATTTCGGCTTTTCCTGTCCCAGATGCCGGGCAAGCCACTAGTCGCGGATGTTATGCTTGAAGGCTGCTAGGGCCTCTGCGTCCGGACAGTCGACTATCTGGTTTTTCTTTGTTAGGAACCGTGTCCAGAATTGTCTGGCTGATTCTTCTGGCTACTGAATTATGTGGCTTAAGTCGTCGGCATCCGGCGGCCGCACGTAAGTGCCCTGCAAGTTATCGAGGAATGCGGCTTCCAGGTCCTTCCAAGAACCGATTGAGTCTGCTGGCAAGCTGTTAAGCCAATGCCGGGCCGGTCCTTTAAGTTTGAGCGGGAGGTACTTGATGGCGTGTAGATCATCGCCGCGTGCCATGTGGATATGAAGGAGATAGTCCTCAATCCATACTGCCGGGTGTGTGGTTCCATCATATGATTCGATGTTTACGGGTTTGAAGCCCTCTGGTATTTTATGATCCATTACTACATTCGTGAAGCATAGCGGGTGTGCGGCACCTCTGTACTGGGCTATATCACGACGCAGCTCGGAAGAGCTATGTCTGTTGTGTTCGGTCCGGCCGGATTTGTTGTATCCGGAGTGAAGATCATTGTCACCTGCCGTAGGGCGCCTCCGCGATCCGTAGATCGATCTTGTCTGTCTTGCCTTATCCTCCAGTATGTTTTGCAGGTCGGGCGCATTTTCCCGTGCCTTAGTTGTGCGGCGTCGGGGCATGGCTTGGGTGGAGGGCTGAAAGGCCTCTTTGTCGCGGCCACGGGGTGGTCGGTCTGCCATGTCATGCGCTGGTGATGTAGGTGCTTCCTCCTCTGATTGGGGTAGCGGCCTATGCTTCGGGTAATTCTTGGAGGGGCGCTCGAGTTCATACTCTTCGGCCGCAAGGACTTTAGTCCATCTATCAGCTAGCAAATCTTGGGCAGCTCTAAGCTGTTGCTGCTTTTTCTTGAGGCTGCTTGTCGTGGCTAAAAGTCTGCGTTTAAAACGCTCTTGTTCGGCAGGGTCTGACGGTATGACGAATTTGTCGTCATCGAGGCTTGCCTTGTCTTCATAGGGAGGCGTATAGTTTTCATCCTCGACCTCTTGGTCTGCCGCTCTCTCATGAGGGCTGGCTTCTCCATCTTCTTGTGCCGAATTTTGCTGAGGTGGGTGTTCTTCGGCGCTATCCGAGGTAGTATTATCTCCCGTGCCGAAATCACCATTTTTGCTTTGGCGGGATTTAGAGCGGCGCCGCTGACGCCAGCGCTTTGGCTGTTTCTTGGGGGCGTCATCCCCCACTGTTCCATTGCCATCTCTGTCTTTTGGAGTATCCACCATGTATATGTCATATGACGAGGTGGCGTTCCAGCGCCCTACAGGTGCTGGTTCCTATTCGTCTCCTATATCATCGTCCATGTCGTCGATGTCTTCGGAGCCGAAGTCAAGTATGTCGGTTAAATCGTCGACAGTGGCTACAAAGTGGGTGGTGGGTGGGTTTTGAATTTCCTCGCCATCCGTATCCCACCCTTGCTGACCGTAGTCCGGCCAGGGCTCTCCTGATAAAGAGAGAGACTTAAGAGAATTCAGGATGTCACCAAAAGGCGAATGCTGAAAGATGTCCGCTGCGGTGAACTCCATTACCAGCGGTCAATCGGATTCGATTGGCAGGGGCGCGGGGGGCTTGGAGTTCGGAGAGGAATCCGGCTCCTCGGAGTCACGGGCCATGCGGAGTGCAGGGCTGGAGTTCGGCTCAATCGCCTCTAAGATCGCAGCCCCTGAGGCAGCGTCCAACCGCTGATCCTCGATCGGTGCAGTAGGTTCCGAATCAATGGTCGAAACCGATGTGTGTGCGGCCTCCAAGGCGCTGTTCAGCGGCAGAGCTATATCCTGCCCATCGAGACAGCGCGGCACGCTTGGCTGTGGCTCGAATCCGTCAAAGATCAAGTCTCCGCGGATGTCAGCCGTGTAGTTCAGGCTTCCAAACCTGACCTGATGGCCAGGGGCGTAGCTTTCGATCTGCTCAAGGTGGCCAAGCGAATTGGCCCGCAGTGCGAAGCCGCCGAAGACAAAGATCTGTCCGGGGAGAAAAGTCTCACCCTGGACCGCATCGTTGTTGAAGATCGAAGGAGCCATCGGGCCTACAGGCGACGACACAGAGGAACTCTCAATGAAAGCACCAATGTCGGTGTCAAAACCGGCGGATCTCGGGTAGGGCGTCCCGAACTGTGCGTCTAGGCCGGATGGTAACAGGAGACAGGGGACACTTTGTTTTACCCAGGTTCGGGCCCTCTCGATGGAGGTAAAACCCTACTCCTGCTTGATTAATATTGATGATATGGGTAGTACAAGAGTAGATCTACCACGAGATCAAGGAGGCTAAACCCTAGAAGCTAGCCTATGGTATGATTGTTGTGTATGGAGTTGATTCTGTCCTACGGACTACAACCCTCCGGTTTATATAGACACCGGATAGGGTTAGGGTTACACAGAGTCGGTTACAATGGTAGGAGATCTTGAATATCGCATCGCCAAGCTTGCCTTCCACGCAAAGGAAAGTCCCATCCGGACACAGAACGAAGTCTTCAATCTTGTATCTTCATAGTCCAGGAGTCCGGCTGAAGGTATAGTCCGGCTATCCGAACACCCCCTAATCCAGGACTCCCTCAATGGCCCTCCACTATGTAGGCCAAAACACGTGCCAAATTCACTTGTGATGCATTTGGCATCGATGCCCCTCCATTGCTCACCTGGTGCCCCAATCTGGATCACCTACTTTGCTCCGGTGCCAAATTAACTCACGCAATGAAAAAACACTTACGTTGGAGAGAGAGAGGACTGAGGCAATAAAAAACACTTGTTTGGGAGAGTGAGAGGCTGGTATAGTTGGTTTGATTGATTTGTTTATACATGAGGGTCTGGGTGCACAGCGGTGCCAACTCTCTCACATCGCGAGAGTGGTGCCAAAATCTTTTGATTTGACATCGATGCATATTATGTGGCATACTTTTGTGAAATATGGCACCGGCCAGATAGTGGAAGGCAACAAATGCCCAAGCTCTTTACGTACTCCTAGGTAAATTAGAGGAGAGAGAGAGAGAGAGAGACAATATCACTAGCCAGCCAACCCTATCGTATGAGCGAATGATATTGGTACCTCTTGATGACACGGCAATCGTATATAGCCAGCTGCTCTAATATGTTCTCTTCTTTTGCAGATAAAAAAAGACCCGAAAGTGAAAAATGTGCTGCACTATAACAATCTCATCGAATGCCTTGATCTCCACCTTATAGAAATTGATTTGATCGACTACCGAGGCAGCACATCAGAGATTAAATTGGCCAGGTTCTTTGTTCTGGAGGCAAGTGTGCTGAAGGTAATGAGGTTTGGCGTTCTATGGCACAACAATGAATGGTGTGCTGATCACCGCAAGCGTCTAAGCCTAAATGACAAAGTCTCCGCAGAAGCTGAATTTATTTTTTAAACATCAAGTGGCTAGAGACTCGAAAATTTATTTGCCCATCAGGGCGGTGGATTTTAGTTTGTACGATAATGTTGCATCCACCTAAAGTAACGAAAGTTCTTACGTAAACTTCCTAGTAATTCCCTCTTCATAGGTGCAGCATTACTCCTAACATTTGTAATATCAGTTTGAATCTTGTAATATTGTCGTGTCCTATTCCTGCGTTTTCAAAATCCTGTGAATCAAACGGGTCCTGAGTTGGTGATGATGTTGTGCCTGCCATCTTTGAGCAATAGCCGCCGGATCTAGATCTGACGCATACAAACCAAACTTCTCTAGTTTTGCAGAAAGATGCCCGCACTTGTTCCCTATTTACAAACAACTCCTTGTCTCTCACAATCAGCCTTATCTCCTCCCCACCACATCTAGAAGGCCATGGAAAAATCTGGTGCGATGGCCGCTGCCAGCGCCATCCACCCCCCAATCTTGGTGTTCCGTGCAATGCACGGGCATCTACGCATGGGAAATTATGTCGAACACGACTAGTAGTAAGCAGGCTAGGTCTACATCCATGATGATAGTGACTGCAGACGGTGAGGCTGACTATGGTATGCCGAACACGGCGCCTATACTCAGGTGTCATCTCCGCCGTAGGGTCGTGTCATGTCACTGTGAGGAGCAGCACGTAATAATTTGACCAATGGGTAGTACAGTGCTACTACATTGGTAGTACTACTACTAGTACTAGCACCACCGTCTGGATTTAGTAGTACTACCACGTCCATCTAGATTTAGTATTTGACTAGCAATATCTAGTAATGCATGTCACAAAAAATGTACTACTTCCTCTGTAAATAAATACATGGTGTATTGTTTTATTCCTATCGACGAGATAACTTAATGTCTTTTTGCTACTTAATAGGATTACATGCAATGAACTAACCACCGCATGTGCTGTTTGGTAGTCTTAAGTCATAAAGCATGCACGACCCACATCTCTCACTGGTTGATATGTCACGAAATAATAAACGAGGAGGGAGTTAATGTACCATGCCTAAGTGTTTTGGGATTATTTGGTTTTCGTAAGGTGACTTACACAAAATTTTCGGTTACATGCATTAACATTTTATTAGTTAAATCAAAGGTCAAAACTTGGCGCAAAATGCAAAGGGGACCAATAAACCAGTAAACATCAAAGTTCTCTCGTTTGGCCCCAACTAGAGGTCCGGTGAGATGACTATACTGCACCGGCACGGAGGGGGACACAGCTTCATTGACTTACTGCACCTGCCTTTGGGTGTATGACACATGGGCCCAATGGGTGGATGCCCAACCTGTCATACAGCCAAAGGCAGGTGCAGTAGAGGGGCGAGGAGTAGATGGCCAAGACGCACGTGAATTCAACGTAGTCTGCACTTCTCATATAAAGGCTCCCTCTAGTCCAATCTACGAAATCCAATGCACCTACGCACCCAAGGGCAAGAGTGATCACTCCAATCACAAGATCAATTGACCAGAAGCTAGACCCATGGAGGCGATGAGCGCGAGCCTCAGCCGGCTGTGCCAGATGGTCCACGACACCGGCATGCGGCCCGGCACCAAGGAACGTCTCCAGGTAGTGCTTGACGCCGCCAGGGCCAGGGGCCGCTTGGACGACAGCTTTGTCTCCTTGTTCGACGAGGTCCTCGTCGGCTTCCTCGACAAGTTCACCATCGTTAAGAAGCTCGCGGATGACCTTGTGCTACCTCTTGAGCACTTGTGTTGGTTTTCCATTGAAGAGGAAAGGGTGATGCAGTAGAGTAGTGTAAGTATTTCCCTCAATTTTTGAGAACCAAGGTATCAATCTAGTAGGAGGCTACGCGCGAGTCCCTCGCAGCTGAAATCCTCGCAACCAACGCGATAAGGGGTTGTCAATCCCTACACGGTCACTTACGAGAGTGAGATCCTCGCGCCGAAGAATGTCCACCTCGAGTTCGCGCTCGCCGTGCAGCGCCTGGCGCAGCAAGACACCATCGACATAATCACCCATGTCTACGCGCAAATCATCCACAAGGACTACTACGTGTAAGAGGAGGACGATAGGACGCTGGCCTTCTTGAACCACAGGGCAACCTTTGACGGCATTGTTCAGAAGCACGTTGAGCTTCCCGCCAATGTCGTTGCTCCACACACGTCGGTTGGTGACCCGGTGCACTAGGGCGTGAGGATGTCGTTGATGGATCCGTATGTATCTTTATCTTTCCGTCAAATCCATGTAGTAGTATATGGTACTACTAGTAATTATCTTACCTTTCTCATCAACTTCATAATTTTCGTACGTACTTCATGCATGAACCGCGCCAGAACCAAACTTCTCATTACTCTAGGGAAAATCGTTATTTCTATCTATCGGTCGCTCCATGGTGCAGAACCAAATTTTACAAGTTACAAGTTCGAAAGGAAAAGCCTGCCATGTTCGCTTCGCACCCCCACATGGTTGGTCTGGCATGCCGCTCAAGGGGGAATGTGTGTTGTGTTGCATTTTCACTTACAAGTGGGACCGAGTTGAGAAAACCGACTATCGACAAACCCCCACCCCGCCCACCGCACGATGGCTGATATGTCTCTGTCGTATCTACTTTTCCAAACACTTTTGCCCTTGTTTTCGACTCTAACTTGCATGATTTGAATGGAACTAACCCAGACTGACGCTGTTTTCAGCAGAATTGCCGTGGTGTAATTTATGTGCAAAAACAAAAGTTCTCAGAATGACCTGAAACTCCACGGAGCGTCTTTTTGGAAATAATAAAAAATACTGGCAAAAGATCAAGGCCAGGGGCCCACACCCTAGCCACGAGGGTGGGGGCGCGCCTGCCCCCCTTGGGCGCGCCCCCTACCTCGTGGGCCCCCTGGAGCTCCTCCGACCTCAACTCCAACTCTATATATTCGTGTTCGGAGAGAAAAAATAAAGGAGAAGGATTCATCACGTTTTATGATACGGAGCCACTGCCAAGCCCTAAACTCTCTTGGGAGGGCTGATATGGAGTCCGTTCAGGGCTCCGGAGAGGGGAATCCGTCGCCATCGTCATCATCAACCATCCTCCATCACCAATTTCATGATGCTCGCCGTCGTGCGTGAGTAATTCCATTGTAGGCTTGCTGGGCGGTGATGGGTTGGATGAGATTTATCATGTAATCGAGTTAGTTTTGTTAGGGTTTGATCCCTAGTATCCACTATGTTCTGAGATTGATGTTGTTATGACTTTGCTATGCTTAATGCTTGTCACTAGGGCCCGAGTGCCATGATTTCAGATCTGAACCTATTATGTTTTCATGAATATATGTGAGTTCTTGATCCTATCTTGCAAGTCTATAGTCACCTACTATGTGTTATGATCCGGCAACCCCGAAGTGACAATAATCGGGACCACTTCCGGTGATGACCTTAGTTTGAGGAGTTCATGTATGCACTATGTGTTAATGCTTTGGTCCGGTACTCTATTAAAAGGAGGCCTTAATATCCCTTAGTTTCCGCTAGGACCCCGCTGCCACGGGAGGGTAGGACAAAAGATGTCATGCAATTAGTTCTTTTCCATAAGCATGTATGACTATATTCGGAATACATGCCTACATTACATTGATGAATTGGAGCTAGTTCTGTGTCACCCTATGTTATGAGTGTTACATGATGAACCACATCCGGCATAATTCTCTATCACCGATCCATTGCCTACGAGCTTTCCATATATTGTTCTTCGCATATTTACTTTTCCGTTGCTACTGTTATAATCACTACAAAATACCAAAAACATTACTTTTGCTACCGTTACTTTTGCTATCCTTACTACTACTATCATATTACTTTGCTACTAAATACTCTGCTGCAGGTATTAAGTTTCCAGGTGTGGTTGAATTGACAACTCAACTGCTAATACTTGAGAATATTCTTTGGCTCCCCTTGTGTCGAATCAATAAATTTGGGTTGAATACACTACCCTCGAAAACGGTTGTGATATCCTATACTTGTGCGTTATCAAGACTATTTTCTGGCGCCGTTGCCGGGGAGCATAGCTCTATTCTTTAAGTCACTTGGGATTTATATCTTCTTATCATTATGAAGAACTTGAGAGATCCAAAAACCAAGATTTATCCCTCAACTACGAGGGGAGGTAAGGAACTGCCATCTAGCTCTACACTTGATTCACCTTCTGTTTTGAGTAAGCTTGCAACACCTAAACCTGCTTCTGCTATTGATTCTGATATGTCGCATATTATTGATGATGCCACTTCTGCTATGCATGATACTTATGATGAAACTACTTCTATGCCTGATACAACTGTGCCACTTGGTGAATTTCTTGATGAACAACTTGCTAGGGCTAGAGAGAATGAAATTACTAAAACTGATAATACTGGTGAAAGTGATTATGGAGGCTATCCTAATAAATATGAATTACCTATTGTTCCTGAGGGCTATGTTATGGATGAAGAAACTAAAAGAGACTTTCTTGCTTGCAATGATAGAAGTGATCTTAAGAAATTATTAGCTAAGCTTAAACAAAAAACTCTGAATGCTAGAATGAAATATGATCTTGCTTATGCTACTTCACCTATCTTTGTTACTGATAAGGATTATGAATTCTCTATTGATCCTGATATAATTACTTTGGTTGAATCTGATCCTTTTTATGGCTATGAATCTGAAACTGATGTGGCACATCTTACTAAATTAAATGATATAGCCACCTTTTTCACTAATGATGAGAGAACTCGCTACTTTTATATCCTTAAAATATTTCCGTTCTCGTTAAAGGGTGATGCTAAGACATGGTTTAACTCTATTGATCCTGGTTGTGTGTGTTGTCCCCAGGATATGATTTATTACTTCTCTGCTAAATATTTCCCTGCTCATAAGAAACAAGCTGCCTTAAGGGATATATATAATTTTGTGCAAATTTAAGAAGAGATTCTCCCACAAGCTTGAGGGAGGCTTCTCCAATTACTTAATATTTTCCTGATCATCCTCTTAAGAAAAATGAAATACTTGATATCTTTTATAATGGACTAACTGATGCTTCCAGAGATTACCTGGATAGTTGTGCTAGTTCTGTTTTCAGGGAAAGAACACCGGGTTAAGCTGAAATTCTATTGAATAATATGTTGACAAATGAAAATAATTGGACGCTTCCTGAGACAACTCCTGAGCCTATTCCTAAACCAACTCCGAAGAAAAGGGGTGTTCTATTTCTCAGTCCTGAAGATATGCAAGAGGCAAAGAAATCCATGAAAGAAAAGGGTATTAAAGTTGAAGATGTTAAGAATTTTCCTCCTATTGAAGAAATACATGGTCTTGATTTACCGCCTGTTGAAGAAATATATGGTTTTAATCCATCACCTATTGAAGAAACACATGGTCTTGATAACCCGACACAGGTAGTAAAGGTAAATTCTCTCTATAGATATGATAAAGCTGAAATCCCATTTACTAAGTTTGCTAGCCCATGCTTAGATGAGTTTGATAAATTTATGGTTAAGAAAGAAGACTTCAATGCTTATTTTGGTAGAGAATTAAATCGCAGTGCTGATATGCTTGAACACTTGGGTGATTATATGGCTAATTTCAAAGGTGAACTTAAACTTATTAGTAAACATGCTTCTATGGTTACCACTCAAGTAGAACAAGTACTTAAAGCTCAAAATGATTTGCTCAATGAATTGAATAGTAAGAATAATGACTATGTTGTTAGAGTGGCTACTAGAACTGGTAAAATGACTCAGGAACCTTTGTATCCTGAAGGCCACCCTATGAGAATTGAGCAAGATTCTCAGAGAAATAATATAGATGCACCTAGTCTTCTAAAAGGAACAAAAAAATGATAGGACTTTGCATGCTTCTAGTGAACCTGTTATTGATACACCTGAGAACCCAAATGATATTTCTATTTCTGATGCTGAAACACAATCTGTAGGGGAACGTAGCATAAATTCAAAATTTTCCTACGTGTCACCAAGATCTATCTATGGAGTCATCTAGTAACGAGGGAGGAGTGGATCTACATACCCTTGTAGATCGCGCGCGGAAGCGTTCAAGAGAACGGGGTTGATGGAGTCGTACTCGTCATGATCCAAATCACCGATGATCCTAGCGCCGAACGGACGGCACCTCCGCGTTCAACACACGTACGCAGCAGCAACGTCTCCTCCTTCTTGATCCAGCAAGGGGGAAGGAGAGGTTGATGGAAGATGGCTCTAGCAGCAGCATGATGGCGTGGTGGTGGTGAAGCTGCAGTACTCCGGCAGGGCTTCGCTAAGCACTATGAAGGAGGAGGAGGTGTTGGAGAGGGAGAGGGAGGCATCAAAGGCCAAGGTGAGAAGTCCTCCATCTCCCCCACTATATATAGGGGGGCCTAGGGGGGGCGCCGGCCCTAGGAGATCCAATCTCCTAGGGGGCGGCGGCCAAGGGAGGAATCCCTCCTCCCCAAGGCACCTAGGAGGTGCCTTCCCCTCTTAGGACTCTTCCTTAGGGTTTCCCCCACCCTTAGGCGCATGGGCCCTAGGGGAAAGTGGCGCCCCAGCCCACTTTGGGCTGGATCCCTTCCCACTTCAGCCCATGGGGCCCTCCGGGATAGGTGGCCCCACCCGGTGGACCCCCGGGACCCTTCTGGTGGTCCCGATACAATACCGGTGACCCCGAAACTTGTCCCGATGGCCGAAATAGCACTTCCTATATATAATTATTTACCTCCGGACCATTCCGAAACTCCTCGTGACGTCCGGGATCTCATCCGGGACTCCGAACAACATTCAGGTTACTGCATATACATATCCCTACAACCCTAGCGTCACCGAACCTTAAGTGTGTAGACCCTACGGGTTCGGGAACCATGCAGACATGACCGAGATGACTCTCCGGTCAATAACCATCAGCGGGATCTGGATACCCATGTTGGCTCCCACATGTTCCACAATGATCTCATCGGATGAACCACGATGTCAAGGACTTAATCAATCTCGTATACAATTCCCTTTGTCTAGCGGTACGATACTTGCCCGAGATTCGATCATCGGTATCCCGATACCTTGTTCAATCTCGTTACTGTCAAGTCTCTTTACTTGTTTCGTAACACATCATCCCGTGATCAACTCCTTGATCACATTGTGCACATTATGATGATGTCCTACCGAGTGGGCCCAGAGATACCTCTCCATTTATACGGAGTGACAAATCCCAGTCTCGATTCGTGCCAACCCAACAGACACTTTCGGAGATACATGTAGTGTAC
The DNA here is from genome assembly GCF_002162155.2 of Triticum dicoccoides. Taxonomy (NCBI): domain Eukaryota; kingdom Viridiplantae; phylum Streptophyta; class Magnoliopsida; order Poales; family Poaceae; genus Triticum; species Triticum dicoccoides. The sequence goes on from NC_041390.1 coordinate 75,790,701, forward strand.
CTTTATAGCCACCCAGTTACGTTGTGACGTTTGGCACACCCAAAGCACTCCTATGGTATCCGGGAGTTGCACAATCTCATGGTCTAAGGAAATGATACTTGACATTAGAAAAGATTTAGCATACGAACTACATGATCTTTGTGCTAGGCTTAGGATTGGGTCTTGTCCATCACATCATTCTCCTAATGATGTGATCCCGTTATCAATGACATCCTATGTCCATGGTCAGGAAACCGTAACCATCTATTGATCAACGAGCTAGTCAACTAGAGGCTTACTAGGGACATGGTGTTGTCTATGTATCCACACATGTATCTGAGTTTCCTATCAATACAATTCTAGCATGGATAATAAACGATTATCATGAACAAGGAAATATAATAATAATCAATTTATTATTGCCTCTAGGGCATATTTCCAACACAATCTGGTAATGAGCCTAAAACTAGTGATAATGTTAATGATAATGTTCATGATGATGCTCAACCTAGCAATGATAGTGATATAGAAATTGAACCTGTTGTTGATCTTGATAACCCACAATCAAAGAATCAACGTTATGATAAGAAAGACTTTGTTGCTAGGAAGCACGGTAAGGAAAGAGAGCCTTGGGTTGAAAAACCCATGCCTTTTCCTCCCAAACCATCCAACAAAAATGATGATGAGGATTTTGGGCGCTTTGCTGAAATGATTAGACCTATCTTTTTGTGTATGCGATTAACTGATATGCTCAAAATGAATCCTTATGCTAAGTATATGAGAGAAATTGTTACTAATAAAAGAAAGATACCGGAAGCTGAAATTTCCACCATGCTTGCTAATTACACTTTTAAGGGTGGAATGCCAAAGAAACTTGGAGATCCAGGAGTACCCACTATACCATGCTCCATTAAAAGAAACTATGTTAAAACTGCTTTATGTGATCTTGGAGCGGGTGTTACTGTTATGCCTCTCTCTTTATATCGTAGACTTGATTTGAATAAGTTGACACCTACTGAAATATCTTTGCAAATGGCTGATAAATCAACTGCTATACCTGTCGGTATTTGTGAGGATGTGCCTGTTGTGGATGCAAACGTTACTATTTTAATGGACTTTGTTATTATTGATATTCCCGAGGACGATAGTATGTCTCTTATTCTTGGAAGACCCTTTTTGAATACTGCAAGGGCTGTTATGGATTGCAACAAAGGCAATGTCACTTTTGATGTTAATGGTAATGAGCATACGGTACACTTTCCGAGGAAACAACCTCAAGTCCACAGTTTAAATTCTATTGGAAAAATTTCAACAATCACTATTGGAGGCTTTGAATTTCCTCTTCCTACTGTCAAGAAGAAATATGATATTCTTATTGTTGGGGATGTGCATATCCCCGTTGAGGTAACCTAGTGTTATTCGAAAATTCTCCGGTTCCATGTTATTCGGAATGAGTTTGTTAACAAGACTTGATCAACCTTGTTAATGGATTCCTTTTGATGATCACGAGATGGATGAATCTAGAAAACACAACTCTCTGTACCCTCTTTCTACTTTCTGTTATTTATATTAAATAAAATAAAAATAGTATTTTCTGTCTGTTATCTGAATTATCCGTGCAATATAAAAATACCCCAAAAATAAAAGTTCTCCAAATGCCCTGAAATTTAAATATGTTTTTTTATGGAATATTTGAGAATATTTGGCACTAAGAACACAGCAGGGGGCATCCACCTGGCCACGAGGGTGGAGGGCGCGCCCTACCCCCCTGGGCGCGCCCCCCTGCCTCGTGGGCCCAAGGTGGCCCTCCTCCACTTATTCCTGCACCCATACACTCCTTCTTCCTCCCACAAACACCATTATCCAGCTCAAGCACGAGTTCTAGCTCATTTTGTTGTGATTTTCGATCTCCTTGCTCAAAGCACCTCTCACAAAACTGCTTTGGCGATTGTTCCTTGGTATGTGACTCCTCCATTGGTCCAATTAGTTTTTGTTCTAGTGCTTTATTCATTGCAAATTTGTGCTTCTTAGGTGACCCTGTTCTTTAGCTTGCATGTCAAATTTATGTGGTTCCAAGTAGTTTTGATGCATGATATAGGCTCTAGGCACTTGTAGGAGTAGTTGCTATCAATTTTGTTAAGTTTGGTTCACTTTTATTTGAAGTTACTAAAAATTTCAGAATTTTTCAGAAAATAATGAAGAGATTTTTGAGGGGCTCATCGAGCCGAAGCTCGATGGAAAGGCAAAATGAAGAAGAAAAGAGGCCCAAATATAATCTGCCTCGCATCGCGGAGGTTCGGCCGTGTGAATGGCCTTGTGATGATTTCTTGAGAACAGCCGAGATTTATGATGATTTATATGAATTGGATGAGAATGCAGGCCTCACCGCCTTCCTCCATGACCAGCGCGAGCAGTATCTCTTACTCACCAATATCTTTATGCAAAACTTTCATTTCCATGCTAGGAGATCACGACCTACGGTGGAGTTTTATTTATATGATGAGCATAAGGAGATGTCACTTCATGATTTTTGTCGGGTTTGTTTGATCCCTTTCGAGGGCATCATAGTGGAACCACATCGCGGCGATGTGGATGGGTTTATTGATACCATCACTGTAGGGGAAACGAGGAAGGTTTCCGATGCACAAACTACTAGCATACACTTTCATGTTCTACGTTACTTTGCTATATTTGCTAGTAGATGCTTAATTGGGCGCGGAAACTGTGGAAACCTGGATGCCCCTGATATTGTTATTCTGTGCCACGCCTTATTTCGTGATGATACATTCAGCATGGGTGCTATTGTTGCAAAGTGGTTAAATCTTAACCGTACTAAGGGCCCCGTCTTTGGAGGCATCTTCGCCTCACGCCTAGCTGCACATTTTAACATACCTATTAGGCATCATGAGATGGAAGAAAAATTGCTGCCTCCTGTTTATTTAGATTATAAGAGTATGGAAGCACACGATTTTATTATTAAGAATAGGGGAAATGAGCTCAAATACAAATTGTTCTTTGATAAACATCATCCTGAGACTATTACCCTACCTGCTCCTTCCTTGTTTGATTTATCTGCAGGCAAGTACCTTGTTCCGTTGGAGGCTATTCACACCTACCGGAACCCTACATCACCATAGAGCCAGAGTCGGATCCACAAGTTGATCCTCCACGACAGTCTAATTACCAGTGGGATCCGGAGATGATTTCCAACCAGTGGCAATCAGAGTCTTCTTCTTCTTTGTACGACCCCAACTATTACTATGGATATCCGCCAGGCCAACCGTGGCCATAGACCAACTTAGGCCAAAAGCCTAAGCTTGGGGGAGTACGTATTTCTCACCGACATTACATTCATGTTCACACACTCATTGCTAGTTGTCGGTGCTCATACTTTTTCATTGTATCATCCATGCTAGTTTATTTCTTTTTTATGCTTTATTCCTGTGTGTTTGATAAACTTTAAGAAAAAACCAAAAAATTAGTAGTAGCTTTTAGCTAGCTTTAATTTCTATGCTTGTAGTAGTAATTAAAAAGAAAACCCAAAAAGATTTCTTGTTCTTCTTTTGCCTGTTGGGAGCTTTCCCGTGTATATAGTTTTATTTCTTTTCTTTTCTTTGGGGGTCGATAGGAGAAGACCATGATTAAACTGTTAAAGTGGCTCTTATATGCATATTTGATGATCTGACAAAAGCGCCCATATTGCCTTGTCTTCTCATGTTTATTGAATGCTTGCAGATTCCAGCTTAGTCCAATGCACGTGCACTGTCATTATTATTCACATCATTCGGTCATGCAACTGAAAGGCAATTATGACGATATATGATCGACTGATTGAGATGGGAGAAGCTGGTATGAACTCAACCTCTCTTGTTTTTGTAAATATGATTAGTTCGTCATTCCTGATTCAGCTATTGTGAATAAACATGTTTGCAATGACAATTAGAGATTATAGTTGCTTATGCCATGCTTAATTAGCTAGGAGCTTATAATGGTTTACCTTGTATGCCAACATGCTATTAAAATGGTTGTGAGGTGGTATGATAGGGCGGTATCCTCTTTTGAATGATTCGAGTGGCTTGACTTGGCACATGTTCATGCATGTAGTTGAAACAAAATCAACATAGCCTCTATGATATTTATGTTCATGGTGCATTATATCTGCTACCTCTTGAGCACTGCGTTGGTTTTCCCCGAAGAGGAAGGGATGATGCAGCAAAGTAGCATAAGTATTTCCCTAAGTTTTTGAGAACCAAGGTATCAATCCAATAGGAGGCTACGCGCGAGTCCCTCGTACCTGCACAAAACAAATAAATCCTCGCAACCAACGCAAATAGGGGTTGTCAATCCCTATAAGGCCACTTACAAGAGTGAGATCTGATAGATATGATAAGATAATATTTTTGGTATTTTTATGATAAAAGATGCAAAGTAAAATAAAGGCAAAGTAATAGAAAGGAAATAACTAAGTAGTAGGAGATCAATGTGATAAAGATAGACCCGGGGGCCATAGGTTTCACTAGTGGCTTCTCTCGAGAACATAAGTATTCTATGGTGGGTGAACAAATTACTGTTGAGCAATTGACAGAATTGAGCATAGTTATGAGAATATCTAGGTATGATCATGTATATAGGCATCACATCCGAGACAAGTAGACCGACTCCTGCCTGCATATACTACTATTACTCCGCTCATCGACCGCTATCCAGCATGCATCTATAGTATTAAGTTAAAAACAGAGTAACGCCTTAAGCAAGATGACATGATGTAGAGGGATTGACTCATGCAATATGAAGAAAACCCCATCTTGTTATCCTCGATGGCAGCAATACAATATGTGCCTTGCTGCCCCTACTGTCACTGGGAAAGGACACCGCAAGATTGAACCCAAAGCTAAGAACTTCTCCCATTGCAAGAAAGATCAATCTAGTAGGCCAAACCAAACTGATAATTCGAAGAGACTTGCAAAGATAACCAATCATATGTAAAAGAATTCAGAGGAGATTGAAATATTGTTCATAGGTAGACTTGATCATAAACCCACAATTCATCGGTCTCAACAAACACACCGCAAAAAGAAGATTACATTGAATAGTTCTCCAGAAGAGAGGGGGAGAACGTTGTATTGAGATCCAAAAAGAGAGAAGAAGCCATCTAGCTACTAACTATGGACCCGTAGGTCTGAGGTAAACTACTCACACTTCATCGGAGGGGCTATGGTGTTGATGTAGAAACCCTCTGTGATTGATGCCCCCTCCGGCGGAGCTCCGGAACAGGCCCCAAGATGGGATCTCATGGATACAGAAAGTTACAGAGGTGGAATTAGGGTTTTGGCTCCGTATCTGACCGTTTGGGGGTACGTAGGTATATATAGGAGGAAGGAGTACGTCGGTGGAGAAACAGGGGGGCCACAAGGGTGGAGGGCGCGCCTGGGGTAGGCAGGCGCGCCCCCCTACCTCGTGGCCTCCTATTTTCTTTCTTGACGTAGGGTCCAAGTCTCCCGGGTCTTGTTCGTTGAGAAAGTCACGTTCCCGAAGGTTTCATTCTGTTTGGACTCCGTTTGATACTCCTTTTCTTCAAAACCCTAAAACAGGCAAAAAACAGCAATTCCGGGTTGGGCCTCCGATTAATAGGTTAGTCCCAAAAATAATATAAAAGTGGATAATAAAGCCCAATGATGTCCAAAACAGTAGATAATATAGCATGGAGCAATCAAAAATTATAGATACGTTGGAGACGTATCAAGTATCCCCAAGCTTAATTCCTGCTCGTCCTCGAGTAGGTAAATGATAAAAACAGAATTTTTGATGCGGAGTGCTACTTGGCATAATTTTAATGTAATTCTTCTTAATTGTGGTATGAATATTCAGATTCGAAAGATTCAAGACAAAAATTAATATTGACATAAAAATAATAATACTTCAAGCATACTAACTAAGCAATTATGTCTTCTCAAAATAACATGGCCAAAGAAAGTTCATCCCTACAAAATCATATAGTTTAGTCATGTTTCATTTTCGTCACACAAGAATGCTCTCATCATGCACAACCCCGATGACAAGCCAAGCAATTGTTTCATACTTTAGTAATCTCAAACCTATAAACTTTCACGCAATATATGAGCGCGAGCCATGGACATGGCACTATGGGTGGAATAGAATATAATGAGGGGGGTTATGTGGAGAAGACAAAAAGGAGAAAGTCTCACATCAACGAGGCTAATCAATGGGCTATGGAGATGCCCACCGATTGATGTTAATGCAAGGAGTAGGGATTGCCATGCAACGGATGCACTAGAGATATAAATGTATGAAAGCTCAACAAAAGAAACTAGTGGGTGTGCATCCAACTTGCTTGCTCATGAAGACCTAGGGCACTTGAGGAGGCCCATTGTTGGAATATACAAGTCAAGTTCTATAATGAAAAATTCCCACTAGTATATCAAAGTGACAAAACAAGAGACTCTCTAACATGAAGATTATGGTGCTACTTTGAAGCACAAGTGTGGCAAAGGATAGTAACATTGTCCCTTCTCTCTTTTTCTCTCATTTTTCTTCTCTTTTTTATGGCCTTTCTATTTTTTTATGACCTATCTCTTTTTTTTGGGCCTTCTCCTTTTTTATGGCCTTCCTCTTTTTTTTTATTCCTCACTTGGGACAATGCTCTAGAAAATGATGATCATCACACTTCTATTTATTTACAACTCAATGATTACAACTCGGTACTAGAACAAAGATGACTCTATATGAATGCCTCCGGCGGTGTACCGGGATATGCAAATGGACCAAGAGTGATATGTATGAAAGAATTATGAACGGTGGCTTTGCCAAAAATACTATGTCAACTACATGATCATGCTAAGCAATATGACAATAATGAATGTGTCATGATGAACGGAATGATGGAAAGTTGCATGGCAATATATCTCGGAATGGCTATGGAAATGCCATAATAGGTAGGTATGGTGGCTGTTTTGAGGAAGATATAAGGAGGTTTATGTGTGAAAGAGCGTATCATATCACGGGGTTTGGATGCACCGGCGAAGTTTGCGCCAACTCTCAATGTGAGAAAGGGCAATGCATGGTACCGAAGAGGCTAGCAAGGATGGAAGGGTGAGAGTGCGTATAATCCATGGACTCAACATTAGTCATAAAGAACTCACATACTTATTGCAAAAATCTACAAGTCATCAAAAACCTCGGTACTACGCACATGCTCCTAGGGGATAGATTGGTAGGAAAAGACCATCGCTCGTCCTCGACCGCCACTCATAAGGAAGACAATCAAATAACACCTCATGTTTCAAATTTGTTGCATAATGTTTACCATACGTGCATGCTATGGGACTTGCAAACTTCAACACAAGTATTACTCAATTTCACAACTACTCAACTAGCACGACTTTGATATTATTACCTCCATATCTCAAAACAATCATCAAGCATCAAACTTCTCTTAGTATTCAAAACACTCTTAAGAAAATTTACTAACTTTGAATACCTAGCATATTAGGATTTTAAGAAAATTACCATGATATTAAGACTCTCAAAATAATCTAAGTGAATCATGAGAGATCAATAGTTTCTATAAAAAAATCCACCACCGTGCTCTAAAAGATATAAGTGAAGTACTAGAGCAAAACTATATAACTCAAAAGATATAAGCGAAGCACATAGAGTATTCTAACAAATTCCAAATCATGTATGGATCTCTCAAAAGGTGTGTACATCAAGGATGATTGTGGTAAACTAAAAATAAAAGACTAAAATAATACAAGACGCTCCAAGCAAAACACATATCATGTGGCGAATAAAAATATAGCTCCTAGTAAAGTTACCGACAGAAGTAGACGAAAGAGGGGATGCCTTCCGGGGCATCCCCAAGCTTTGGCTTTTAGGTGTCCTTAGATTATCTTGGGGGTGCCATGGGCATCCCCAATCTTAGGCTCTTGCCACTCCTTGTTCCATAATCCATCAAATCTTTACCCAAAACTTGAAAACTTCACAACACAAAACTTAAAGTAGAAAATCTCGTGAGCTCCGTTAGCGAAAGAAAATAAAAGACCACTTCAAGGTACTGTAATGAACTCATTATTTATTTATATTGGTGTTATACCTACTGTATTCCAACTTCTCTATGGTTTATAAACTATTTTATTAGCCATAGATTCATCAAAATAAGCAAAACAACACACGAAAAACAGAATCTGTCAAAAACAGAACAGTCTGTAGTAATCTGTAGCTAGCGCAATATATGGAACCCCAAAAATTCTAAAATAAATTTCTGGACGTGAGGAATTTATCTATTAATCATGTGCAAAAAGAATTAACTAAATATCACTTTCCAAATAAAAATGACAGGAGTTCTCGTGAGAGATAAAGTTTCTGTTTTTTACAGCAAGTTCAACAAGACTTTCCCCAAGTCTTCCCAACGGTTCTACTTGGCACAAACACTAATTAAACACAAAAAACACAACAAAAACAGAGGGTAGATAAATTATTTATTACTAAACAGGAGAAAAAAGCAAGAAATAAAAATAAAATTGGGTTGCCTCCCAACAAGCGCTATCGTTTAATGCCCCTAGCTAGGCATAACAAGCAAGAATAGATCTAGGTATTGCCATCTTTGGTAGGTAATTCTTCAATTAGGCATCTACCATCTTTAGGAATTTCTTTATTTTTATTAATTATCAAACTTTTAGGCACAAGATCCAAAAATTCATTTGTAACAAATGGTTCCTTAATGATGGCAAGAAGATTGGGATGAATACTTATAGATTTGAGATCCGCATTCTTACTAGAGGATTCACCCTTATTTTTAGGAATGTACATAAGCTTGGAAACTTTAGTGGAAGGACTTGGAGTATTCTGTACGGAAGAAAAAGCGGTTCCCAAGTTGGTAATAATATCCTCAAGTTTATCGATCCTAACGGAGTCGTGATTTATTTTCTCATTAACTATGGGTCCCTTTTCTTTAATATCTTTCAAAGTAACTCCTACTTTAGATCCATATAGAGAGATTCGGCTGTGGATCTTTTTATCCAAATTTTCAATTAACTCTAGGGTAGCAACCTTATTTTCAATAATTTCTAGCCTTTGCATTACATGCTCCAAAGTTAATATAGTTCCATTAACCAAGAGAGGGGGTGAGCCAAATAAATCTAACATAGCATTATAAGAATCAAAAGTATGGCTACCCAAAAAGTTCCCTCTGGTAATAGTATCAAGAACATAACGGTGCCAAGGAGTAATGCCTACATAAAAATTGTGAAGAAGAATGGAAGTAGATTGCTTCCTAGTAGATCTATTTTGAGCATTACAAATTCTATACCAAGCATCTTTTGGATTTTCTCCCTCCCTTTGCTTAAAATTTAGAATTTCATTCTCGGGAGATAATGAAGAAGATAAGGGACTAGCCATAACGACAAGCAAACAAACTAACACACAAGCAAACAAAAAGCAAGCAGGCAAAAAGAGGAAAATAGGGAAAGAGAGGGAGGATAGAGAGAGAAAGGGCGAATAAAACGGCAAGGGTGAAGTGGGGGAGAGGAAAACGAGAGGCAAATGGCAAATAATGTAATGCGGGAGATAAGGGTATGTGATGGGTACTTGCTATGTTCACTTTTGCGTAGACCTCCCCGGCAATGGCGCCAGAAATCCTTCTTGCTACCTCTTGAGCACTGCGTTGGTTTTCCCCGAAGAGGAAGGGATGATGCAGCAAAGTAGCGTAAGTATTTCCCTCGGTTTTTGAGAACCAAGGTATCAATCCAATAGGAGGCTACGCGCGAGTCCCTCGTACCTGCACAAAACAAATAAATCCTCGCAACCAACGCAAATAGAGGTTGTCAATCCCTATAAGGCCACTTACAAGAGTGAGATCTGATAGATATGATAAGATAATATTTTTGGTATTTTTATGATAAAAGATGCAAAGTAAAATAAAGGCAAAGTAATAGCAAAGGAAATAACTAAGTAGTAGGAGATCAATATGATAAAGATAGACCCGGGGGCCATAGGTTTCACTAGTGGCTTCTCTCGAGAACATAAGTATTCTACGGTGGGTGACCAAATTACTGTTGAGCAATTGACAGAATTGAGCATAGTTATGAGAATATCTAGGTATGGTCATGTATATAGGCATCACATCCGAGACAAATAGACCGACTCCTGCCTGCATATACTACTATTACTCCACTCATCGATCGCTATCCAGCATGCATCTAGAGTATTAAGTTAAAAACAGAGTAACGCCTTAAGCAAGATGACATGATGTAGAGGGATTGACTCATGCAATATGAAGAAAACCCCATCTTGTTATCCTCGATGGCAGCAATACAATATGTGCCTTGCTGCCCCTACTGTCACTGGGAAAGGACACCGCAAGATTGAACCCAAAACTAAGAACTTCTCGCATTGCAAGAAAGATCAATCTAGTAGGCCAAACCAAACTGATAATTCGAAGAGACTTGCAAAGATAACCAATCATACATAAAAGAATTCAGAGGAGATTCAAATATTGTTCATAGGTAGACTTGATCATAAACCCACAATTCATCGATCTCAACAAACACACCGCAAAAAGAAGATTACATTGAATAGTTCTCCACAAGAGAGGGGGAGAACATTGTATTGAGATCCAAAAAGAGAGAAGAAGCCATCTAGCTACTAACTATGGACCCGTAGGTCTGAGGTAAACTACTCACACTTCATCGGAGGGGCTATGGTGTTGATGTAGAAACCCTCTATGATTGATGCCCCCTCCGGCGGAGCTCCGGAACAGGCCCCAAGATGGGATCTCGTGGATACAGAAAGTTACGGCGGTGGAATTAGGGTTTTGGCTCCGTATCTGATCGTTTGGGGGTACGTAGGTATATATAGGAGGAAGGAGTACGTCGGTGGAGAAACAGGGGGGCCACGAGGGTGGAGGGCGCGCCTGGGGTAGGCAGGCGCGCCCCCCTACCTCGTGGCCTCCTCTTTTCTTTCTTGACGTAGGGTCCAAGTCTCCCAGGTCTTGTTCATTGAGAAAGTCACGTTCCCGAAGGTTTCATCCCGTTTGGACTCCGTTTGATACTCCTTTTCTTCGAAACCCTAAAACAGGCAAAAAACAGTAATTCTGGGTTGGGCCTCCGGTTAATAGGTTAGTCCCAAATGTAATATAGAAGTGGATAATAAAGCCCAATAATGTCCAAAACAATAGATAATATAGCATGGCGCAATCAAAAATTATAGATACGTTGGAGACGTATCAATATCCTACTGATGCTTGCATTCGGTGTTGATTAATTTTAATGCATGTTCATGACTGTTGTCGCTCTCTAGCTGGTCGCTTCACGGTCTTTTTCTAGCCTTCACCTGTACTAAGCGAGAATACTGCTTGTGCATCCAATCCCATAAACACCAAAGTTATGCCATATGAGTCCACTATACCTTCCTATATGCGGTATCTACCTGTCGTTCCAAGTAAATTTGTATGTGCCAAACTCTAAACCTTCAAATAAATATCCTGCTTTGTATGCTCGAATAGCTCATGTATCAACTAGGGATGTCCGTATCTTCCATGTTAGGCGGGTTATTCTCAAGAGGAGTGGACTCCGCTCCTCACTCACGAGAAAATGGCTGGTCACCGGGATGCCCAGTCCCATGCTTTATGCAAGTCAAATCAAAATCATTGCAAACAAAACTCCCCCTGGGACTCTTGTTAGTTGGAGGCACTCGTTGTTTCGAGCAAGCCATGGATTGATGCTTGTTGGTGGAGGGGGAGTATAAACTTTACCATTCTATTTGGGAACCGCCTATAATGTGTGTAGCATGGAAGATATCGCCATCTCTTTGTGGTTTTGTTGACAATGAAAGTATACCGCTCAAAATGTTATTCATCTCTATTTCAAAATAGAGAGCTATGGCACCTCTACAAATCCCTGCTTCCCTCTGCGAAGGGCCTATCTATTTACTTTCATGTTGAGTCATCATCCTCTTGTTAAAAAGCACCAGTTGGAGAGCACCACTGTCATTTGCATTCATTATTGTTAGTTTACATTGAGTATGACTTGACTGGATCTCTTTTACCATGAATTACAATGTCTAGTCAGTCCTTGATCTTTAAAGGTGCTCTGCATTTATGTTTTGCATTCTCAAAAAGGGCTAGCGAGATACCATCTTGTTATATCATATTATGATTGTTTTGAGAAAGTGTTGTCATCCGAGATTTATAATTATTACTCGCTAGTTGATTATGCCATTGATATGAGTAAACATGAGATCTAAGCATTATTGTAAATATGGTTAGTTTATAATCTTTGCTGAAAACTTGAATGTTGGCTTTACATATTTACAACAACAAGAGCAAACAGAGTTTGTAAAAGTGTTTCCTTATCACTTTCAGTTTGTCAACTGAATTGCTTGAGGACAAGCAAAGGTTTAAGCTTGGGGGAGTTGATACGTCTCCGTCGTATCTACTTTTCCAAACACTTTTGCCCTTGTTTTGGACTCTAACTTGCATGATTTGAATGGAACTAACCCGGACTGATGCTGTTTTCAGCAGAATTGCCATGGTGTTATTTATGTGCAGAAACAAAAGTTCTCGGAATGACCTGAAACTCCACGGAGCGTCTTTTTGGAAATAATAAAAAAATACTGGCAAAAGATCAAGGCCATGGGGCCCACACCCTAGCCACGAGGGTGGGGCGCGCCACCCTACCTCGTGGGACCCCTGGAGCTCCTCCGACCTCAACTCCAACTCTATATATTTGTGTTCGGAGAGAGAAAAATAAAGGAGAAGGATTCATCGCATTTTGCGATATGGAGCTGCCGCCAAGCCCTAAACTCTCTCGGGAGGGCTGATCTGGAGTCCGTTCGGGGCTCCGAAGAGGGGAATCCGTCGCCATCATCATCATCAACCATCCTCCATCACCAATTTCATGATGCTCACCGCCGTGCGTGAGTAATTCCATCGTAGGCTTGCTAGACGGTGATGGGTTGGATGAGATTTATCATGTAATCGAGTTAGTTTTGTTAGTGTTTGATCCCTAGTATCCACTATGTTCTGAGATTGATGTTGCTATGACTTTGCTATGCTTAATGCTTGTCACTAGGGCCCGAGTGCCATGATTTCAGATCTGAACCTATTATGTTTTCATGAATATATGTGAGTTCTTGATCCTATCATGCAAGTCTATATCACCTACTATGTGTTATGATCCGGCAACCCCGAAGTGACAATAATCGGGACCACTTCCGGTGATGACCTTAGTTTGAGGAGTTCATGTATTCACTATGTGTTAATGCTTTGGTCCGATACTCTATTAAAAGGAGGCCTTAATATCCCTTAGTTTCTGCTAGGACCCCGCTGCCACGGGAGGGTAGGACAAAAGATGGCATGCAAGTTCTATTCCATAAGCACGTATCACTATATTCGGAATACATGCCTACATTACATTAATGAATTGGAGATAGTTCTGTGTCACCCTATGTTATGACTGTTACATGATGAACCACCTCCGGCATAACTCTCTACCACCGATCCATTGCCTACGAGCTTTCCATATATTGTTCTTCGCTTATTTACTTTTCCGTTGCTATTGTTATAATCACTACAAAATACCAAAAACATTACTTTTGCTACCGTTACTTTTGCTATCGTTACCACTACTATCATATTACTTTGCTACTAAATACTCTGCTGCAAATATTAAGTTTCCAGGTGTGGTTGAATTGACAACTCAGCTGCTAATACTTGAGAATATTCTTTGGCTCCCCTTGTGTCGAATCAATAAATTTGGGTTGAATACTCTACCCTCGAAAACTGTTGTGATCCCCTATACTTGTGGGTTATCAATGGCCAAGAAAAGAGGAGGGAGAAGACATGGATGTAGCACGGACTCCAAGAAAATTGGTGTCGGATGGGACTCGTGTGGGTGGCGTGTGCCATACTACTAGACATGAATGGTAGTTATGGCCCATGCCACCCCACTATATCGAGGTGTTGGTTATGTAGAACAAATTTCCTAGAGTCTGTGCTCAGCCCTCCTCTATCTCTCTTCTCACCCAGCCAGCAGACACGCGGAGCCCATCGTCTGTTTGCTCATATGTGGTCCCACATGTCAGTGAAAACGCAAGAGGACCCACTAAACCTGCACATCTTTCACCTCGACGTGCTGGTGATGAAAAACAAATCCAATAAAGATCTTCGATGGCCGCTTTTGGAGTTACTCAAGAGTGGTAAGATTCTATTTACAGTTTAACCCAAGATGCACATCACGTGGCTTCAACTACCACTCTATTTTCTTGCATGAGACGGCCTGGATGCTGGATGTCCCACGTGTCGGCAAAAGGAGGAAGAACTCGACCAAATCTTCGGTTGTGCTCTCGGATTAGACTAGTTGTGCTAACTTAAAATTTTATTGCGTGGAATGGATGCAAGTTTTGGTATTGGGAAGAAGAGTACAACGATATATTGATAGAGTGCAATTTAATAGATATTATAGCACTTTTAGCTAGCATAGAGGCTAGAGATGAGACTAGTGCATTTGTTGATAGAATAGAGGCTAGACATGTCTGCTTCTTTACACTCGAAGAAGAAAGAAGCACGCAAGATCGAGCCTCCGCAGATCAACAATGAATGCATCGAGAAGGCACTAATCCAACTTACATGAGCAGTTATGGAAGTTGGATATCTTCTAAAATGTATTCTTGTGGTTCTTGTTTTCTTTGGTCTTGCTTTTCTAGTCAAAATTTTGGTGATGTATTTACATGTACCAAAAAATCAATGATGAAAAAAAGATATGTGTTTGCAAAGAAAAATGTACGTGGCCAGGATGCGTCCGCGCGTTCGGCGCACGGCCACCGCGTCCGAGAAATGGCCCGGACATGACCCCATTGCCCTACCCAAACAGATAGAATCCGGGCAAAACGGAGGTCTGTTTGGGGTCATGCTTTGGAGTTGGCCTTACAAGTGGGATCGCAGTTGAGGAAACCGACTATCGGCAAACCCCCACCTCGCTCTCCGCGCGATGGCTGAGTTAGAGAAACAACGAGGATGAAGAGATTGTTGTAGCACAGACTCCAAGAAATATGGTGTCAGATGGAAGTCGTGCTGGTGGTGTGTGCCGTACTCCTAGACGTGAATGCTTGTTCTGGCCCATGCCACCCTACTACTCCTACTACTTATAGTAGTAGTATCGAGGATTCGAGGTGCTGGTTACATACAGCGAACACATTAACATATGGCCCACCTCACACTGTGCCCAAATTTCCTGGAGTCTGTGCTAGGTTAAAAAAGTGTTCTTTGTGAGGATGGGTGGCTGGTCTCAAGTTTAAAACTTGTTGTATTACGTACGTAGACGTAGAGATAGTGCAACATGTGAAGCTAGTACAAATAGTGTACTATTGTTGATTGGCCTCATCCGATAACCTGTTACAATGCACGTACAATCATGTATTCGGAAAATATTTTTTTGCCTCGTCGCAGCACCCACTCAAAGAAGTGACTCGAAAGCCATTCATAAATTTAGTAAGTTTATCACATGCATATCATTTTATTACATACAACAGGTCATCAACCCACAACGACAACGAGGATACATTATAAATACTAAAGTTTTCATCACACAACAAATAACAAGCAATGAAATGAACTTCAACTCAACCAATCATCGGCATTGGAAAGGCTTGCTTTGAACCACAAGCGATTCTTTGGGAAGGGCCAGCTACTATCCATCTCGAGACCAACGCAGGACTGATCATCCAGGATGAAGCGGCCTACTATATCACGACCAGGGTAGGGAACCACCGCAATGTCCGACGTATAGATACAGTTGCTTCTCATAAATGGTAGTAACATTGTGTCAACAGCAGTTGGATCTCCTTTCACCATCATTGGATAGTTTTGTCCAAGGAAGAGCGAGTTTTCTCCAAGACTATCAATAATGTACCAGGGAGAAGGTGTTGGCGCTAGCACACTAGTATCCATCCCGAATACCATGCAACGGGTATTGGAATAGGTCTGCAGAGTGTGACCATGGGAGACCACACCTGCTCCCTCAGTAGTAACATCAGCAGTGGGCTGTATACAGACAAGAAGGGGTGATCCATTGGAATTAGTTGCCAGCCGCCAGTGAGCATACGGGCCCTGCTCGTCCTTGTGCTCGTGATCATCACCATCATCATCTCCCCCTTGGTTATAAACATTTTCATGTATAGGTGGTGGAATGTTCACAGGACCTTGGAAACACAAGAAGAAGGTTAACTAGTAGAGAAGGGAAACTTGCTAACTCGCATGCATGTGGATGAAACAATTATAATTACGATGGAAGACAAACGTACCGAAACTACAAGGATCCCATGCAAAAATAGTGCCACGAGTGGTGGCAGCAAACACAAGACCCTCATATTGAATTGCATCATAGTACACATCCGTGTATAGAAACTAATTTTTGAGCAATATCCATCCAGCCGAACCATGAAGGACGGCAACAAGCTTGTCGAAGATAGCAAGAACTTCATATTTCTTGTAATTCCAAGAGCGTTTGGGAACTCGACAAATTGCTATCTTCTGTAGACGACAGTCACCATGATCGTATTTGAACGTACGTAGATCATCTGTGTGCTCAACCTCAGGGCACTCTGAGATTTTTGGAAGTGGAATCCGCTGACGAGTGTACACATTCACAACTTCCCACTCGCAATTGTACCCAATATAAACAACCCAATCTCCATTTGCGCCAGCCCAGGCCTTACCCTGAAGCGATGGCATCTTGACAACACACATATCGTTATCAAGCGGCATCAACTTGCACAAGGCGAGGCCTCCGTCGTCTGCGCCCATGCGAATAGGATTATAGCAAAGAAGATAAGGGAGATCAAACCACTCCTGGACCCTTGGGTTCCTTGTAATGATGTTATTAGTTGAGTCGAGAATGGTCTTGAATGAACCTGTCATGCTAGCCGAGGTGATGACTTCGCACCGATCAATGAGTTCCCCCACCACGTCATCTTTCAGATCGGGGCAAGAATAACGGGGTCGTTTCCGGCTTGTTCCCTCCATGGAGAAAACAATCGAACAATGGAAGAACGAAGGGTGAAGACAAATGGAGGAGGGAGGTAGAGCATGCGACAGCAGTTCCAAATCGAGAGGGAAAGGCGAAGAATCGGTGGACGGTTGCCAGTTTGCCACGGTACACAAAGAGGCGCCCCGGCCTACACGTCCTTTCGGAAATTGTACAAAAGGACTCGCCGTCGTCTCACTGACATGTTGGAACGGGACCACATTTCAATGAAACATGGTGTGTAATTTCTCATGCAAAATGCGATCTGGCCGCGTTGGCCCGAGGTGCCGCATTAGTTATCGACCTTTATTTTTTTAACATACAATCTAAGTGGATAGCTCCTGTGGTCGTCACACGTGAGCGGATATATAGGTGGGCTAGGTGGGCGGGCGGCAACAATCTAAGTGCTAAAAGAGTTGATCTTGAAAAAATAGTTGATCCAATGCTTGGTTTTGTTTGGATTTTCCAACTATGACCATTGGATAGAGTGAATCAATGGCTTACGTTCAAAGTTATTCTCATACTATAGAATGGTATAGGAACGTGGAGAGATTTGGCTGATTTTATATCGCTGAATAATATAAAATATTATGAGTGCAGACGCTCCACCCCAAGGTTTGTTGCTCCTTCTCGGTCGTCAGGAATCTATGTTCTTCCACTCTTTCGTCTAAGACATGAGGTTTGTTCATCCTTTTGCTGACACGCGGGACATCTATATGCCTCCATTTTACAAAATCATACTATATGCCTCCATGAAACGTGGGACATCTAGCATCAAGGTGGCGTGTCATGCAAGAAAATGGAGATATGCAGTGCGTAAGTGAGTCATGCACTTCGACGGCACATACTATGCAATATTTTTTCTCCTCGATGGCACGTGAATAATGCACGTACTCAATGACAGAGCATGGGATGGTAGCAATGGACATGGTCGACCCTTTTTGAAGAGAGTACTAATAAATAACTTTGATGTGTCCCGTCAACTCACGGAACGACGAGAAGCTTGCTTACTACGCCTTCTCCCTCGCCAACGTGTGCGTGGTGGCTCGCAGCACGAGGAGAAACTTTTGCTTACAAGCGGTGGAGGTGCAGCAGTTCATTTGGTGTAAGATTGCCAGAATTACTATTGTAGTACCATCATTATTGTTCGACTTCCATAAGAGGAGAAGGGCCAAACGCAAGGTCACCTACTAACCTAGTACAGTACTACTATAGCCAAAGCTGGTTCACCTTTTTAGAGCATGGTTAATTAATATAGGCGGCTCTGCAGCGGCACATCATTTAGAGCAAGTACTCTCTTCGTAGGAACAAAGGAAGTGAAATAAAAGTTGGAGTGGATGCTAGATTGCCAATTAAAACATGATTACATAGGAAAAAAATCCTATAGCATTCTATCCTATGAATCAAACGACCAATGTAGGAAAATTATGAGGGGGGTCTCTCCAACAGTGTTCCTCGGCTCGCACCTAGCATCACGGTGGTTGAACTTGGAGTCATTCATCTGGTATACGTGGTATCTCAGATCTGAACACAAGGTGACGCGACCTCTCACTTCCTCCGCCATTTGAAGCGGCGCGCCGGTGGAGGGCTAGCATACTCCAATATTAGGTTGGTTGTATGTGATGTGGCAACTTCATATACTAACCGGATGCTGGCTATACTACTACGGTACTCACACTCCAAGAAGTGACTCGAAAACCATTCATAAATTGAGTCTATGACATGCATTTGCAAATATACCATTCATTACATACAAAAAGTCATCAACACACAACAACAACGAGGATACATGTTGGATTATAGATTATTTCCAACAAAACATTCTAGTAAATACTGAAGTTTTCATCACACAACAAATAACAAGCAATGAAATGAACTTCAACTCAACCAATCCTCGGCGTTGGAAACGCTTGCTTTGAACCATAGGTGCTCTGGGAAGGGCCAGCTATTGTCAATATCGAAAGCAACGCGGGACTGATCATCCAGGCTAAAGCGGCATATATCAGGACCAGGGTAGGGAACCACAGCAATGCCCGAGGTATAGATATAGTTGCTTCTCATAAATGGTAGTAATGTTGTGTCAACAGCAGCTGGATCGCCTTTCACCATCATTGGATAGTTTTGTCCAAGGAAGAGCGAGTTTTCTCCAAGACTATCAATACTGAACCAGGGAGAAGGTGTTGGCGCTAGCACACTAGTATCCATCCCGAATACCCTACAACGGGTGTTGGAATAGGTCCGGAAAGGGCGACCATGGGAGACAACACCTGCTCCCTCACTAATAACAATCTCAGTGCACTGTATACAGACAAGAAGAGGTGATCCGTAGGAATTAGTTGCCAGGTGCCACTGAGTATATAAATTCTGCTCGTCCTCATACTTGTGATCATCACCATCATCATCTCCCCCTTGGTTATAAAATTTTTCAAGTATAGGTGGTGGAATATTCACAGGACCTTGGAAACACAAGAAGAAGGTTAATTAGTAAAGGGAAACTTGCTAACTCGCATGCATGTGGATGAAACGATTATAATTACGGTGGAAGACAAACGTACCGAGGATCTCATGTAAAAACAGTGCCACGAGTGGTGGCAGCAAACACAAGATCCTCGTATTCAATTGCATCATAGTACTCATATGTGTACATGAACTGATTTTTGAGCAATATCCATGGACGAACCATGGAATCAGTAACGACGGCAACAAGCTTGTCGAAGATAGCAACAACTTCATAGTTCTTGTAATTCTAAGAGCGGTTGGGAACTCGACAAATTGCTATCTTCCGTAGACAACAGTCACCATGATCGTATTTAAACGTACGTAGATCATCTGTGTGCTCAACCTCAGGGCACTCTGAGATTTTTGGAAGTGGAATCCGCTGACGAGTGTACACATTCACAAGTTCCCACTCGCAATTGTACCCAATATAAACAACCCAATCTCCATTTATGCCAGCCCAGGCCTTACCCTGAAGCGATGGCATCTTGACATCACACGTATCGTTATCAAGCGGCATCAACTTGCACAAGGCGAGGCATCCGTCATCCGCGCCCATGTGAAGAGGCTTATAGCGAAGAATATAAGGGAGATCAAACCGCTCCTGGACCCTTGGGTTCCTTGTAATGATGTTATTAGTTGAGTCGAGAATGGTCTTGAACGAACCTGTCATGCTAGACGAGGTGATGACGTCGCACCGATCAATGAGCTCCCCCACCACGTCATGTTTCAGATCGGGGCAAGAATAACGGGGTCGTTTCTGGCTTGTTCCCTCCATGGAGAAGACGATCGAACAATGGCAGAAGGAAGGGTGAAGGCAAAGAGGAGGGAGGAAGAGCGTGCGACAGCAGTTCCAAATCGAGAGGGAAAGGCGAAGAGTCGGTGGACGGTTGCTAGTTTGCCACGATACACGAAGAGGTGCCCCGGCCTGGACGGGGCACACCACTGACGGGACGGGACGGCAGAGTCATAATTTTAGTTTTTCTAGTTTTCCACGGCAAGCTGGCGCGCTAAGCCATGCCTGCTTATGCATTGAATTCCGATGACCGCAATGACCGTCGTGCTTCCTGCGACACGCTAGTTCGCCTATCTTCCGCCTATAATTAATATTTCCCGGGCTTCTCCGATGGCACCATCACCCAACTTGCCCTATCCTCATAAGCCCCCACCGGCCCGACGTTGCTCGCCACTTATCCTCGCTGTCGCCACGTCCGCCATGCCCCCGCCCGTCCGCGATAGGCGACACCAAACGTGGTCACCGCCGAAACTAGTGTTCGGTTTTTCATCGGAAGGCAGACGGAGGGAGGAGGCATTCTATCTGTCTTTAGATGGCAATGAGGACTATGAGGAGTTGTTGGAGCGTGACCGCTTGGCGGAGGAGCAGCGTATTGCCAATTTGTGCCGCCAGCGGGACATGGAGCAGTAGTGCACCGCCGCTGAGTCGCGAGCAGAGCGCCCGCAACTGGGCCGACTACGTGGAGGCCAGCGCCCGGCAAATAACCCTGGAGGCTATCGGGCACGCACACGTGCGCGACACCGATTTTTACTACCAGCTCATCAAGTGGGTTTCCCGCTTAGAAGTCGAAGCTTCGGTGGACCACGCCGGCATGAAAAGGGCCAACGCACACGAGCAACGCGCCCTATCGCACCTCTGGCAAGTCCGAGGCGAGGCGGAGGACGCCGGTGCCGGTGTTTAGCGTGTACCGCAGATGGCGGCTGGAATCGTCTAGTTAGCTAAGAGTAAGTTAGTACCTGTATGCTACTAGAGTATTAGTGGGAGTAGATAGTTAAATTGGCTATGATGGTTGTCAACGTGGAAGTTCAGTACTCTATATGTGGATCAGACCTGTTACTTTGCTCTGAATGTTGAACTTTCCGTTTGAACGTACGGAATAGGCTGTTTTTTTAATGAGTTGTATTTGTCCTCCACGGGTTTAGAGGCTGACTTGTGGGCCTACCAAGTTGACACGTACACAATCAGGAGATGATTGTACGTGGAGAGGATGACAGTAGGGACCCGCCAAGGTCATGGCAGTACGCAAGCAAGTGCCTCCTTATTTCAAGCCAACAAAAAATGGCTCCTCCTAATGGATTTCTAACATCTGGGTCCCATGCCATCGTCAACGTAGTCAATAAACGAGAGAATTGCACAACAAGCGGCTGACACCAGGGACCCAGCAGCTCGCCCAGTTATTTTTGTTTTGGGTTAATTTGATAAATGCCACTCCAAATCTGGTGTTTCCGAGAAATGCCACTGCAATTTCCAAACTTTGAAAAATGCCATTTCATGCCATTTCTAGTGGCATTTTTTGAAGTCTGGAGTGGCGTTTTTCAAAGTTTGCAAATTGTTGTGGCGTTTTCCAAAGTTTGCAAAAATTGCAGTGACATTTTTCAAAGTCTGGAAATTGCAGTGGCATTTTTATGAATCGCCATAATTGGAGTGGCATTTATCTAATTTGTTTTTGAGACAGAAGCAGGGTGTCAACTGGGCTGTGCGGGGCACTCTGGCCTGTCTAGACAGCCTTCTCTTTTATGTTTACCACAGACCAGCCCAATAGTTTTTTTTTCTGAAAATGGCTAGCCCGGTTTTTTTGTTATTTGTCAAGTAAGTCGCTTTGTCACACCTGTTGAGCTGCAAATCTTTCAAGACGAGGAGAGCTTCATTCGGCTGGCCGAGAAAATGGCCTATCAGTAATGAGAAATGGGATGTACATTTTTAAAGCACATCAAACTGGCAATTAGTTTCAAATTTCTTTTTTTTCATTTCGAGATTTTAAATTGCATTGATTTTTATGCATGGACAATTTGTTGGATTTTATATCGATATACATTTATTTTTAAAATTAGTTTGAATGTGACTCGAAATTTTGGGATTAAAAATAGTTCGGACCGCACCGAAATATGCAAAATTCGTATAATTTTTTAACTGTGGCCACAATATGGGTTGTAATGCTAACAAAAAGAATATGGGCTCCAAAAAAACCTTAAGAATTAGCAAATGGGTTGTAAATTACTCCCTTTGTCCTAAAATATAAGAACGTTATTGACACTATGCTAGTGTAAAAAACGTTCTTATATTTTGGGACGGAGGGAATATTAGAAATAATGGCAGATGGGCTATATGTTGTTTTCCACAGATTTGAGGCTTTCCTAAAAAAGGTTGCCGCACAAGCAGTGACTGTTGGATGTCCATCCAACGGCCGTCGTGCTTCTTCAATCTCTGCTCTTCCTGCTCCAGCCGCTCAAACAAGCGTCAGCGGGACTGCCTGCTCCCTCCTCCCCGCGGTCGGCTGTGCTGCCACGCAGGCCTCACCGCCCCACCGTACTCCCATCGCTGGCCTAGCCATCCCTCTACTCACCCACACCTGCAGTTATTCTCCGGCGACAGTGGACGAACCAGTAAACCCTCGTCTAGTCGTACTCCCCTCCGCGTGGGAAACACCTGCCGAGTCTTCCCTGGCTCCGTGTCGTTCCCTTCCTAGGCCTCACCGTCGTCCACTGCCCTAGTGCTCTCGGTGCGGCCTGGTCAATGTGGTCAACGACTGACATGCATCTGAACTAGACTGTACGTGGAGAGGCTGATAGCTGGGTCCACGACCGCACGCAAGGAAATGCCTCCTTATTATGCGCAAAATAATGATTCCTCCACCTGACATCTAGGACCCACCGAAAGGGCCTCTGTATTTCGCGAAAAAATGTTATCGCCGCTGACAGCTCGGACGCACCAGCTATATCTTCGCACGCAAGGAAGTGCCTCCTTATTACGCACAAAAAAATGAATACTCCCACTGCTAGCTGGGACCCAGTATAGTGGGAGGCTGACATGTGGGCCTACTAAGTTGACGGGGATGGAGGGCTTTCTCAACTTAGTCAATATGCACGATTCTAGCGCCAGTGACTGTACGATGTCCACCCAATGGTCGTAGTGCTTCTTCAACCTCTGGTCTTCTTGCTCCAGCCGCCCAAACCAGCGCCGGTCGTGCCTCGTGCTCCTGCCTCCCGTGGCCGGCTGCAATGCAGCGGCGGCCTCGCCACTCCCTACTACTCCCACCGCTGGCCAGGCCATCCCTCTACTCACCCACACCCCCTGTTATTCTGCGGTGACGACAGCCTCACACCGCAGCCGAACCAGTGAACCCTCGTACTCCTCTCCGCGTGGGCATCCACTGCCGCGTCTTCCCTACCTCCTTGTCGTCCCCTTCCTAGGCCTCGCCGTCGTCCACCGCCTTGGTGCTCTCAGCGCGGCATGGTCAATGTGGTCAACGAGCGACTTCCAGCAGAAGAGCACTATACGTGGAGAGGCTGACAGTTGGGTCCACGGCCACAGCCCAGTTTTTTGTGATTCGCCAAGTAAGTCGCTTTGTCAGCCTGTTGGGCTGCAAATCTTTCAAGACAAGGAGAGCTTCATTCGGCTGGCCGAGAAAATGGTCTATCGGTAATGAGAAATGGGTTGTACATTTTTAAAACACATCAAATCGGCAATTAGTTTCAAATTTCTTTTTTTCATTTCGAGATTTTAAATTGCATTGATTTTTATGCATGGACAATTTGTTGGATTTTATATTGATATACATTTATTTTTTAAATCAGTTTGAATGTGACTCAAAATTTCAGGATTAAAAACAGTTTGAACCGCACCGAATGCAAAATTTCATATAATTTTTTAACCGAGGCCACAATATGGGCTGTAATGCTAACAAAAAGAATATGGGCTCCAAAAAACCTTAAGAATTAGCAAATGGGCTGTAAATTATTAGAAATAATGGCAGATGGGTTGTATGTTGTTTTCCACAGATTTGAGGCTTTCCTAAAAAAAGTTGACGCACAAGCAGTGACTGTTGGATGTCCATCCAACGGCCGCCGTGCTTCTTCAATCTCTGCTTTTCCTACTCCAGCCGATCAAACAAGCGCCGACGGGACTGCCTGCTCCCTCCTCCCCATGGTCGGTTGTGCTGCCGCGCAGGCTCACCGCCCCACCGTACTCCCATCGCGGGCCAAGCCATCCCTCTACTCACCCATACCTACTGTTATTCTCCGGCGATGGCAAACAAACCAGTAAAGCCTCGTACAGTCGTACTTCCCTCCGCGTGGGAAACAACTGCCGAGTCTTCCCTGGTCCTGTGTCATTCCCTTCCTAGGCCTCGCCGTCGTCCACCGCCCTGGTGCTCTCGGCGCGGCCTGGTCAACATGGTCAACGACCAACATGCATCTGAAGTGGACTGTACGTGGAGAGGCTGACAGCTGGGTCCAGGGTCGCACGCAAGGAAATGCCTCCTTATTACGCGCAAAATAATGATTCGTCCACCTGACATCTAGGACCCACCGAAAGGGCCTCTGTATATCGCGAAAAAAACGTTACCCCCACTGACAACTCGGACCCACCAGCTATATCTTCGCACGCAAGGAAGTGCCTCCTTATTACGCACAAAAAATGAATACTCCTCCTGCTAGCTGGGACCCAGTATAGTGGGAGGCTGACTTGTGGGCCTACTAAGTTGACGGGGATGGAGGGCTTTCTCAGCTTAGTCAATATGCACGATTCTAGCTCAAGTGACCGTACGATGTCCATCCAACGGCCGTAGTGCTTCTTCAACCTCTGGTCTTCTTGCTCCAGCCGCCCAAACCAGCGCCGATCATGCCTCATGCTCCTGCCTCCCGTGGACGGCTGCGATGCCGCGGAGGCCTCACCGCCCCCCTACTACTCCCACCGCTGGCCAGGCCATCCCTCTACTCACACACACCCCCTGTTATTCTGCGGCGACGGCAGCCTCACACCGCAGCCGAACCAGTGAACCCTCGTAATCCTCTCCGCGTGGGCATCACTGTCGCGTCTTCCCTAGCTCCACGTCGTCCCCTTCCTAGGCCTCACCGTCTTCCACCGCCTTGGTGCTCTCAGCGCGGCATGGTCAATGTGGTCAATGACCGACTTCCAGCGGAAGAGTACTGTACGTGGAGAGGTTGATAGTTGGGTCCACGGCCGCAGCTGGGTCCACGGCCACAGCCCAGTTTTTTTGTGATTTGCCAAGTAAGTCGCTTTGTCGGGCCTGTTGGGCTGCAAATCTTTCAAGACATGGAGAGCTTCATTCGGCTGGCCGAGAAAATGGCCTATCAGTAATGAGAAATGGGTTGTACATTTTTAAAACACAGCAAACCGGCGATTAGTTTCAAATTTCTTTCTTTTCATTTCGAGATTTTAAATTGCATTGATTTTTATGCGTGGACAATTTATTGGATTTTATATTAATATACATTTATTTTTAAAATCAGTTTGAATCTGACTCAAAATTTTGGGATTAAAAACAGTTTGGACCGCACCGAAATATGCAAAATTTCGTATAATTTTTTAACCGTGGCCACAATATGGGCTATAATGCTAACAAAAAGAATATGGGCTCCAGAAAAAACCTTAAGAATTAGCAAATGGGCTGTAAATTATTAGAAATATTGGCAGATGGGTTGTATGATGTTTTCCACAGATTTGAGACTTTCCTAAAAAAGGTTCACGCACAAGCAGTGATTGTTGGATGTCCATCCAACGGCCGTCGTGCTTCTTCAATCCCTGCTCTTCCTGCTCCAGCCGCTCAAACAAGTGCTGGCGGGACTACCTGCTCCCTCCTCCCCATGGCCGGCTGTGCTGCCGCGCAGGCGTCACCGGCCCACCGTACTCCCATTGCTGGCCTAGCCATCCCTCTACTCACCCACACCTGCAGTTATTCTCCGGCGACGGTGGACGAACCAGTAAACCCTCGTCTAGTCGTACTCCCCTCCGCGTGGGAAACACCTGCCGAGTCTTCCCTGGCTCCGTGTCATTCCCTTCCTAGGCCTCACCGTCGTCCACTGCCCTAGTGCTCTCGGTGCGGCCTGGTCAACGTGGTCAGCGACTGACATGCATCTGAACTGGACTGTACGTGGAGAGGCTGATAGCTGGGTCCACGACCGCACGCAAGGAAATGCCTCCTTATTATGCGCAAAATAATGATTCCTCCACCTGACATCTGGGACCCACCGAAAGGGCCTCTGTATTTCACGGAAAAAACGTTACCGTCGCTGACAGCTCGGACCCACCAGCTATATCTTCGCACGCAAGGAAGTGCCTCCTTATTACGCACAAAAAAATGAATACTCCCCCTGCTAGCTGGGACCCAGTATAGTGGGAGGCTGACTTGTGGGCCTACTAAGTTGACGGGGACGGAGGGCTTTCTCAACTTAGTCAATATGGACGATTCTAGCTCCAGTGACCGTACGATATCCATCCAACGGCCGTAGTGCTTCTTCAACCTCTGGTCTTCTTGCTCCAGCCGCCCAAACCAGCGCCGGTCGTGCCTCGTGCTCCTGCCTCCCGTGGCCAGTTGCGATGTCGCGGAGGCCTCACCGCCCCCTACTACTCCCACCGCTGGCTAGGCCATCCCTCTACTCACCCACACCCCCTGTTATTCTGCGGCGATGGCAGCCTCACACCGCAGCGAACCAGTGAACCCTCGTACTCCTCCACGCATCGGCATCCACTGCCGCGTCTTCCCCGGCTCCGTGTTGTCCCCTTCCTAGGCCTCGCCGTCGTCCACCGCCCTGGTGCTCTCGGTGCAGCGTGGTCAATGTGGTCAAGGAACGGCTTCCATCGGACATGGACTGTACGTGGAGAGGCTGACAGCTGGGTCCACAGCCGCAGCAAGGAAGTGCCTCCTTATTACGTGGAAAAAAATGATTCGTCCACCTGACACTAGGGATCTACCGGATGGGAAACCATATTTCGCGAAAAAAATGTTTCAACCCCTGACTGTTGGGACCTACCAGCTACATCTTCGCACGCAAGGAAGTGCGTCCAGGCAAAAAAGAATGATTCGCCCCCTGACTGCTGGGACCCACCAGCTACTTCTTCGCATGCAAGGAAGTGCGTCCGGGAAAAAAACGATTTGTCCCCCTGACTGCTGGGACCCACCAGCTACATCTTCGCACGCAAGGAAGTGCCTGACAGTCGGGACCTGCCTGGTCGAAGCGTACGTAGTGTTGTCATTCTGGTCGCGAACGTGTACGTATATACTGGTCGATGTAGAGGCATGCACGTAGCATGTACACGTACGTACAGCGGCCAGTGTGCAAGAAAGAAAATACGGCCATGTACGTACATATGGGCGGGGTCTCGAACGCCTACTCGCGCATATGTACGGCCAGCGCTCGTGTACATGGCTGGGTCGGAACGGAGAAACTATGTCGTCGTCGTGTTCACGGGGAGCCAACCGGCTGGGTCGGAACGGAATGCGTCGTCATGTTCATCAGGAGGGATTGGACGGAACATCCGATGAAAATGAGGCCTGGCATACCACAGAATAGAGGAAACGACCTTGTGTTCGACCGGCCACGTTCGACACGGGATCCTGTTCATCGGGAGGGGTCTGGCGTACCGCAAAACGGAGGAAACCGACCTCCTACGGTCGAAACGAGGTCCTGTTGATCGGGACGGGTGTGGCGTACCCCAAAACGGAGGAAACGGTATTGTGTTGGAGCGTTGCGGTCGAAACGGGGGTCCTGTTCATCAGGAGAGGTGTGGCATACCGCAAAACTGGACTCCACGGGATACTGTTCATCTCCACCATCGAACCCTCCAGCCTCCACGGGCTACTATTCATCCACCGTCGACCTCCTCCAGCCTCTACCTGCAACTGTTCATCCACGGGCTCATGTTCATCCAGCCTCCATCGCGCTACTCTAATGACCCACAAGTATAGGGGATCTATCGTAGTCCTTTCGGTAAGTAAGAGTGTCGAACCCAACGAGGAGCAGAAGGAAATGATAAGCAGTTTCCAGCAAGGTATTCTCTGCAAGTACTGAAATAAGTGGTAACAGATAGTTTTGTGATAGGATAATTTGTAACCAGCAACAAGTAACAAAAGTAAATAAGGTGCAGCAAGGTGGCCCAATCCTTTTTGTAGCAAAGGACAAGCCTGGACAAACTCTTATATAGAGAAAAGCGCTCCCGAGGACACATGGGAATATCGTCAAGCTAGTTTTCATCACGTTCATATGATTCGCGTTCGGTACTTTGATAATTTGGTATGTGGGTGGACCGGTGCTTGGGTACTGCCCTTACTTGGACAAGCATCCCACTTATGATTAACCTCTATTGCAAGCATCTGCAACTACAACAAAAGTATTAAGGTAAACCTAACCATAGCATGAAACATATGGATCCAAATCATCCCCTTACGAAGCAACGCATAAACTAGGGTTTAAGCTTCTGTCACTGTAGCAACCCATCATCTACTTATTACTTCCCAATGCCTTCCTCTAGGCCCAAATAATGGTGAAGTGGTATGTAGTCGACGTTCACATAACACCACTTGAGGAGAGATAACATACATCTCATCAAAATATCAAACGAATACCAAATTCACATGACTACTAATAGCAAGACTTCTCCCATGTCCTCAGGAACAAACGTAACTACTCACAAAGCATATTCATGTTCATAATCAGAGGGGTATTAATATGCAGATAGGATATGAACATATGATCTTCCACCAAATAAACCAACTAGCATCAACTACGAGTAATTAACACTACTAGCAACCTACTAGTATCAATCCCGGACCTGGAGACAAGAATTGGATACAAGAGATGAACTAGGCTTTTGAGAGGACATGGTGCTGGTCAAGATGTTGATGGAGATTTCCCTCTCCCGATGAGAGGAGTGTTGGTGATGACGATGGCGATGATTTCCCCCTCCCGGAGGGAAGTTTCCCCGGCAGAACAGCTCTGCCAGAGCCATAGATTGGTTCCGCCTCGTAGCGGCGGAGTTTCGTCCGAGGAGATGGCTTATGATTTTTTTTCTCATCAAAAGACTTTATATAGCAGAAGATGGACATCGGAGGGCCACCAGGGGGCCCACGAGGTAGGGAGGCACGCCCAGGGGGTAGGGCGCGCCCCCCACCCTTGTGGGCAGGGTGTGGCCCCCCTGGTGAACTTCTTGCGCTCAATATCTTTTATATATTCTGAAAATGTCTTCCGTGAAGTTTCAGGACTTTTGAAGCTGTGCAGAATAGGTCTCTAATATTTGCTCCTTTCCCAGCCCAGAATCCCAGCTGTCGGCATTCTCCCTCTTTATGTAAACCTTGTAAAATAAGAGAGAATAGGCATAAGTATTGTGACATAATGTGTAATAACAGCCCATAATGCAATATAAAATCATGATGCAAAATGGACGTGTCAACTCCCCCAAGCTTAGACCTCTCTTGTCCTCAAGCGAAAGCCGAAATCAAAAAATATGTCCACATGTTTGGAGATAGAGGTGTCGATAAAAGTAAAATACGAACATGAGGGTGTCATGATCATTCTTATAACGGCAACTTACATAATTCTTGTTATATGATTTCTTATGCTAGAGTAATAATTCAATCAAAATTTCAAGTATGAATCATAAACTTCATTGAAAACTAACAAACTATAATCTCATTCATTGGAGCAATTGCAATTTATCATAACATAGGAAAGAGTCAATACATAAGAGCTTTTCAGCAAGTCCACATACTCAACTATCATATAGTCTTTCACAATTGCTGACACTCACGCAATACTTATGGGTATGGAGTTTTAATCGGACACGGAGAAAGATAAGGGCTTATAGTTTTGCCTCCCAATGTTTTACCTCAAGGGTAATGTCAACTATAATAGTTCATGAAAACTCACATCCAATTAGCCATATATACCAGGATCTTTCCAACATACTGTGCTTGCCAAAGGATAAAATGTAAAAAGGGAGGGTGAAGATCACCATGACTCTTATGCAAGGGAGGAGATAAAAGTAAAAGATAGGCCCTTCGCAGAGGGAAGCAGAGGTTGTCATGCGCTTTTATGGTTGAATGCACAAAATCTTAATGCGAAAGAACGTCACTTTATATTGCCACTTGTGATATGGACCTTTATTATGCAGTTTGTCGCTTTTATTTCTTCCATATCACACGATCGTATAAAGCTTATTTTCTCCCACACTAATAAGTCATACATATTTAGAGAGCAATTTTTATTGCTTGCACCGATGACAACTTACTTGGAGGATCTTACTCAATCCATAGGTAGGTATGGTGGACTCTCATGGCAAAACTGGTTTAAAGGTGTTTGGAAGCACAAGTAGTATCTCTACTTGGTGCAATGAATTTGGCTAGCATGAGGGGGAAAGGCAAGCTCAACCATGTTGGATGATCCATGATAATATAATTTATCTCAGATGTAAGAAAACATAACCCATTACGGTGTCTTCCTTGTCCAATGTCAACTCTTTAGCATGTTATATTTTAATGAGTGCTCACAATCATAAAAGATGTCCAAGATAGTATATTTATATGTGAAGACCTCTCTTTCTTTATTACTTCCTATTAATTGCAACGGTGACCAAAACTATGTTTGTCAACTCTCAACAACTTTTATTCATCATACTTTTTCTATGTGAGCTCATTACTCTCCATAAGATCCATATGATCTCTTTGTTTCCTTTTTTATTTATTTCTCTTTTCTTTTATTCACTTAGGATGATGGCAAAATAATCAAGCCCTTGACTCAACACTAATCTTTATTATATATAGCTCATGGACTCGATTACATAGAGGGATCATAAAGCAAAACTCGAAACTAGATCATGCCATAAACTTTATTCTACTAGATCAAGATATTACCAAAAGGATCGAACTAAGAAAAACGGTAAATATAGAAGTGATGGTGATACGATACCGGGGCACTCCCCCAAGCTTGGCAATTGCCAAGGGGAGTGCCCATACCAGATACTCAATTCTTCTTTGTTGGTGGAGAATGTGATGGTTTTGTTGATGGCGTAGGCTTGTCGTCCTTCTTCCAAGGCATAGGCTCACCATCATAGAAGGATGATCGAGTCTCCTAAAACCTCAAATCTGCAGCCAAACTCATCCTTTTGAATCTATATTCATACTCATAGTTTCGATTTTGCAGGCCATAGATCTGGGCTTGGAGGTGCTCGATTTTCTCATGAAGCTTGAAGATGGCCTCTCCAATGTGATGTCTAGCTTGTGGTTGTTGGTGAACTCCGTGATCATAATGTGATTGGAATCGAGTCCACGCTCCACCATCTCTTGACACTTGAAAACATCTTGCTCCAATACCTCGAGCCTTGCCTCCGTGCTTCCGGTCTTCCTTGGTCGTTCAACATCGTGGATGTGCAACAACCCCTCACGCATGTCAATGGTTTGAGGGTGTTGCAGCACCTCCGCGAGGTAGGGGTTGATGACCTTCTCGAAGAACTGGTCCTTGGGGGCACTTGAATACGACATGACGTCCTGGATCTGTCAGAAAAACAGCTCAAAACACAAACAGAGGATAATTGCGTGATACGGGAGTCAAAACCCCCGGGAGATTATATAATGAATTTTTACCGACCAAAATACGTATTGTGCAAGAAAACGGAGTCCAGAGAGTGCATGAGGTGCCCACGAGGTAGGGGGCGCGCCCAGTAGGGTAGGGCGCGCCCTCCACCCTCGTGGAGGCCTCGTGTCCTTCCCGGACTGCTTCTTATTTTTCTATTTTTCTAAATATTCCAAAACGGAGAAATATTGCCTTCAAAACTGTTTTGGAGTCGGTTTACTTACCGTACCACATACCTATTCCTTTTTGGAGTCTGAAACGTTCCGGAAAGTGTCCCTTATGTATTCCTCCGGGGTTATGGTTTCAATAACATTGGTTTCAACATTTATGGGATTACCTGAGATATAATGTTTGATTCTTTGACCGTTCACCACCTTCGGATTTGTGCCTTCGAAGTTGTTGATTTTTATGGCACCGGAACGATAGACCTCCTCGATAACGTAAGGACCTTCCCATTTAGAGAGAAGTTTTCCTGCAAAAAATCTTAAACGAGAGTTGTATAGCAATACATAATCACCTACATTAAACTCATGCTTTTGTATCCTTTTATCATGCCATCTTTTAACTTTTCCTTTAAACAACTTGGCATTTTCGTAGGCTTGGGTTCTCCATTCATCAAGTGAGCTAATATCAAATAACCTCTTCTCATCGGCAAGTTTAAAATTATAATTGAGATCTTTAATAGCCCAATATGCCTTGTGTTATAGTTCGAGAGGTAAGTGACATGCTTTTCCATAAACCATTTTGTACGGAGACATACCCATAGGATTATTATATGCAGTTCTATAGGCCCATAATGCATCATCAAGTTTCTTGGACCAATTCTTTCTAGACCTATTGACAGTCTTTTGCAAAATTAATTTGAGTTCTCTGTTACTCAATTCTACTTGACCACTAGACTGTGGGTGATAAGGAGATGCAATTCTATGATTAACATCATATTTAGCAAGCATTTTACGGAAAGCACCATGAATAAAATGTGAACCACCATCAGTCATTAAATATCTAGGGACTCCAAATCTTGGAAAAATAACTTCTTTAAGCATTTTAATAGAAGTGTTATGATCAGCACTACTAGTTGGAATAGCTTCTACCCACTTAGTAACGTAATCAATAGCAACTAAAATATAAAAGGTCCCATATAGTCAAAGCCCCAAACATCAAATGGTTCAATAACGAGTGAATAGTTCATAGGCATTTCTTGACGTCTACTAATATTACCAATTCTTTGACATTCATCACAAGTTAAGACAAACTTACGGGCATCCTTGAAGAGAGTAGGCCAATAAAAACTAGATTGCAATACCTTATGTGCAGTTCTATCTCCAGCATGGTGTCC
Organism: Triticum dicoccoides; assembly: GCF_002162155.2. Classification (NCBI taxonomy): domain Eukaryota; kingdom Viridiplantae; phylum Streptophyta; class Magnoliopsida; order Poales; family Poaceae; genus Triticum; species Triticum dicoccoides. The sequence goes on from NC_041390.1 coordinate 75,823,935, forward strand.
TCCATAAGCTTCGGAGTGACACTTACGTAGGATCTGTTCCTGTTCATGCTCAGGTACACAACGTCTAATAACACCATCTACTCCTTTATAAATATGTGGGTCATCCTAAAAGTAATGTCTCAAATCATAGAAGAACTTTTTCTTTTGCTGGTATGTGAAACTAGGTGGTATGAATTTGGTAACAATGTAATTAGCATAATCATCATACCATGGAGCAGTATGAGAAGCATTTATGACATTTAATTGCTCACCAGGAAAGCTATCATCAATAGCTAGTGGGTCATCAAGCACATTTTCTAACCTAGACAAGTTGTCTGCGACGGGGTTCTCAGCTCCCTTTCTATCAACAATATGTAAGTCAAATTCTTGTAGCAAGAGAACCCATCTAATAAGTCTAGGTTTAGCATCTTTCTTTTCCATAAGATATTTAATAGCGGCATGATCAGTGTGAATAGTTACTTTAGAATCAACAATATAAGGTCTGAACTTATCACAAGCAAATACAACTGCTAAGAATTCTTTTTCAGTAGTAGCATAATTTCTTTGAGCATTGTTTAGGGTTTTACTAGTATATTGAATAACATTTAATATCTTATCAACTCTTTGCCCTAGAACAACACCTACAGCATAATCACTAGCATCACACATAATTTCAAAGGGTAAATTCCAATCAGGTGGCTGAACAATAGGTGCAGAGATCAATACTTTCTTAAGTATTTCAAATGCTTCTACACAATCATCATCAAAGACAAATGGTATATCTTTTTGTAATAAATTAGTCAGAGGCCGAGAAATTTTTGAGAAGTCCTTAATGAACCTCCTATAAAATCCAGCGTGACCAAGGAAACTTATTATACCTTTGATGTCCTTGGGGCATGGCATCTTTCCAATAGCATCAACCTTGGCTTTATCAACTTCAATACCTCTTTCAGAAACTTTATGCCCCAAGACAATACCTTCATTAACCATAAAGTGGCACTTTTCCCAATTCAAGACAAGATTAGTTTCTTCACATCTCTGCAAAACTCGATCAAGGTTGCTCAAGCAATCATCAAAAGAAGATCCATAGACGGAGAACTCGTCCATGAAAACCTCACAAATCTTTTCACAAAAGTCAGAGAATATAGCCATCGTGCATCTTTGAAAGTGCATTACATAAACCAAAAGGCATACGTCTATAAGCAAAAGTACCAAAAGGGCAAGTAAAAGTAGTCTTTGATTGATCCTTGGCTGACACAGGTATTTGAGAGAAACCAGAATAACCATCTAGAAAGCAAAAATGTGTATGTTTGGATAATCTTTCTAGCATTTGATCGATAAAAGGTAAGGGGTAATGATCCTTTTTAGTGGCCTTATTTAATTTGCGGAAATCAATTACCATCCTATAACCTGTAATAATTCTTTGAGGAATCAATTCATCTTTATCATTAGGAATGACAGTAATACCTCCCTTCTTAGGGACACATTGGACGGGACTTACCCACTGACTATCAGCAACGGGATAGATTATACCTGCCTCAAGGAGCTTTAGTATTTCCTTTCTTACCACTTCTTTCATTTTAGGATTCAGCCGTCGTTGATGATCACGAACTGGTTTAGCATCTTCTTCCAAATTTATTTTATGTTGACATAGAGTGGGACTAATGCCCTTAAGATCATCAAGAGTATACCCAATAGCAGCACGGTGCTTCTTCAAAGTTTTCAATAATCTCTCTTCCTCATGCTCTGAAAGGTTAGCACTAATAATAACAGGATATATCTTTTTCTCATCAAGATAAGCATATTTAAGAGTATCAGGCAACGGTTTAAGCTCAAACACGGGATCACCCTTGGGTGGAGGAGGATCCCCTAGGATTTCAACAGGCAAACTATGTTTCAGAATAGGTTCAGTTTAAAGAATACTTCATCTATTTCCCTTCTTTCATTCATAAACATATCATTTTCATGGTCTAGCAAATATTGTTCTAAAGGATCACTAGGAGGCATGGCAATAGAAGCAAGACCAATGATTTCATCCTTACTAGGTAATTCTTCTTCACGGTGTTGTCTACTAAATTTACAGAAATTAAATTCATGAGACATATGATCTAAACCGATAGTAACAACATCCTTTTTGCAATCTATCTTAGCATTAACAGTGTTTAAGAAGGGTCTACCAAATATAATGGGACAAAAGCTATCTTGTGGGGAACCAAGAACAACAAAATCAACAGGATATTTAGTTTTCCCACACAAGACTTCAACATCTCTAACAATTCCCATTTGTGAAATAGTATCTCTATTGGCAAGTTTAATTGTGACATCAATATCTTCTATCTCAGCAGGCGCAATATCATGCATAATTTCTTTGTATAAGGCGTAAGGTATTGCACTAGCACTAGCACCCATATCACATAAGCCATGATAACAATGATCTTCTATTTTAACAGAAATAACAGGCATGCCTACTATAGATCTTTTTTTATCTTTTGCACAAGGTTTAGCAATTCTAGCAGTCTCATCATGGAAATGAATAACATGCCCATCAATATTATCAGACAAGAGATCTTTAACAATAGCAATATTAAGTTCAACTTTAACTTGCTCAGGAGTTGTATAAGTTTTAATATTTCTTTTACGAACCACAGTTGAAGCTTTAGCATGATCCTTTATCTTAACAGAGAAAGGTGGTTTCTCAACATAAGAAGTAGGAACGATAGGATCATTATAAGTGCTAGTCTTTTCCTCAACTTTAATAGGTGTGGCTACTTTTACTTCTATGGGAGGATGATATTTAAACCACTTCTCCTTGGGGATATCAACATAAGTAGCAAAAGATTCACAAAAAGAAGCTACTATCTTAGAGTCAAGTCCATATTTAGTGCTAAATTTACGGAAAACATCGGTATCCATAAAAGATTTAACACAATCAAACTTAGGTGTCATACCTGACTCCTAACCTTTGTCGAGGTCCCAATCTTCAGAGTTGCGTTTAATTCTTTCCAATAAATCCCATTTGAATTCAATAGTCTTCGTCATAAAAGAGCCAGCACAAGAAGTATCAAGCATGATGCGATTGTTATCAGAAAGCCGAGCATATAGATTTTGAATAATCATCTCTCTTGAGATCTCATGATTGGGGCATGAATATAACATTGGTTTAAGCCTCCCCCAAGCTTGAGCGATGCTTTCTCCTTCGCGAGGCCAAAAATTATATATATAATTGTGATCATGATGAACAAGATGCATAGGATAAAACTTCTGATGAAATTCCAATTTCAATCGTTTGTAGTTCCATGACCCTGTATCATCACATAGCCTATACCATGTCAATGCATCTTCCTTCAAAGATAAAGGGAAGACCTTCTTCTTAAAAACATCTCCGGGTACACCTGCAAGCTTAAATAGTCCACAAACTTCATCCACATATATTAGGTGCTCATCAGGATGCGTTGTTCTGTCTCCTGCAAAAGGATTAGCTAGCAGTTTTTCTATCATACCCGAAGGAATTTCAAAGCAGACATTTTCATTTTCAGTAGGTTCAGTAGGTGCAGTAGGTTGAGGAGCAACTCTTTGCTCTACTGGTCGGGGTGAATATACCCCAAACAAGCCCCTTAGAGGATTACTTTCTATAGTAACAAGTGACAGTAAATTTCAGCACACTATATAAATTTTCCTTAGCAATTTCCACCTACCAAAGGCGCTTCACTCCCCGGCAACGGCGCCAGAAAAGAGTCTTGATGACCCACAAGTATAGGGGATCTATCATAGTCCTTTCGATAAGTAAGAATGTCGAACCCAACCAGGAGCAGAAGGAAATGATAAGCAGTTTCCAGCAAGGTATTCTCTGCAAATACTGAAATAAGTGGTAACAGATAGTTTTGTGATAGGATAATTTGTAACAAGCAACAAGTAACAAAAGTAAATAAAGTGCAGTAAGGTGGCCCAATCCTTTTTGTAGAAAAGGACAAGCCTGGACAAACTCTTATATAGAGAAAAGCGCTCTCGAGGACACATGGGAATATCGTCAAGCTAGTTTTCATCACGTTCATATGATCCCCGTTCGGTACTTTGATAATTTGGTATGTGGGTGGACCGGTGCTTGGGTACTGCCCTTACTTGGACAAGCATCCCACTTATGATTAACCTCTATTGCAAGCATCTGCAACTACAACAAAAGTATTAAGGTAAACCTAACCATAGCATGAAACATATGGATCCAAATCAGCCCCTTGCGAAGCAACGCATAAACTAGGGTTTAAGCTTCTGTCACTATAGCAACCCATCATCTACTTATTACTTCACAATGCCTTCCTCTAGGCCCAAATAATGGTGAAGTGTTATGTAGTCGACGTTCACATAACACCACTAGAGGAGAGACAACATACATCTTATCAAAATATTGAACGAATACCAAATTCACATGACTACTAATAGCAAGACTTCTCCCATGTCCTCAGGAACAAACGTAACTACTCACAAAGCATATTCATGTTCATAATCATAGGGGTATTAATATGCAGATAGGATATGAACATATGATCTTCCACCAAATAAACCAACTAGCATCAACTACAAGGAGTAATTAACACTACTAGCAACCTACTACTACCAATCCCGGACTTGGAGACAAGAATTGGATACAAGAGATGAACTAGGGTTTTGAGAGGAGCTGGTGCTGGTGAAGATGTTGATGGAGATTGCCCTCTCCCGATGAGAGGAGCATTGGTGATGACGATGGCGATGATTTCCCCCTCCTGGAGGGAAGTTTCCCTGGCAGAACAGCTCCGCCAGAGCCCTAGATTGGTTCCGCCAAGGTTCCGCCTCGTGGCGGCGGACTTTCGTCCGAGGAGATGGCTTATGATTTTTTTCTCATCGAAAGACTTCATATAGCAGAAGATGGACATCGAAGGGCCACCAGGGGCCCACGAGATAGGGGGCGCACCCAGGGGGTAGGGCGCGCCCCCCACCCTCGTGGGCAGGGTGTGGCCCCCTGGTGAACTTCTTGCACTCAATATTTTTTATATATTCTGAAAACGTCTTCCGTGAAGTTTCGGGACTTTTGGAGCTGTGCAGAATAGGTCTCTAATATTTGCTCCTTTCCCAGCCCAGAATCCCAGCTGCCGGCATTCTCCCTCTTTATGTAAACCTTGTAAAATAAGAGAGAATAGGCATAAGTATTGTGACATACTGTGTAATAACAGCCCATAATGCAATAAATATCAATATAAAAGCATGATGCAAAATGGACGTATCATACTCCACTGGCTACTGTTCAACCAGCCCTCTCCACGGGATCCTTTCAACCACCCCTACACGGGCTACTGTTCATACAGCCCTCCACTGTCTACTGTTCATCCAGGCCTCCATGGGGTGGTCCTGTTCATCCAGCCCTCCACGGGGTCCTGTTCATCCAGCCCCAACCGGCTCGATCGATCGGGGTCCTGTTCATCCAGAGGCAACACCACGGGGTCCTATTCATCCACCCCCACCGGGAACTATTCATCCAACCCCCCCCCCCATCAATGCTCACTGTTCATCCAGAGGCAGCATCGATCGGCTTCAGTTAGCAGCAATAGCGAAGGAATCGCTCGATCAGGTTCAGTTAACAGCCATCGATCGATCGCTCGGGTTCAGTAATGCGTAGCCTGCAGTGCAATCGCTCGGGTTCAGTTAGAGCCCAACGCCTCGCACCCACGTGCATGCGTGTATGAGAGAAACGTGCATCGCTCGGCCCCGACCACCCACCGTAACCGGGAACACCCCGATATTTTCCTTGCCCTCGTTTCTACCATGGTTTTTTCCGTCACGGACGGCCCAAAGAATGTCATGTAGCTGTGTGTCCGGCCCGCCCAGGACGAAAAGCCCATTTTCTATCATAGAAGTAGGAGCCCACCACATCTATGATGATACCGGGTTTTGTCACAATTATCGTCATAGAAGTGTCATAAGTATGACAGAAAAAAAAATTGTTCGGCCCAAAATGTCACGGATGTGTCTTTTTTTGTAGTGTTACCGTCAGCGTCAGTCTTTTTCTTGAAGATCCATTTATTCTCTATGGCCTACCGATCACCGGGCAAGTCAACCAAAGTCCACACTTTGTTCTCATACATGGATCCCATCTCAGATTTCATGGCCTCAAGCCATTTTGCAGAATCTGGGCTCATCATCGCTTCCTCATAGTTCGTAGGTTCGTCATGGTCAAGTAACATGACTTCCAGAACATGATTACTGTACCACTCTGGTGCGGATCTTACTCTGGTTGACCTACGAGGTTCGGTAGTAACTTGATCAGAAGTTTCATGATCATCATCATTAGCTTCCTCACTTACTGGTGTAGGAATCAATGGAACTGATTTCAGTGATGAACTATTTTCCAATAAGGGAGAAGGTACAATTACCTCATCAAGTTCTAATTTCCTCCCACTCATTTTTTTCGAGATAAACTCCTTCTCTGGAAAAGATCCATTCTTAGCAACGAATATCTTGCCTTCGGATCTGTGATAGAAGGTGTACACAACAGTCTCCTTTGGGTATCCTATGAAGACACATTTCTTCGATTTGGGTTCGAGATTATCAGGTTAAAGCTTTTTCACATAATCATCGCAGCCCCAAACTTTAAGAAACGACAACTTGGGTTTCTTGCCAAACCATAGTTCATAAGGTGTCGTCTCAACGGATTTAGATGGTGCCCTATTTAACGTGAATGCAGACGTCTCTAAAGCATAACCCCAAAATGATAGCGGTAAATTAGTGACAGACATCATAGATTGCACCGCTAATAAAGTGTGGTTACGACGTTCGGACACACCATTACGTTGTGGTGTTCCAGGTGGCGTGAGTTGCGAAACTATTCCGCATTGTTTCAAATGAAGTCCAAACTCATAACTCAAATACTCACCTCCACGATCAGATCGTAGAAACTTGATTTTCTTATTACAATGATTTTTCACTTCACTCTGAAATTCTTTGAACTTTTCAAATGTTTCAGACTTATGTTTCATTAAGTAGATATACCCATATCTGCTCAAATCATCTGTGAAGGTGAGAAAATAATGATATCCGCCGCGAGCTTCAATGTTCATTGGACCACATACATCAGTATGTATGATTTCCAGTAACTCTGTTGCTCGCTCCATTGTTCCGAAGAACGGAGTTTTAGTCATCTTGCCCATGAGGCATGGTTCGCAAGTACCAAGTGATTCATAATCAAGTGACCCCAGAAGTCCATCAGAATGGACTTTCTTCATGCACTTTACACCAATATGACCTAAATGGCAGTGCCAGAAATAAGTTGCACAATCATTATCAACTTTGCATCTTTTGGCTTCAATACTATGAACATGCGTATCACTACTATCAAGATTTAGTAAAAATAGAACACTCATCAAGGATGCATGACCATAAAATATATTACTCATATAAATAGAACAACCAGTATTTTCTGATTTAAATGAATAGCCGTCTCGCGTCAAACAAGATCCAGATATAATGTTCATGCTCAACGCTGGCACCAAATAACAATTATTTAGGTCTAAAACTAATCCCTAAGGTAGATGTAGAAGTAGCGTGCTGACGGCGATCAGATCGACTTTGGGACCATTTCCCATGCACATCGTCACCTTGTCCTTAGCCAATCTTCGCTTAATCCATAGCCCCTGTTTCGAGTTGCAAATGTTAGCAACTGAACCAGTATCAAATACCCAGGCACTACTTCGAGCATTAGTAAGGTACACATCAATAACATGTATATCAAATATACCTTTCACTTTGCCATCCTTCTTCTCCGCCAAATACTTGGGGCAGTTCTGTTTCCAGTGACCAGTCCCTTTGCAGTAGAAGCACTCAGTCTCAGGCTTAGGTCCAGACTTGGGTTTCTTCACTTGAGCAGCAACTGGCTTGCTATTCTTCTTGAAGTTCCCTTTCTTCCCTTTACCCTTTTTCTTGAAACTGGTGGTCTTGTTGACCATCAACACTTGATGCTCCTTCTTGATTTCTACCTCCACGGCTTTTAGCATTGCGAAGAGCTCAGGAATCGTCTTATCCATCCCCTGCATATTATAGTTCATCGTGAAGCTCTTGTAGGTTGGTAGCCGTGCTTGAAGAACTCTGTCAATGACACTATCATCAGGAAGATTAACTCCCAGCTGAGTCAAGTGGTTGTGGTACCCAGACATTCTGAGTATATGTTCACTGACAGAACTATTCTCCTCCATCTTGCAGCTGTAGAACTTATTGGAGACTTCATATCTCTCAATCCGGGCATTTGCTTGAAATATTAACTTCAACTCCTGGAACATCTCATATGCTCCATGACGTTCAAAACGTCGTTGAAGTCCCGGTTCTAAGCCGTAGAGCATGGCACACTGAACTATCGAGTAGTCATCAGCTTTGCTCTGCCAGGTGTTCACAACATCTGGCTTGCTCCTGCAGCGGGTTTGTCACCTAGCGGTGCTTCCAGGACGTAATTCTTCTGTGCAGCAATGAGGATAATCCTCAAGTTACGAACCCAGTCCATGTAGTTGCTACCATCATCTTTCAACTTAGCTTTCTCTAGAACGCATTAAAATTCAACGGAACAACAGCACGGGCCATCTATCTACAACAACATAGGCATGCAAACTACTATCAGGTACTAAGTTCATGATAAATTAAAGTTCAATTAATCAAATTACTTAAGAACTCCCACTTAGATAGACATCTCTCTAATCATCTAAATGATCACGTGGTCCATATCAACTAAACCATGTCTGATCATCACATAGGATGGAGTAGTTTTCAATGGTGAACATCACTATGTTGATCATATCTACTATATGATTCACGCTCGACCTTTCGGTCTCAGTGTTCCGAGGCCATATCTGCATATGCTAGGCTTGTCAAGTTTAACCCGAGTATTCTACGTGTGCAAAACTGGCTTGCACCCGTTGTATGTGAACGTAGAGCTTATCACACCCGATCATCACGTGGTGTCTCGGCACGACGGACTGTAGCAACGGTGCATACTCAGGGAGAACACTTATACCTTGAAATTTAGTGAGAGGTCATCTTATAATGCTACCGCCGAACTAAGCAAAATAAGATGCATAAAGGATAAACATCACATGCAATCAGTATAAGTGATATGATATGGCCATCATCATCTTGTGCCTTTGATCTCCATCTCCAAAGCACCGTTATGATCACCATCGTCACCGGCTTGACACCTTGATCTTCATCGAAGCATCATTGTTGTCTCGCCAACTATTGCTTCTACAACTATCGCTACCGCTTAGTGATAAAGTAAAGCAATTACATGGTGATTGCATTTCATACAATAAAGCGACAACCATATGGCTCCTACTAGTTGCCGATAATTGTGTTACAAAACATGATCATCACATACAATAAAATTTAGCATCATGTCTTGACCATATCACATCACAACATGCCCTGCAAAAACAAGTTAGACGTCCTCTACTTTGTTGTTGCAAGTTTTACGTGGCTGCTACGGGCTGAGCAAGAACCGTTCTTACCTACACATGAAAAACCACAACGCGGTATAGTGATTGCTTTTTGATCTTCAGAAAGAACATTGTTCATTGAATCCGATTCAACTAAAGTTGGAGAAACTGACACCCACCAGCCACATGTGTGTGAAGCACGTTGGTGGAACCAGTCTCGCGTAAGCATACGCGTAATGTCAGTCTGGGCCGCTTCATCCAACAATACCGCCGAATCAAGAATCAACTAGTGACGGCAAGCAATATGTATATACCCACGCCCACAACTCCTTTGTGTTCTACTCGTGCATATAACATCTACGCATAGACCTGGCTCAGATGCCACTATTGGGGAACGCAGTAATTTCAAAAAAATCCTATGCACATGCAAGATCATGGTGATGCATAGCAACGAGAGGGGAGAGTGTTGTCCACGTACCCTCGTAGACCGTAAGAGGAAGCGTTATGACAACGCGGTTGATTTAGTCATACTTCTTCACGATCGACTGATCCTAATACCGAAAGTATGGCACCTCCGCCATCCGCACACGTTCGGCTCGGTGACGTCCCATGAACTCACGATCCAGCAGAGTGTCGAGGGAGAGCTTCGTCAGCACGACGGCGTGATGACGGTGATGATGATGCTACCGGAACAGGGCTTCGCCTAAGCACCGCTACGATCTGACCGAGGTGGATTATGGTGGAGGGGGGCACCGCACACGGCTAAGAGATCAATGATCAACTTGTGTGTCTATGGGGTGCCCCCCTCCCCATATAAAAAGGAGTGGAGGAGGGGGAGGGCCGGCCCTCTACTATGGCGCGCCCTAGGGAGTCCTACTCCCACCGGGAGTAGGATTCCCCCCTTCCATGTAGTAGGAGTAGGAGAGAAGGAAAGGGAAGAGAGAAGAGAAGGAAGGAGGGGGCACCGCCCCTCACCCCTAGTCCAATTCGGACTAGGCCTTGGGGGGCACGCGGCCTACCCTAGGCAGCTCCTCCCTCTCTCCCCTAAAGCCCATTAGGGCCCATATACTCCCCGGGGGGGTCCGGTAACCCCTGGTACTCCGGTTAATGCCCGAACTCAACCGGAACCATTCCGATGTCCAAACATAGTCATCCAATATATCTATCTTTATGTCTCGACCATTTCGAGACTCCTCTTCATGTACGTGATCATATCCGGGACTCCGAACAACCTTCGGTACATCAAAACATATAAACTCGTAATACCGATCGTCACTGAACGTTAAGCGTGCGGACCCTATGGGTTCGAGAACTATGTAGACATGACCGAGACACGTCTCTGGTCAATAACCAATAGCGGAACCTGGATGTTCATATTGGCTCCCACATATTCTACGAAGATCTTTATCGGTCAAACTGCATAACGATATACGTTGTTCCCTTTGTCATCGGTATGTTACTTGCACGTGATTCGATCGTCGGTATCTCAATACCTAGTTCAATCTCGTTACTGGCAAGTCTCTTTACTCATTCCGTAATACATCATCCCGCAACTAACTCATTAGCTACATTGCTTGCAAGGCTTATAGTGATGTACATTACCGAGAGGGCCCAGAGATATCTCTCCGGCAATCGGAGTGACAAATCCTAATCTCGATCTATGCCAACTCAACAAACACCATTGGAGACACCTGTAGAGCACCTTTATAATCAACCAGTTACGTTGTGACGTTTGGTAGCACACAAAGTGTTCCTCCGGTATTCGGGAGTTGCATGATCTCATAGTCATAGGAACATGTATAAGTTGTGGAGAAAGCAATAGCAACAAACTAAACGGTCATCGTGTTAAGCTAACGGATGGGTCAAGTCAATCACATCATTCTCTAATGATGTGATCCCGTTAATCAAATGACAACTCATGTATATGGTTAGGAAACATAACCATCATTGATTCAACGAGCTAGTTAAGTAGAGGCATACTAGTGGCATTCTGTTTGTCTATGTATTCACACATGTACTAAGTTTCCGGTTAATACAATTCTAGCATGAATAATAAACATTTATCATGATATAAGGAAATATAAATAACAACTTTATTATTGCCTCTAGGGCATATTTCCTTCACTTCCCTTACTTGGACAAGCATCCCACTTATGATTAACCCCTCTTGCAAGCATCCGTAACTATAAAAGAAGTATTAAGGTAAACCTAGAGGCAACTACAAAAGAAGTATTAAGGCACCACCAACAGAAAAGCAAAGGCATTGATTACCATGCTAGTGTCATGGGTCATCTTGAATGAGCGCAACGCAAAAGTGTTTAGGCAAAAGAGCGCACCTCCATAACTTTTGCTCAACATCATTGTCGACAAGGCAAACCCGGGTCTTTTTTATTGCAAGAATATTTGTCATGCCTTAACATGGGTGCGTGTTGTAACAAACTATTTCTCCTCTTTATTTAATACTAGCAAAAGAGCCTGTGCGTTGCAACGCGAGAGAAAACATAACACATGCTCTTAACCCAACAATCATCACTCAAGACCACAAATAGGACCATCTTTTTTATTTTTGCGAGGCATCATATTTGTGTTGCCGCTTATTCTCCTTCTCACCCTCGCCGGCGATGGCCTTGGTGTTCACACAAAATAAAATAAAAACGTGTTTGAATATGGTTAATCCTAAGGCGTCTCTCTCTCCCTCTCTCTCTCTCTCTCTCGCTCGCTTTCTCTCACTCCCGTGATGAGAAATATGTTGTTTTCCCCTGTGACATTTTTCAGAGGTATGCATGTGTAGTTATCGATGTTTTCTTTTCCCTATATGGTTATAGTCGGGTGTTTATATGCAATCCGGATTGCCGCCGGTATGAAAGAAAAATGGATCTTGCGCTATAAATTATAAGTTTGCTTCCAAAACAATATTTTAAAAATATTTAACAGATAAAATTCACAACATATTTAGATTCCACACATTTTTGTAAAAAAAATTCATATATAATATGTTCAAACCGAAGTTACGGTTTAAAAGATACAGATAATTTAGAAAATCATTTATTTGACTTAAATATATTCCAAAATAATATTTAAAATACCTAATAGGTAAAAATAATCTCATATTCATATTCTACATATTTTTCTAATCAAATTTTATATATAACATGTTCAAATCGGAGTTACGGTTTAAAAGATATGGATGATTTAAAAAAGCATTTGTTTAACTTAGATATGATCCGCGGATCAATTACCTAAAACATTAGGGGGGTTTCGAAAACTGTAAAATAACTATTCGGGTATGACTTAAATCCGGACTGCGGGTTGATTTCATCAAAACACAAGGACTTTTCTGAAAAATGCCATGACGGACGACCGAAACCCAATTTGCTTTATTATTAGGTAAAGATATGAGGCAAATTTTTTGCCTCTATTTCGTAAAAATTTACTATGAGTAACATCACACATATCAATACAATACGAGTCTATAACCTAATGAATAAAGTTTTGTATAACACCACACATAGTCTATGAATATGTGTATATTACTCTCCACTGTGGCTAGTTGAAGCGGCCATTCTACTGGCCCACATCCCACATCTGAACTCGTGTGACCTAGGTTTTATATTTAGGAACGGAGGGGTGTGTGCTATCATAAATTTGCTTTGGCACATGGAAGCGTGTGCTCCTGTCACCGGAAAAAATATTTCGAAGTGTGAAAAAAAAATTAAACAAAAAATTGACACATACATCTCAACATTATATGTGTGCACGTCAAGTTTCGAAAAAAAACCGATATTTTTAAGGCTTGTGTAAAAAGACAAAAATAATGTCTTGTGAAAAGCACTTTCTAACATCGGATTTTGTTTTTTTTTCATACACAACACATAACTTGTCGGTTTTTTCACGAGACTTTGTGAGCATGTATAATATCGAGATGTACACGCCAAATTTTTGTTTGTAAATTTTTGACATTTCAAAATACATTAAAACACACTTTAAAATCAGAAGCGCGCACTCCTGTGTGTCAAAACGACACTCTCTGAGTGTTATCGTCTTTCTTGGGAAAAAAGGATCGGTACCACAATGTATTGCTTCTCATTACATAGAGTTTCAACACATATTCCATTTTTCTAGGCCTTGATCGCTACGCAGTTTGTCCGGTGTAATTTTTACGAGTAAAAGTAAGACAATTACCACCATAAACGCAGGAGAGAACAGTGCTGATCCAGCCACCGTCATTGCGGCTTGGATGCATTCTCTGAAGCCCTGCAAGCAAGCCACAAGCTCACCAGTTTGTCAGAGGGTAATTTACGAACTAATACCAGCAATTGAACGAACTTGGCAAACAAGCGGTAAATCTAATCTCAGCAACATATGCAGGCGCTCAGACAACTGTCGTACATCCTCATACTGTTCAATATTGCTGACAGCTAGCTTGTCTGTTTCAGGTATCGTCACGAAAGAAAAACAGAGTTTAATTTAATCGAACCTAAGGAGCTGATATTACAAGCAAAATTAATTCAGCCCAAAGTCATTTCTGGTGCCTTTCACCGTCTTCCGAAATGGATTAACACGCATCACTGTCGGAAGGGAACAAATGCAGCTCCCAGCTGTGCCTCACACAGGGTGTACGCTTCCGAGCTTAGCTTCTTCTGAAACTTCTCTTTCAGATTGAGCCTCGTCACGGTTTGCAGAGCCCGCGTGCAGAATCTACGGACCTCCTGGCGACGCGACTTGTTTTCGGGCATCTTTGTGAGGATTTCCTGCATCAGCTCGCACAGCAGAGCCATATGCTTCTTCAAAACCTTTGATGCGCTCGAGACGTCGTCGCCGACCCAGGATTTCAATATGGAGTCCACCAGCTCCAAAGTTTGAACCCTTCGGTATTCAGCCTTCGTGCTGCCGATCTTCTGTAGAGCAAAGCCGAAAAGCTCCCGTCCTACCCAGGGGTTCCTGCGGACAGCCTCCTTCACAAAACCAATCTTCAGCCGTGATTTCTTGTTGCTGAAGTAGTCATTCAGCATGTACTGGAACTTATCGACCACACTTGCAAGTTCCTGCTTGGAACAACCCTTGGAATTGATAATCTTTAGAATCCAAAACGTGGCATTTTGGGCCGCAGAAGCAACTGGTTTGTATCGTGACCGTGATGCCAGATGCAGAGCCTTCTGCAGCAAACTTTCAAGTCTACTGAGTTCAACATCAAAGCCTTTTGGACATTCTTTTGCTTTGAATATCCTTTTCTGCAATATACCACCAATACGTTGCCTGAACTGCTCATTGCCATCGGCGCTATGTGATTTCACAAAAGCTTGCATTAAGAAAGCATATACCTCCAGCACCAGTTTTTTTCCTGCAAAGTTGGGAGACAGATGGTTACAAGAAAAAAATTGCATAACATAGGTAGATCACATGGAAGAAAACAATTGATACAAGAACACATTAAGATAAGCAAAAGAGAAGAAAACAAACACCTCTGATACTGTTAAACATTAGATGGTCAAAGTTCTGCATGTTACTATATTTTAACAGATAAAAAAAGCAATTATAGTTTTGTCCTCAAATAGCTATCTAACTAGAAAGTGCAAGCTACAGAAAATGTCACCACAATAAAATAGGATTCTCTATGTCTTTCATCGGAATGGCAAACCCGAAAACTATTGATCTACACAATTACAAGTGTCATTTTACCTGATACACGACATATAGACAACAAAAATAAATGAGTGGGCATATACCTGGATTCCTCTGAAGATATATCTCCAGTAAAGTAAGCACACGAAGCTTAAATCGCATAAGTTGAGATTGCTGAGTTTCACTACCAGGAAGGTTGTTGCGCTCCTTGAAAATCCTCGCAATATAAGGATCAATACGGAACATAGCATCGTCGTCCATACCATCTGAATCATCTGAATCTTCCCCACCTTTGGTAGCTTCTGCATCATCTCCATCTGTTGCCTTATTGTCGACTGTCTCTTCCAAATCATCCTGATCCTCGTCTACTTCGTCAGCTGAATCATCTTCCATTTCATCTGTGGCATCATCAACATTCCCAACATCCGCATCTTCCATTTCATCATCATCTTCGATATCAACACGAGCCTCATCTTCGTCATCGTCGCTATCTGTTTGACGACGAGAGCCTTTCAAATCTATCTTTACAACTCTCAGCATATCAAGAAGCCCTGTTTCTGTAATCTCGTCACTGAACACACGGAAAACCTGTTGTTTCAAAGAGAAGATGTAGTTAGTTAAGGCAATAAAATACTCCCTCTGCACACTAATGTAAGACGTTTTTGCAGTTCAAATTAATGTACAGAGGTATATGCCAAGATTTTTTTTTAAAGGTGAGACGAGCATATTGTCTGCTTCCATTTCAACTGATACAGATATGGAAAATGTATGTTTCATGTTTAGGAATGACGATGCAAATAAACATTGACTGAAAGACGCACAAATGATTAAGATGAATGCACTCCACTTATTTCTTAGTATCATCACTTTAGATTTTTCAAAATTGTAGAAGTGCCAACTGCTATGAATACTTGCCTGTTCAATGGCAAAACACACAGGGCCAGATACATGAGGCAAAACAGAGAGAAAAGTCTGCACAAGTACATCAATAGACTCTAATGACCCATCCTCATTAGGCTCCTCTGACCCATCCTCATCAGACTCCTCTGTACCACCCTCAACAGATTCCGGCGCACTGGAATTGTCACACTGAGCAATGGAAGGAAATGTTTTCTTGCAACATATAATCACATCAATTGCAGCCTCCCAGAACTCCTCCGGATGGAGCAGAACTTGCAGCAGTAACTGAATAAGGAGATAACGTATCACATGCATTTTAGTTGAATCCAATCCAGTGCCAATTTTTCTTTCCTGATCACGCAGAAAGAAACCGCAGATATCAGATAAAGACCCAACAAGAATATGTATGAAGGAACATCAATGATAATTCAAAACAAAAGAAGGATATCCAAAACAAAAGAAGAAAGAAATGCACTTCTCTTTGGTCACAGGCTATCATATTGTCAGAAAGTATACATGCAATGCTCTAATGGCACAAGTTCAACATAAGGGCAGCTACAGTGGTAAAAATGTAGCCTTCTCTTATGCCCTCAACATCTACAGATGATAATAATAATATAATGCTGCATTTGTTATAGCAATATTTCACACACACACCAACATACTCCCTCCGTCCTTTAAAGAGTGTACTTCCAAATTTGTTGGAGGGTCAAACTTTCTCAAAGTTTGACCGAGTTTGTGAAAAAATATATCAATGTTTGTGAAATCAAATAGGTATATGATGAAAATATATTTTATAATGAATCTAATGCTACTAATTTGATGGCATAAATGTTAGTGTATTATTGTAGAAATGCGGTCAAACATAAAAAAGTTTGACTTTCCAACAAAGTTGAAAGTACACTCTTTAAAGGACAGAGGGAGTATATGCACAACCAAGTAGGGCATGTGTACACCTCAAAAAAGAACATGCTCACTACTCCCTCTGCTCCCTAATACAAGTCTTTTTAGAGATTCCAATGTGGACTACATACGGAGCAAAATGAGTGAATCTAAAAAAAAAAGGGCAACCTGGTGCATGTAGCTCCCGCTTGCGCAGGGTCCAGGGAAGGGTCCGACCACTTTGGGTCTATAGTACGCAGCCTTTCCCTACATTTCTGTAAGAGGCTGTTTCCAGGACTTGAACCCATGACCTCATGGTCACAAGGCAGCAGCTTTACCACTGCGCCAAGGCTCCCCTTCAAAATGAGTGAATCTACACTCTAAAATATGTCTATATACATCCGTATGTAGTCTATATTGAAATCTCTAAAAAGACTTATATTTAGGAACGGAAGGAGTACATCATCTTTGCAGACCAATAAAACATAATCTAGAGCATATAAGCCAAGTGGGTCACAAACCTCCTGGAAAAGTGCAGATTCCGTAGCCAGTGTTTTCTTGAATGCATTATCATCATTACTGCTCAAGGTTCTGAACAGTGAAACTGAAGGAATATTGCACACAGTGTTAATGAAACGCATGAAGTAGAAGCCTAAGTCATTAGACTTAACCCCGCTAACATGCAAAGCCTCGTCCTTTTGTGCATCTTCTAGTAATAACTGAAGTTGTTCAATGCATTCATTACGAAGCGATGTTGATATAGCTGCCTTTGGCCATTTGAACTTCTCTTGCAACTCAAATGACGTCACCTCAGTTCCTAAAGAGGCTGAGAACAGACCTTGGACTGCAAAGAATTTTAGTATCTCAGTCTGCACCTGAAATTTTTCTTCAATACACTTGATCATCTCAGAATCTGTCAGCGAACTTCCTTTAGATGTAAGCTTTAGATTTTTCAAGACAAATGGAATTGTATTCACCACCCAACTCTTCAGAAGGTCAGCGTTCCCTTCGCCAACAAGTTCCTTATCTTCAATTGAGCCAACCTCTGAATTCTCATCAGTTGTCTGACTTTGATCAGATGGTTCATCTGCAACAGAACCTTCATCCACAAAGAGTGCCATCAAATTTTGCACAAGATGCAAACAATCTTGACCATTCTGGATCTTGGCGATCAACCCTTTAACAGTTTTTGTTTTTGTCAGGCTGTCAAATCTTCCAAAGCTATACTTCTGCAAGTTGATGATAACAGCAACACAACGATCATTGTCATTGCTTACTAAACTGACTAATTCTTTCAGAAAATGTTGACCGGCATTGTACAACCACGATGAAGCATTAGACAGAATGTCCATCAATCCAAGAACAACTTTGCTGGACAGAATTACTTGAATAGATGATGGAGATAGTCTTGGTAGGAGATCAATAATTATATTAAATGCTAGATGCTTCCGGTCGTGAGATGAGAGCAGCAATGATCTTTCAATAATAACCTCACAGAAATTGCGTAGGTTCTTTTTTGAATCCTCGGAGGAACTGCCTTTCTTACTCTTTTTGTGCTTTTTGCTAGAACTCGTATTGTTATCACTCTGAGAAGCTTCCTCACGGATGAGCATGTCCGTGATAACATGCCATATACTATGAATGCGTGGAAGACAAAATGCAGATTCCTGCATAAGATTACAGCAGAACAATTAAAGGATCAACCAGCAAATACCACAAAATATACAACATTTCAAGAACATAAGAACATACACTGATTATTTCAGATAGACCATAGGATGTTAAAACTTTTTTGGAAGTTCCTCCTGAAACTTAAAATTGCTCAAAATTACCTTAAAACAAGCAGCAAGGGATAGAAGATGCTCTTCTGTGAAAAAATTGTCAAGACTGAATGGATATGGCAGAAGCTTCCCAAATATCTCCCTCTGAACATTAGTTCTTTCTTGGAACTTCAAAGCCAGGAAGAGCGCATCTGGATCTCCAACATTAGCAGCTCTGTTGAACCAATCTTGTACACAAGGGGTATCTAGAACCTCAGAGAATATAGCTTCATCTGGCAGCTGCAACACACAGAGAAGTTACAAAGAAACAAATCAACCAAGCGATCACATATGGGAACCATTCACAGATGGCAAATGTACAAATATTAGTTTTGTTCTTTAATTCCATTTTACCACAAATGGAAATAGAATGTGCAATTGCAAAAAATCATACTAGTATAGTCCCAGCAGCCATATGCGCATAGCCAATACTGCAATGCTGGGTTCATAATGGTGCCCTTATTTGTAAAAAAAACGTTGTAATCTCCGTCTTTGGATGCTTATATAAAAAAAATGACACCAGAGTTACTGGTTTTTGCATTTGCCCCCTGATTTACAGCTAGATTGGGTGGGGGTGGGGGATAATAGCTCGTCAGAAGGCTTAATAATAACCAAAGGCAAAAGCCAAAAATGATGGCATATTTGTGATAAGGATACAGATGTATATTGATGAGACTATTTAGCAGAAGAACATCCATTCAAGCCTCTACACTAAAATAATACAGGTTTCAAACCAAATGAACTGCCAAATTTGGTTAATTAATGCTTAAAACCAATGTATTTCCTTCTTCAAGGAGCCATCAATAAAAACAACCACATGAAAAAAAAACAAGCAAGGGAGGTAAGTACACTACAGCAGAAAAGACTAGCACACTTCTCTGGGGTTCTAAAAACACACAAACTGGTAAGAAATAAATATTCATGTTAGCTTGTTTTGGCTGGTAGTTACTTGACTGCTTAGCATCTTAGTACTTTATACTTGACACAAACACCTAGTCCAACTCACTATCGGACTCAGAATTAAGGTTACTTATTTTTAGGATGTCTTGTCAACCATGTGATACAACAACCTCATGTAAATCAGGGCAGAGGCTATGGTCACAGATTTGTTGTACAAATAT
Organism: Triticum dicoccoides; assembly: GCF_002162155.2. Lineage (NCBI taxonomy): Eukaryota > Viridiplantae > Streptophyta > Magnoliopsida > Poales > Poaceae > Triticum > Triticum dicoccoides. The sequence goes on from NC_041390.1 coordinate 75,843,702, forward strand.
AAGCAGATTGAAAGATCAGATGGTGATGCAATCAAGGATTGAAATTGCTGCACCACAGTAACACCAGTTTTTTTATGTTGCGACATTTGTTGAGTTAATTTATTTATTTTACATATTTATCAAATTCTAGCAGGAAAAATATGTTCTCGATGTCCACCAGCAAATAGCATAGACTGCCATGGGCTGCACTGATGCTGTTTCACCTTTCAACGAACACAAGAAACCTTCCATAGCATGCATGATATTTGTCTAGTTCTAATACTCCCTCCGTTCGGAATTACTCGTCCAAGAAATGAATGTATCTAGATGTATTTTAGTTGTAGATACATCCATTTTTGTGACAAGTAATTCCGAACGGGGGGAGTAGAAGATTAGAGCATTGCATGTTATAAAAATTGTTAAGCATGAGCCTAAGCTATGTACCTTCCTGGTTAAATCCAGAATCAATGCAACCGCAGGCTCGGTGAGATATCGTTTCTTATTTCCAAGTTGCACAACCTCTGTAACAAAATCCCTGAGAATAGGAGAAGATTTATCACGTTTCCACTGTCCTAAAACCCTTCCAGACCTTGCAAGTGATCCAAATCCAAACAGGCGCCCCAAAAGATTGTCCTTAGCTTCCTACAACGGAACGAACATTGGAGAGTTAAGCTGACAGTACAGTCAGACATGAGAAATGTGCAACTAATCATAACGCAAGTTACCGGTCCTTTCATGGAGGCTGAATATTCCAGCAAAGTAGGTATCAACTTCATAACAGCTTCGACGCTGACGGCTTTAATTGATTGGAGCACAGCCGCGAGACCCAACGCGAATCCTTGCCTTGCAAACTGCAAATAAGAACCCCGAGCATATAGCAATTAATTTAAGTGTGGCGCCACAGTTTAATCATCCCATTACATCACAGAACGTAGGTTCTGTCCTAGACTCAGGACAGCATTCCTGACCTCTCTAGAGGAAGAGATGCCGCGGATGAGCCGCCGGATGGCATACCGCACGGCGGGAGCGCAGTTATCCAGCCCATCCTCCTTCTCGGCCTCCATCTGCGAAGGGCCGTCGCGCTCCCCCGCCTCTTCCTCCTCCCCCTCCTCCCGCGCGGCCTTCTCCTTCTCGTACGCCCTCTGCACGTCCCGGAGCTCGGCCACAAGCGCCTCGGCCGCGGCCTCCCTCAGCGAGGCCTCGGGCGACGCCAGGTCCTTGAAGACATTCATGTGGAGCCCCGGCCCCGCCACCACCGGAGCGGGCGCGGGCGCTGGCACCGAGACCGGCACCACCGGCATGACCTCCTCGTCCGCCGCGGCCGCGGGCGCGGGCTGCGGCTTGGGGGCGGCGGCGGCCTTCTCCGCGGACTGGCGGTGGCGGTCCTTGTCGAGCTGCTTGCGCTGCTTCCTGACCTCCATGGCCAGCTTCTTCTTCTTCTTCGCCGGCACCTCCCCCGCCGGGCACGCCGCCCTCGCCGCGGCCTCGTCCTGCGAGGAGTCCGACGCGGCGGGGCCGAGCTCCGCCAGCGCCGTCGGGGGCCGCTTCTTTCCGGCCATCAGATAGCTTGGTTGGTGGGTCTCCGCGTCCTAGCCGCCGTCGGCTGAGGTTTATGCCCGAGAAGAGACGGGACGGCCAAGCTTGGGGGAGAGGCGCGGCCTGCTAGGGTTAGGGTTTTTGCTCCCGCCCCCCTCCCCTCCCTCTTATTTTTTCACCGTCTACTGAAGCCAGCCCAGGCCCATCACGGCACCACGGTCCTGGAGCCCAGTTATCTCGGCCCGGCCCGAGACCATCAGGCCTGTAAGCATTAATTCTCTCTGGCAGGTGGGCGTCCAGGGCGGCGTGTGGGGCCCGCGGAATAAGGCGACGGGGCGAGGAGAGAAGGGAAAGGGGAAGGGGAAGCAGTGTGTGTCGGCGCGGCGGAGCAATGGCGGACAAGCCGAGCCGGGCGCTGGTGCTCTACGCCGCCGGCCACGCGGCGCTGCTCGCCGGGGGCGGAGGGGGGAAGGGCCACCTCGACGCGTTCGCCTCCATCGCCTCCTGCGGCTTCCTCTCCGTCCGCACCCCCGCCGTCAACGGTACCAATCCCCTCTCGCGCTCTGCGCGGTTGCTCTGCTTTGCTTACCCCCCCATTAAACTGAGAGGTTTCTGTCTTGTCTCTCAACCTAGAGGATGGAGGGGACAAGAACAGCGGCACGATCCTTGAGCTGGGGCAGCTGCTCGACGTGTGCGATGCCCTCTATCCTGCCAAGGTGCGATCCTGCTCTCCGGGTTTGCGTCAGGGCGAAGTAGTTGCAGAGAGGGTTTGAGTATGTGAGGCTGATTGTATTTGTTAACTCGTTAGGATGGGGAAGTTGCCCGGGTGGATCCGCAGGAGCTAGTAGTCCCCAAGCTATCCGAGAGGTTCGATGTGTGTGATCTTTTGCTTTGGTTACTGTTAGTGTATCCACTGTAACTGTGAGGGCTGACTCGCTGCTGAAAATCCAGGTTCATGGGGCTGAGAGCTGCTATGGTCACCAATTGCCCCGGTGTTAGCTCATTCGCGGCGAATCTTGGTTTCCACGTTTTCGGAACTGAAGATTTCGCCGCGCAGTCCGGTTCAGGCAGCAGTTCTAAGGACACTAGAATAATCGACCGGGCGTTCACTCTGCTGGGATTTGCAGAGGGGAACGTCCAGGACGCGTCCGAATTCGATCTGGTGTTTGTGCATGCCGCAATGGAGAGCACAGCCAGCAAGCTCGGGAAATTGGGGATGAAGACGGATCTCAACCGGCTTGACAAACTGGTGGCTTCAGTCATGGAAGCTGCGCCGGTCGGTTCAGCTGTCGCCGCCCGTATTCATGTGTCTGTGATCTTGAGCTATGGATCTGCAACAGAAAATAAGGAAGAGGCGTGCCTCATCGTAAACTCTTCAACCGAAACTGATTCCGACTTGAAGTTACTCCGTCCACGCCAGAGCTACACTATGAAAGCAGGAAAGACGTTGGATGATGTCAGGTAAATGTTGTTCTTGGCTAGCAAATGAAAGTCATAACAGATGTTTTGAAGTGCAATCTTTATTGCAGAAAAATGCTCCTTTAGATTCTGTATGTGTTTGATGTGAGTTGAACCATATCATGGCCTTCCATATATAACCTGTTTGTCATTTCCAGTCAATATTTCGGTGTACAAAATGACTCTGCAATGGCCCGTATCACAACCATTTAGCCATCTCATGAAAGCTAACAGCCACCTTTTGGTTTTGTGAAGTGAAGTTGAAAAATGCCATTCTAATGCATGACAGGACAGGACTAAATTATTTTACAGTAGATGCTACATCAGTCTATGTGCCTAATTTTGTTGTTTTACGCACTCAACCATGGAGCAATGTATTGTACAATGAAAGCACATCTGTGTACAATGACACATCTAGACTTACACAAATAACTTTATTATGCATATCCTGCAGGAATCATCATCCAATGCTACTGGCACAGTGGCAACAAGGAGTAACACGTTCCGATTTGGCCAAAGAGTTCTCTTTTGAGGAATTTATAAAGGTCTGCTTAATGCACTTTTTAGAATGTTTACCTGAATCATAGAAACTTTATCAAATAATACTATATATGCAAGTTTGTTCCCGTGATCCTGTTTATTACTTTGTTTCTTCAGTTGTTTATAATGGACAAACACTGCAGTTCTCCCTTTTTCTAGTGTGGGTACTGGTGCCAGCATTAGAAACATGACAGTACCTTTTTTAGAAAATAGAGTTTGTAGATTAGAATAAGCAATGTAGTATTGATATTAATTCCTTGGGTAGTGGGCAGTTTATGTGATAATATAGTAACTATCGTATTACTCACCATGGCTGGTTACCCAAAGAACATCTTGTGGTAGGTATGCAGCATAAAATAATTGCTCATTTTCATGGCCACTGGATGGTGACGTGTATCATCTTTATAGGATGCCGTAGATGATTGTCACTGACCAGATGAGTATGCTCCACAACAGTAAATCGCAGTAGCTTTTTTCCTGTAAAGCAGTTTCTGAAGGGGTCACACTAAATGGCAGCATTGCTATTGCTTTTACATTCTCACAGCTTCCCCATCTGTGTGCTCATCTTGGTCATGATGTAGAGCCTATGCTTCCAACCATGTTATGTTTCTATGTGTTTGAAGTTTTGGCTGGTGATTCTTAATTATTTCCAAACACAGGTCTTACCATTTTTCTCTCTTTAGTTTCAGTTTCCTTAAATCATTTAACTAACTTCATTTTGTAATGTAATCAACAGCGTGCTGGAAACTTTGCTATGCTTGCCGAGCGCTTTCTACATGAGGTTGCATTTAAGCTCTGGAAAGCGCCAAAATATGGAGCATAGTTCTATCTGAGGAGGTTCTCTCTTAATAAGGCGTGGAATCACCTAATAAAAGGGGTGCTACACAAGTACTTCTTTCAAATGGGTACTGCGGCAGATATTGCAAATAGATGAGTTCTGTACTCTAAGGTTCTCATTTGGTATCACCCATGCTCCATGCCGACGATGCCGTGGTACTGGGAACTCATAGGTTCATTACCAGTAGTAGTTACTTCGTGGAGATCTATTGTGAGCCTCTCTAACGCTTTCCTTAAGTGAAACAATGCCATCCTTCGCAGCTTTGCTTGAAATTTCTTAACGTGGCAGTTGTTTCTGTGTCTAGCTCTGTATCGGCTTTGTACCATGTGCGGATCACTGTAATGTAGATGCTATTCCTGGAAATGATGACCGGCTGGAGCATCAATTTTAATAACAAATACTGGAATGTGTTTTCCTAAAGAAGGATAATGAAAGCATGGCGGTACCGATCACCTTTACTTTGCAGCTTCAGATATGTGCTTTTATATATCAGCTTTTGTCCGCATGATTGTGCTCGTGTCAAGTATATACATGCAAACTTGCAAAAGGATTAGAATCCCTGTGGTACAAAATTATTCATCTGAATGTCGTCCTATATGTTGGCTATCCTGCTTGAGCGCGAAGCAGGAGTAGTGCCGCACCTTGTCAATGGTGCCCTCTCTATCTTGCAATATGCCGCTGATAAGGTTCTTTTTTAGGAATATGACCTAGATAAAGCTCAAAACCTGAAACTCTTGCTTTCAGCTTTTGAGCAAATGTCAGGTCTTGTTATGAACTTCCATAAAAGTGAATTGTTCTACTTCGAAGAGACAAATGAGATGGCTGCTAAATACGCTGACATATTTGGTTGTGCATCAGGTCAATTCTCGATTAAGTACTACAGAATTCTGATAGTGCTTAGAGAAACGGTTGAGCAATTGAAAAGGCAAGTTGCTTTTCATTGGAGGACAATCGATTTTGATCAAGTCTATCCTCAGTTCTCTATATGCTATCCTTTTTTCAAAGATTTTGATCAATCGATTTTGACCCTAAGGAAGATAACCAACACAAACAACATATATAAGTAACTACAAGATTCTGCTTTAGCCCTGCAAACCCCCCTCAGTTTCATGCACTAAAAAATTAGCTGGACATTATTCCATGCTCCCCAAGAACACAATATATCTACCGAATATTTATTTTAGAAAACCAAAGGTATCTCAAAGAAAACAACACCTTATGGTGATTCTACAAAATCCGATCTAGTGCAATCTGAAGAACAAACTAGGAACACGTATGAAATCCAATTGAAAGTTCTGAAAAAAAGAAGCATGCGCTCAGATTCGTCCTGAACGACAGGGCAAAGGAGGCAAAGCCATCCCCTGTTGCAATGGAGGCGAAACTGATGGCGAGGCCCTCCTTCAATTTCACAGAGCTGTTTGTTCTTACACTGCTCTGTCACCAAGGCCTGTGCTACTTGTTAAAATATATGGAAAAACAGAATGAGCATGGATATATCAAAGTGCATGGTAACTAAGCAAACCAAAACAAGATCACATTTCAGCTCACCACAGCTCACAAGACCGAGTAGCTAGTGCAACATACACCAGAACGATTGCAACAACAGCTAGGGCATGGCATGAGAAGACGAACTAATAGATGAACTTCAAGTGCTCGACGAAAATTACCATCCTCGGTTTTGAACTTTTGATGCCTCCTAAAGAAGCACAGAACATTCAAGCTAGCATATCAGAATTGAGATGGTCTCATGCGTCTAGCCAATTCGGCATCTACTATCGCCACAAGTGATCCAACGACCCTGGAGTAGGAAGGAATGAACACCCACTCCCTCTCTAAGGCAACTTCATTCTCTCTTGAGAGCTGGGGTGCCTGCCAGTATCATCTGAGCCAGGCGCTCCTCGTAGTCCAGTCCCTGGAACCCGGTGATGTTCAAGTGTACAAGGCGCTCCAGTGAGAGCTGCTGGTTCTCCCAGCCGTCTTCGTCGTGGCAGACGCAAGCTCGATCCAAGCATGCCGGCTGATCCAGTTCACCAAACGGTCAATAATTGAGACAATTTTTTTCTCGACGAAGAGCCATGAGATGACTATATAAAACATGAAAAGGTAAATTTCGTGCCAACACCATTTCAACCCTTAGCTCTTATAGCCAATTTGGATGCAGACAATATAAGTATTTTAGTGCCGAATTGCGTATTTAATCGATTGATTTCGGGTGCTAGAGGAACTCACCTTCTCGGTGCCTCTCGTGACTTCAATGCGGAGATCTTCCAGATTGCTGCACTGTGCAATGAGCCTTGCCAAACTGGCAGCATATGAATGCCCCTTCCATGTTGAGATATTGACCCTCAGAGCAGTGATGTTAAGTAGCTGTGGTATGTCATCCACTAGTATGCTCTCACAATCCGCCATCCCTGAATCCATACCATCCACCAGGGCCTCCCTCATATACTGCACAAGGGATATTTCGGCATTCGGCAGCTAATCAGTACACTCATATACTACTGCATTTGTGGTACATGTCTCAGTATTGGGCAGCTAATCACTACATTAATAAAGGAAAACTGAAGCCAGAAAGAAAATGTACGCAGGTTACAAAATGGAGTGTATTAGAAGATAGTATTAGGAGAACTGTATATATACAGCAGGAAATGCATATCAGAGTACCAGTGATCATTGACAAACCGTTTATTACAGGGAATGGAGGTTTAAGCTAGGGAGAATGGCACATTCTATTATACACAGCAAGCTAGTTCGTCAGAAGTCAGAGCAATTTATGGCGATTTACAAACTCAGTGAAGTAGATTAGATAAACTTCTTAATATTCTTCTTATAACAAGCTTAAGGATGACCATGATAAGACGAGTGTAACATCTGACTGCATTGAACATTTGGACGGTTGTTTCATGTAGCATGCATTTGAATAGCAGATTGTATTAGTCAACAAGCTAGTTTGTCAGAAGTCAGAACACTACAAGGTGATCTACCAACCATGTGAAACATATGAGATGCAGTTCGAAATACTCTTAACCAGCATAGCTATGAACATGTAACAATTCAGATGGTCATAACTTGTAGCTGCATTGAACATTTAGAGGTTGTTTCATGCATTGACAAATTGTTCATGACAGGAAAACTGTATATATACTGCAGGAAATTGTTCATGGCAGGAATGGAGGTTTAAGCCAGGGAGAATGGCACATTCTATTATCCTCCAGCAAGCTAGTTCGTCAGAAGTCAGAGCAACTTATGGCGATTTAGAAACTCAGTGAAGTAGATTGGATAAACTTCTCGATATTCTTATAACAAGCTCAAGGATGACTATGATAAGACGAGTGTAACATATGACTGCATTGAACATATGGAGGTTGTTTCATGTAGCATGCATTGAATAGCAGATTGTATTAGTCAGCAAGATAGTTTGTCAGAAGTCTGAACACTATAAGGTGATCTACCAACTTTGTGAACTACTATTAGATGCAGTTAGAAATACTCTTAACCTGCATAGCCACGAACATAGTAATAATTCAGATGGTCATAATTTGTAGCTGCATTGAACACTCAGAGGTTGTTTCATGCATCTGAAGCTTACGCTGGGCACATGTAGGTCCAGGTTAAGGCGGTGCGCGGCGGTGCATTGCTTCGGGATCGATATGGCGGCCTCGTTGCGGGCGGCATGGTTGGCGTGCCCGTGCGTCCACAGGGGAAGCCCCCCGATCTCCCGAACGGACGGCCCGCTGTCGAACTGCAGGCCCTGCATCCTGCACATGCTGGAGCACGTGAGCGCCTCGAGCGCCGGCGCGGCGATCGCCAGCTCCCCTGCGCTGGACTCCAGCCTGAAGCACTCGGTGACGCGGAGCGCGCGCAGGCGTGGCGCGCTCACCTGCAGGCACCACAGGTCGCGCACGCCCACGATCGCCAGCTCCTCGAGGTCGCCGACGCAGAGGTCCAGCTCCCCCACGCCCGCCAGGTGCTCGAGCCGAAGCCTCTTCAGGCGAGGGAAGGACGGGGACGAGAGGAGCCCGCTGAGGCGGTGCTGGTCGCTGATCCGGGCGTTGCTGAGCAGCAGCTCCGCGAGCGCGTGGAACGAGGCGTCCGCGGGCGCGGGGAGCGCGAGGGTGGCGTCGCCCAGGGTCAGCGCCACGATCGCCGACGCGGCCGAGCGCGGCAGCTCCAGAGCCACGCCGTTCTTCTCTGCTTCCGCCGCCGCACCCGACGCGCTCTCCTCGGTCGTCGACCGCGGGCGTGGTGGCAGCTCGAGCACGAAGGAACCCGCGGCGCGGGCCATGCCGAAGCGCAGCCACGCGCGGACGTGGTCGGCCGTGACGAGCGCGGCGTGGGGGTGCTCCGTGGCGTACGCGCCGAGGCTGGCGATGTAGTGCTGGTGCGGGGCGCGGAAGACGAGGGAGATCTCGAGCGGCTCGACCTGCGCGTCGGCGTCGGCGTGGCGGGCGAGGGCGGCGCCGATGGAGGAGATGAAGCCGGGGGCGTCCGCCAGCGGGAACCTGGTCGGGTACTGCCCGACGGTGAAGCGGAGGCGCGGCGGCTCGTCCTCGAGGACCGGGCCGTAGCTGGCGCGGCGGCTTGACGTCGGCTCGGGCCCTGCGACGGCGGCCCCGGACCCGGAGGTGGAGGAGGAGTCCATGGGGACCGGCGGGCGGGCGTGGCGGGGTTTAGCCTGTGGGGTTGGATTTGGGTGGGGGATGCGGCTTTGCTTTTGTGGAGTTTTTGGCGGAGAAGAACGGCGGGTTGGGTTTGATTTGGGTTGGGGCGTGGGATTTGGGAGGGAAGAAGAATGGACCGGGGAGATACCGAAATAAGAGATCAGACGCATTCATGCAATGCTCGACTGTTTTTTGGACAACGGAATCATAGATTCACCACACAGGCCACGAGAGAATATCAGGGGAAAACCAAAGCTACTACGATGAAAACCATGTCCATGTGAAAACTATGTTGTGAAGTTCTAAAAAAACAATCTTAAAAGAAAATATTGTGTTAAGAGAGTGATGTTCTACTGGCATGTAAACTCCCAAGTTCAAACTCTAATTCATTTTCGTGGTGTGAAAAAACAAATTTGGTACTCCCTTCGTCCATCAGTGTTACAAAAAACATCTTACATTATGGGGCGGGGAGTAATAAATAGTGTCAAACAGTAAATGTCACTATCTATTGTTGAATTTGTTTTTCCATTCCTCGTAAATGACTTTGTGGTTTTTTTCGGGATAAACTCCTGATCTATTCATCTTCAGTTATGGTAGTACAACGAACACTAGAAATAATAAAAATTGCATCTAGATCCGTAGACCATCCAGCGACGACTACAAGCACTGAAGCGCGCCGTTGTCATCGCCCCTCCCTCGCCGGAGTCGGGCAAATCTTGTTGTAGTAGACAGTCGGGAAGTCGTCGTGCTAAGGCCCCGTAGAACCAACGCACCAGAATAGGAACCGCCACCGATGAAGAGTGTAGATAAGAAGGATCCAACCTGAAGACACACGAACAAAGACGAACGACAAACAGATCCGAGCAAATCCACCAGAGACAGATCCATCGGAGACACACCTCCACACGCCCACCGGCGATGCTAGACACATCACTGGAACGAGGACTAGGCGGGGAGACCTTTATTTCATATTCAAAAAATCGCCGCCGTCTCGTCTTCCCGAATAGGACACAAACCCTAACAAATCTCGAAAAAGGATCTAAAAACGAAGCCCTTCCACCGGCAAGGACCGGGATCCACTCCGTCCCCATGGCCCTAAGGCCACGGTAGACGGGGCGGACCGACGTCGGCGCCGGCGGGAGGCAGAGAAACCCTAGTTTTTTTTTTGGTAGGCGGCGGCTGGCTAGGCGTCTCGATCTTTGTACCGTCTCAAATGACTTTGTGTTTGAACTTGAAATTTCACATGCTAATGGAACAACACCCCTCCCCGCAAAAGAACACTAACCTCTTAATATAGTTTGTTTTGTATAGAATTTTCGGAAACTTTGGAATGTGGTTCCCACTAAGTTTTCATTGTAACTTGGTTCCACCAGATTTCCTCTCCACCTGTCACATCGAATCGAACACATCACAGAATGTACGGCTGTGTCGTAGGCGCTAGTGGGGGAGGAGGATTGGCGGCTAGGACAGGAGGCGGACAGTATTTACACTAGACAATGGTTTCCTTGATTATTCCCTGTTCAAACCAAGTGACATCACATCTTATTTCTTCAGTAATATACTTAGTAATATACTCTATCTGTAAAGGAATATAAAAGCGTTTAGATCACTACTTCACTACTTCTACTGTAAAGAAATATAAGAGCGTTATATTTCTTTACATAGGGGTAGTAACTAATTCTTTGTTCGTCTGTAAAATTAGAAATACTTTCATTGATTTACTCTCAATTTTATTTGACGCATTACATCTTCCTTAAGTAATATGGAAATGCAGTACATTGAAATAAAATATTCAACTAGATGTCCTACTTAATTCATTACCGTACAATTTTTGGTAGTACTAAATCTTCTTACGAGTGATGCTGCCAAAACCTAGCGATCCATCAATATTGTCACAACATGAATGTTCTATGCAAAGGTTAGTGTCTAAGAAGGATGTTGTAAAAGTAAACGTTGATAAAATACACTCAAGGGAATTATTTATCCGAGCATTTAACTACCGATTTGCTTAATACTGTTATTCATCGTAAGTTGTTCAAGACCACACTTTCTTTCTGATATGATTTCTACCATATCTCCATATCTAGTTGTAAGATTATGTTTTCTCCACTTTTGTTTTTTCTAGACCAAGATTAAGTGTTGGGGAACGTAGTAATTTTAAAAAAAAATCCTACGCATACGTAAGATCATGGTGATGCATAGCAATGAGAGGGGAGAGTGTGTCTACGTACCCTCGTAGACCGAAAGCGGAAGCGTTAGCACAACGCGGTTGATGTAGTCGTACGTCTTCACGGTCCGACCGATCAAGTACCGAACGCACGGCACCTCCGAGTTCTGCACACGTTCAACTCGATGACGTCCCTCGAACTCCGATCCAGCCGAGTGTTGAGGGAGAGTTTTGTCAGCACGACGGCGTGGTGACGATGATGATGTTCTACCGACGCAGGGCTTCGCCTAAGCACCGCTATGATATGATCGAGGTGGATTATGGTGGAGGGGGGCACCGCACACGGCTAAGAGATCAAGAGATCAATTTTTGTGTCTATGGGGTGCCCCTGGCCACGTATATAAAGGAGTGGAGGAGGGGAGGGGCCGGCCCTCTCTATGGCGCGCCCTAGGGGAGTCCTACTCCCACCGGGAGTAGGATTCCCCCTTTCCTAGTAGAACTAGGAGCCCTTCCAAGTAGTAGGAGTAGGAGAGAAGGAAAGGGAAAAGAGAAGAGAAGGAAGGAGGGGGCGCAGCCCTTCCCCCTAGTCCAATTCGGACTAGGCCTTGGGGGCGCGCGACCTGCCTCTCTCTCTTTCCCTTAAAGCCCAATAAGGCCCATACACTCCCCGGCAAATTCCCGTAACTCCCCGGTACTATGATAAATACCCGAATCACTCGAAACCTTTCCGATGTCCGAATATAGTCGTCCAATATATCGATCTTTACATATCGACCATTTCGAGACTCCTCGTCATGTCCCCGATCTCATCCGGGACTCCAAACTACCTTCGGTACATCAAAACACATAAACTCATAATATAACCGTCATCGAACTTTAAGCGTGCGGACCCTACGGGTTCGAGAACTATGTAGACATGACCGAGACACGTCTCCGGTCAATAACCAATAGCGGAACCTGGATGCTCATATTGGCTCCTACATATTCTACGAAGATCTTTATCGATCAAACCGCATAACAACATACGTTGTTCCCTTTGTCATCGGTATGTTACTTGCCCGAGATTCGATCGTCGGTATCTCAATACCTAGTTCAATCTCGTTACTGGCAAGTCTCTTTACTCATTTCGTAATACATCATCCCGCAACTAACTCATTAGTTGCAATGCTTGCAAGGCTTATAGTGATGTGCATTACCGAGTGGGCCCAGAGATCCCTCTCCGACAATCGGAGTGACAAATCCTAATCTTGAAATACGCCAACCCAACAAGTACCTTCGGAGACACCTGTAGAGCACCTTTATAATCACCCAGTTATGTTGTGACGTTTGGTGGCACATAAAGTGTTCCTTCGGTAAACGAGAGTTGCATAATCTCATAGTCGTAGGAACATGTATAAGTCATGAAGAAAGCAATAGCAACAAACTAAACGATCAAGTGCTAAGCTAACGGAATGGGTCAAGTCAATCACATCATTCTCCTAATGATGTGATCCCGTTAATCAAATGAAAACTCATGTCTATGGTTAGGAAACATAACCATCTTTGATCAACGAGCTAGTCAAGTAGAGGCATACTAGTGACACTCTGTTTGTCTATGTATTCACACATGTATTATGTTTTCGGTTAATACAATTCTAGCATGAATAATAAACATTTATCATGATATAAGGAAATAAATAATAACTTTATCATTGCCTCTAGGCCATATTTCCTTCAGTCTCCCACTTGCACTAGAGTCAATAATCTAGTTCACATCACCATGTGATTTAATACCTATAGTTCAAATCACCATGTGATTAACACCCATAGTTCACATCGACATGTGACCAATACCCAAAGGGTTTACTAGAGTCAATAATCTAGTTCGCATCGCTATGTGATTAACACCCAAAGAGTACTAAGGTGTGATCATGTTTTGCTTGTGAGAGAAGTTTAGTCAACGGGGCTTCCACATTCAGATCCGTAAGTATTTTGCAAATTTCTATGTCAACAATGCTCTGCACGGAGCTACTCTAGCTAATTGCTCTCACTTTCAATATGTATCCAGATTGATATTTAGAGTCATCTGGATCAGTGTCAAAATTTGCATCGACGTAACCCTTTAGGACGAACCTTTTTGTCACCTCCATAATCGAGAAACATATCCTTATTCCACTAAGGATAATTTTGACCGTTGTCCAGTGATCTACTCCTAGATCACTATTGTATTCCCTTGCCAAAAACAGTCTAGGGTATATAATAGATCTGGTACACAGCATGACATATTTTATAGAACCTATGATCAAGGCATAGGGAATGACTTTCATTCTCTTTCTATCTTCTGCCGTGGTCGGGCTTTGAGTCTTACTCAGTTTCACACCTTGTAACACAGGCAAGAACTCTTTCTTTGACTGTTCCATTTTGAACTACTTCAAAATCTTGTCAAGGTATGTACTCATTGAAAAACTTATCAAGCGTCTTGATCTATCTCTATAGATCTTGATGCTCAATATGTAAGCAGCTTCACCGAGGTCTTTCTTTGAAAAACTCCTTTCAAACACTCCTTTATGCTTTGCAGAATAATTCTACAATATCTCCGATCAACAATATGTCATTCACATATACTTATCAGAAATGTTGTAGTGCTCCCACTCACTTTCTTGTAAATATAGGCTTCACCGCAAGTCTGCATAAAACTATATTCTTTGATCAACTTATCAAAGCGTATATTCCAACTCTGAGATGGTTGCACCAGTCCATAGATGGATCGCTGGAGCTTGCCTATTTTGTTAGCACCTTTAGGATTGACAAAACTTTCTTGTTGCATCATATACAACTCTTCTTTAATAAATCCATTAAGGAATATAGTTTTGTTTATCCATTTGCCAAATTTCATAAAATGTGGCAATTGCTAACATGATTCGGACAGACTTAATCATAGACACGAGTGAGAAACTCTCATCGTAGTCAACACCTTGAACTTGTCAAAAACCTTTTGCGACAATTCTAGCTTTGTAGATAGTAACACTACTATCAGCGTCCGTCTTCCTCTTGAAGATCCATTTAATCTCAATGGCTCGCTGATCTTTGGGCAAGTCAATCAAAGTCCATACTTTGTTCTTATACATGGATCTCATCTCAGATTTCATGGCCTCAAGCCATTTCACGGAATCTGGGCTCATCATCGCTTCCTCATAGTTTGTAGGTTCGTCATAGTCAAGTAACATGACCTCCAGAACAGGATTACCGTACCACTCTGGTGCAGATCTCACTTTGGTTACCTACGAGGTTCGGTAGTAACTTGATCTGAAGTTACATGATCATCATCATTAGCTTCCTCACTAATTGGTGTAGTAGTCACAGGAACAGATTTCTGTGATGAACTACTTTCCAATAAGGGAGCAGGTACAGTTACCTTATCAAGTTCTACTTTCCTCCCACTCACTTCTTTCGAGAGAAACTCCTTCTCTAGAAAGGATCCATTCTCAGCAATGAATATCTTGCCTTCGAATCTATGATAGAAGGTGTACCCAAAATTTTCTTTTGGGTATCCTATGAAGACGCACTTCTCCGATTTGGGTTTGAGCTTATCAGGTTGAAACTTTTTCACATAAGCATTGCAACCTCAAACTTTAAGAAACGACAGTTTAGGTTTCTTGCCAAACCATAGTTCATACGGTGTCGTCTCAACGGATTTAGATGGTGCCCTATTTAATGTGAATGTAGCTGTCTCTAATGCATAACCCCAAAACGATAGTGGTAAATTGGTAAGAGACATCATAGATCACACCATATCTAATAAAGTACGGTTACGACGTTCGGACACACCATTACACTGTGGTGTTCCATGTGGCGTGAGTAGTGAAACTATTTCACATTGTTTTAACTGAAGGCCAAACTCGTAGCTCAAATATTTTACTTCTGCGATCATATCATAGAAACTTCTATTTTTGTTACGATGATTCTCCACTTCACTCTGAAATTCTTTGAACTTTTCAAATGTTTCAGACTTGTGTTTCATCAAGTAGATATACTCATATCTGCTCAAATCATCTGTGAAGATCAGAAAATAATGATACCTGCCGCGAGCCTCAATATTCATCGGACCACATACATCAGTATGTATGATTTCCAACAAATATGTTGCTCACTCCATTGTTCCGGAGAACGGAGTCTTAGTCATCTTGCCCATGAGGCATGGTTCGCAAGCATCAACTGATTCATAATCAAGTGATTCCAAAAGCCCATCAGCATGGATTTTCTTCGTGCGCTTTACACCAATATGACCTAAACTGTAGTGCCATAAATAAGTTGCACTATCATTATTAACTTTGCATCTTTTGGCTCCAATATTATGAAAATGTGTATCACCACGATCGAGATCCAACAAACCATTTTCATTGGGTGTATGACCATAGAAGGTTTTATTCATGTAAACAGAACAACAATTATTCTCTAGCTTACATGAATAAACGTATTGCAATAAACATGATCCAATCATATTCATGCTCAACGCAAACACTAAATAACATTTATTTTAGGTTTAACACTAATCCCGAAAGTATAGGGAGTGTGCGATGATGACCATATCAATCTTGGAACCATTTCCAGTACACATCATCACTTCACCCTTAACTAGTCTCTGTTCATTCTGCAACTCCCGTTTCGAGTTACTATTCTTAGCAACTGGACTAGTATCAAATACTGAGGGGTTGCTATAAACACTAGTAAAGTACACACCAATAACATGTATATCAAATATACCTATGTTCACTTTGCCATCCTTCTTATCCGCCAATTACTTGGGGTAGTTCCGCTTCCAATGACCAGTCCCTTTGCAGTAGAAGCACTTAGTTTCAGGCTTAGGTCCAGACTTGGGTTTTTTCACTTGAGCAGCAACTTGCTTGCCGTTCTTCTTGAAGTTCCCCTTTCTTCCCTTTGTCCCTTTACTTGAAACTAGTGGTTTTGTTTACCATCAACACTTGATGCTTTTCTTGATTTCTACCTCGATTTCATCATCACGAAGAGCTTAGGAATCGTTTCCGTTATCCCTTGCATATTATAGTTCATCACGAAGTTCTACTAACTTGGTGATGGTGACTAGAGAATTCTGTCAATCACTATTTTATCTGGAAGATTAACTCCCACTTGATTCAAGCGATTGTAGTACCCAGACAATCTGAGCACATGCTCACTGCATGAGTTATTCTCCTCCATCTTTTAGCTATAGAACTTGTTGGAGACTTCATATCTCTCAACTCGGGTATTTGCTTGAAATATTAACTTCAACTCCTGGAACATCTCATATGGTCCATGACGTTCAAAACATCTTTGAAGTCCCAATTCTAAGCCGTTTAAGCATGGTGCACTAAACTATCAAGTAGTCATCATATTGAGCTAGCCAAACGTTCATAACATCTGCATCTGCTCCTGCAATAGGTTTGTCACCTAGCGGTGCATCAAGGACATAATTCTTCTGTGCAGCAATGAGGATAAACCTTAGATCACGGATCCAATCCGCATCATTGCTACTAACATCTTTCAACTTAGTTTTCTCTAGGAACATATCAAAAATAAAACACGGGAGCTAAACGTGAGCTATTGATCTACAACATAGATATGCTAATACTACCAGTACTAAGTTCATGATAAATTTAAGTTCAATTAATCGTATTACTTAAGAACTCCCACTTAGATAGACATCTCTCTAATCCTCTAAGTGATCACGTGATCCATATCAACTAAACCATGTTTGATCATCACGTGAGATGGAGTAGTTTCAATGGTGAACATCACTATGTTGATCATATCTACTATATGATTCACGCTCGACCTTTCGGTCTCAGTGTTCCGAGGCCATATCTGTTATATGCTAGGCTCGTCAAGTTTAACCTGAGTATTCCGCGTGTGCAACTGTTTTGCACCTGTTGTATTTGAACGTAGAGCTTATCACACCCGATCATCACGTGGTGTCTCAGCATGAAGAACTTTCACAACGGTGCATACTCAGGGAGAACACTTGTACCTTGATAATTAGTGAGAGATCATCTTATAAAGCTATCGCCGAACTAAGCAAAATAAGATGTATAAAAGATAAACATCACATGCAATCAAAATATGTGACATGATATGGCCATCATCATCTTGTGCCTTTGATCTCCATCTCCAAAGCATCGTCATGATTTCCATCGTCACCGGCATGACACCATGATCTCCATCATCTTGATCTATATCAATGTGTCATCACATGGTTGTCTCGCCAACTATTTCTCTTTTAACTATTGCTATCGCATAGCGATAAAGTAAAGCAATTATTTGGCGCTTGCATCTTATGCAATAAAGATACAACCATAAGGCTTCTGCCAATTGCCGATAACTTCAACAAAACATGATCATCTTATACAACAACTTATATCTCATCACGTCTTGACCATATCACATCACAACATGCCCTGCAAAACAAGTTAGACGTCCTCTACTTTGTTGTTGCATGTTTTACGTGGCTGCTACGGGCTGAGCAAGAACCGTTCTTACCTACGCATCAAAACCACAATGATAGGTTGTCAAGTTAGTGTTGTTTTAACCTTCTCAAGGACCGGGCGTAGCCACACTCGGTTCAACTAAAGTTGAAGAAACTGACACCCGCTGGCCACCCGTGTGCAAAGCACGTCGGTAGAACCAGTCTCGCGTAAGCATACGCGTAATGTTGGTCCGGGCCGCTTCATCCAACAATACCGCCGAACCAAAGTATGACATGCTGGTAAGTAGTATGGCTTATATCGCCCACAACTCACTTGTGTTCTACTCGTGCATATGACATCTACGCATAAAACCAGGCTCGGATACCACTATTGGGGAACGTAGTAATTTCAAAAAAAATCCTACGCATACGTAAGATCATGGTGATGCATAGCAACGAGAGGGGAGAGTGTGTCCAGTACCCTCGTAGACCGAAAGCGGAAGCATTAGCACAACGCAGTTGATGTAGTCGTACGTCTTCACGATCCGACCGATCAAGTACCGAACACACGGCACCTCCGAGTTCTACACACGTTCAACTCAATGACGTCCCTCGAACTCCGATCCAGCCGAGTGTTGAGGGAGAGTTTCGTCAGCACGATGGCGTGGTGACGATGATGATGTTCTACCGACGCAGGGCTTCGCCTAAGCACCGCTACGATATGATCGAGGTGGATTATGGTGGAGGGGGGCACCACACACGGCTAAGAGATCAAGAGATCAATTGTTGTGTATATGGGGTGCCCCTGGCCACGTATATAAAGGAGTGGAGGAGGGGAGGGGCCGGCCCTCTCTATGGCGCGCCCTAGGGGAGTCCTACCCCCACCGGGAGTAGGATTCCCCCTTTCCTAGTAGAACTAGGAGCCCTTCCAAGTAGTAGGAGTAGGAGAGAAGGAAAGGGAAAAGAGAAGAGAAGGAAGGAGGGGGTGCAACCCTTCCCCCTAGTCCAATTCGGACTAGGCCTTGGGGGCGCGCGACCTGCCTCTCTCTCTTTCCCCTAAAGCCCAATAAGGCCCATACACTCCCCGGCGAATTCCCGTAACTCCCCGGTACTCCCATAAATACCCGAATCACTCGAAACCTTTCTAATGTCCGAATATAGTCGTCCAATATATCAATCTTTACGTACCGACCATTTCGAGACTCCTCATCATGTCCCCGATCTCATCCGGGACTCCAAACTACCTTCGGTACATCAAAACACATAAACTCATAATATAACCGTCATCAAACTTTAAGCGTGCGGACCCTACGGGTTCGAGAACTATGTAGACATGACCGAGACACATCTCCGGTCAATAACCAATAGCGGAACCTGGATGCTCATATTGGCTCCTACATATTCTACGAAGATCTTTATCGGTCAAACCGCATAACAACATACGTTGTTCCCTTTGTCATTGGTATGTTACTTGCCCGAGATTCGATCGTCGGTATCTCAATACCTAGTTCAATCTCGTTACCGGCAAGTCTCTTTACTCGTTCCGTAATACATCATCCTGCAACTAACTCATTAGTTGCAATGCTTGCAAGGCTTATAGTGATGTGCATTACCGAGTGGGCCCAGAGATACCTCTCCGACAATCGGAGTGACAAATCCTAATCTCGAAATACGCCAACCCAACAAGTACCTTCGGAGACACCTGTAGAGCACCTTTATAATCACCCAGTTACGTTGTGACGTTTGGTGGCACACAAAGTGTTCGTCTGGTAAACGGGAGTTGCATAATCTCATAGTCATAGGAACATGTATAAGTCATGAAGAAAGCAATAACAACAAACTAAACGATCAAGTGCTAAGCTAACGGAATGGGTCAAGTCAATCACATCATTCTCCTAATGATGTGATCCCGTTAATCAAATGACAACTCATGTCTATGGTTAGGAAACATAACCATCTTTGATCAACGAGCTAGTCAAGTAGAGGCATACTAGTGACACTCTGTTTGTCTATGTATTCACATGTATTATGTTTCCGGTTAATACAATTCTAGCATGAATAATAAACATTTATCATGATATAAGGAAATAAATAATAACTTTATTATTGCCTCTAGGGCATATTTCCTTCATTAAGTCCCTATGTTTTCTCTTTGCAACGTGAAAACAGAGCCTTCTCTTTCCTCCTGCACAACAAAAGACTTTAGCCTTTCCTTCTCCTCCCATCAGTGGCGTCGACAGTACGCCCCATCTCCGATGGCCTTTGGCCCATGGAGGTGCAGAGGATCTTGGCTTCCCGTCGGCGGGAGGGACCCCTTTCTCATTCTTGTTAGACTTAGCGTCTTGGTTGGGGTTGTGTGGCGGCGGCGATGTCCCTCGGTAGGAATAATGTCTCGCATGTTTATCTCCCCGTCCTGATGGTGCGGCTAGCTTCGTCGTAGGGCATGTGGAGGTTTGTCTCCATCACATCTCGCGAGATTCGATCGGTGCTGGTCTTCGGTGCATCTGTTTGGATCCGGTATCTATCTGTCGTCTTCATTTGGGTGTTTACAGGTTTGATCCTTCTGGTCTATGACTTTGTTCATCGGCGATGGTTGTTGCTCTGGTGCATCTGTTTGGATTCGATCTTTGTCCGTCGTCTTTGTTTGGGTGTTTACATGTTTGATCCTTCTGATCTACATCTTTATTCATCGGCGGTTGTTGCTGCTCTGGTGCGTTGGTCCTATGCGGCCTTAGCACGATGACTTCTAGACTGTCTATTACAACAAGGTTTGTCTGGCTCTAGTGAGGGAGGGTCGATGATGGCGGTGTGCCTTCGACTCGCTCTAGTGCTTGTAGTCGTCGCTAGGTGGTCCGTGGACATGGTTGTAATTGTTATTACCTCTAGTGTTCTTTGTATTTTCAAGATTGAAGATGAATAGATTGGAAGTTTCTCCCGCAAAGAAAGGATCAAGTCCCTATGTCTTCATTTTTTCCTTTCATCCTACTATTGTGCATAGGGAAAATGGATATCGACGACCTCTTGCATATCCCTTTTTTACTATTCACGTATACAAAACTGCATAATTATGTGTTTAAAATCCAAAGCATGTGTGTGTGGCAGTGGAATGGGGATTGTGACCGGAGAGCCATTGACATAGATAATAAGATTGAATTGGGGAGGCAAAGATAGTGGGTGAAAGATATACGTGAGATACAAATTATATGATCACTTAAATATGCATGCTTCCTTGCAGTGCAAGGGCAATTAACTAGTGTATGTTAAAGTGATGTTGACATACATACTCAGAAAGTGTAAACTAGAAAGTAATGAAGAAGGGGTTTCCCGATTGGAAAAGGAGAGTATATAATTGCCATGATGCATGACGTCACTTTACATTTGTGTATCTACTATACTTATATCTATACCGATCAAACAGAACTCATCTGTTCAGTAGCGTCTATCTAACGATCTACGTCGCTTAGGTGTTTAGCGTTGGACATGTACTACGCATTTTTAGCACCTCCTCTAAAAAATATCATGTCTAAATCAAAGTGAACATTAATCAAGTAATTATGTCATACCTAACATTATTTTGTAATTTACATATATTTTGCCTAATATTAATGTGCAATATAACTATTATCTTGTCTAATATTAATGTGCATTGCACGTACACAATTACTAGCTAGTTATAAATATGTCATCTAGATTGTACCAATAAGACAATTATATTAGGTAGTATATGAAGGAAATATGCCCTAGAGGCAATAATAAAATTGTTATTTATATTTCCTTATATCATGATAAATGTTTATTATTTATGCTAGAATTGTATTAACCGGAAACTTAGTACATGTGTGAATACATAGACAAACAGAGTGTCACTAGTATGCCTCTACTTGACTAGCTCGTTAATCAAAGATGGTTAAGTTTCCTAACCATAGACATGAGTTGTCATTTGATGAACAGGATCACATCATTAGAGAATGATGTGATTGACTTGACCCATCCGTTAGCTTAGCATTATGATCGTTTAGTTTGTTGATGTTGCTTTCTTCATAACTTATACATGTTCCTCTGACTATGAGATTATGCAACTCTCGAATATCGGAGGAACACTTAGTGTGCTATCAAACGTCACAACATAATTGGGTGATTATAAAGATGCTCTATAGGTGTCTCCGATGGTGTTTGTTGAGTTGGCATAGATCGAGATTAGGATTTGTCACTCCGATTGTCGGAGAGGTATCGTTGGGCCCTCTCGGTAATGCACATCACTATAAGCCTTGCAAGCAATGTGCTAATGAGTTAGTTACGGGATGTTGCATTACAGAATGAGTAAAGAGACTTGCCGGTAACGAGATTGAACTAGGTATGTTGATACCGACGATCGAATCTCGGGCAAGTAACATACCGATGACAAAGGGAACAACGTATGTTGTTATGCGGTTTGACCGATAAAGATATTCGTAGAATATGTAGGAACCAATAGGAGCATCTAGGTTATGTTATTGGTTATTGACCGGAGATGAGTCTCGGTCATGTCTACATAGTTCTTGAACCCGTAGGATCCGCACGCTTAATGTTCGATGACGATTGGTATTATGAGTTTATGTGTTTTGATGTACCGAAGGTAGTTCGGAGTCCTGGATGAGATCACGGACATGAGGGGAGTCTCAAAATGGTCGAGACATAAAGATTGATATATTGGATGACTATATTCGGACACCGGAATAGTTTCGGGGGTCACCGGATAAATATCGGAGTGCCGGAAGGGTTATCGGAACCACCGGGGAAGTTATGGCCTTTTTGGGCCTTAAGGGAGAGAGAGGGAGCAGCCAAGGGGTGGCCGCGCCCCCCCATGGGCCTAGTCCGAATTGGACTAGGGGGAGGGGCGGCGCCCCCTCCTTCATTCTCTTTCCCCTCTCCTTCCTTCTTCTCCTAGTAGGACTAGGAAAGGGGGGATCCAACTCCTACTAGGAGTAGGATTGCCCCCCTTGGGCTCGCCCTATATAGGGTCGACCGACCTCCCTCTTGCTCCTTTATATTGTTAGGGAACACAGTAATTTCAAAAAAAATCCTACGCACATGCAATATCATGGTGATGCATAGCAACGAGAGTGGAGAGTGTTGTCTACATACCCTCGTAGACCATAAGTGGAAGCATTATGCCAACGCGGTTGATGTAGTCGTACGTCTTCACGATCGACCGATCTAGCACCGAAGGTACGACACTTCCGTGATCTGCACACGTCCGGCTCGGTGACATCCCGCGAACTCACGATCCAATAGAGCTTTGAGGGAGAGTTTCATCAGCATGACGGCGTGATGACGGTGATGATGTTTCTACCGGAACATGGTTTCGCCTAAGCACCGCTATGATATAACCAAGGTGGATTATGGTGGAGGGGGCACCGCACACGGCTAAAAGATCAATGATCAACTTGTGTCTATGGGGTGCCCCCCTGATGTCTACTACACAACCTTCTTCTTGTAGATGTTGTTGGGCCTCCAAGTGCAGAGGTTTGTAGGACAGTAGCAAATTTCCCTCAAGTGGATGACCTAAGGTTTATCAATCCGTGGGAGGCGTAGGATGAAGGTGGTCTCTCTCAAGCAACCCTGCAACCAAATAATAAAGAGTCTCTTGTGTCCCCAACACACCCAATACAATGGTAAATTGTATAGGTGCACTAGTTCGGCGAAGAGACGGTGATACAAGTGCAATATGGATAGTAGATAATGGTTTTTGTAATCTGAAAATATAAAAACAGCAAGGTAGCAAATGGTAAAAGTGAGCATAAATGGTATTGCAATGCGTTGAAACAAGGCCTAGGGTTCATACTTTTACTAGTGCAAGTTCTCTCAACAATAATAACATAATTGGATCATATAACTATCCCTCAACATGCAACAAAGAGTCACTCCAAAGTCACTAATAGCGGAGAACAAACGAAAAGATTATGGTAGGGTATGAAACCACCTCAAAGTTATCCTTTCTGATCGATCTATTCAAGAGTCCGTAGTAAAATAACATGAAGCTATTCTTTCCATTCAATCTATCATAGAGTTCGTACTAGAATAACACCTTAAGACACAAATCAATCAAAACCCTAATGTCACCTAGATACTCCAATGTCACGTCAAGTATCCGTGGGTATGATTATACTATATGCATCACACAATCTCAGATTCATCTATTCAACCAACACAAAGAACTTCAAAGAGTGCCCCAAAGTTTCTACTAGAGAGTCAAGACGAAAACGTGTGCCAACCCCTATGCATAAGTTCACGAGGTCACAGAACTCGCAAGTTGATCACTAAAACATACATCAAGTGGATCATGTGATATCCCATTGTCACCACAGATAAGCACATGCAAGACATACATCAAGTGTTCTCAAATCCTTAAAGACTCAGTCTGATAAGACAACTTCAAAGGGAAAACTCAATTCATCACAAGAGAGTAGAGGGGGAGAAACATCATAACATCCAACTATAATAGCAAAGCTCACGATACATCAAGATCGTACCACCTCAAGAACACGAGAAAGAGAGATCAAACACATAGCTATTGGTACATACCCTCATCTCCGAGGGAGAACTACTCCCTCCTCGTCATGGAGAGCACCGAGATGATGAAGATGGCCACCGGAGAGGGATTCCCCCTCCGGCAGGGTGCCGAAACGGGTCTAGATTGGTTTTCGGTGGCTACTGAGGCCTCTGGCGGCGGAACTCCCGATCTATTCTGCTCCCTCGTGTTTTTAGGGTATATGGACATATATAGGTGAAAGAAGTCGGTCAGGGGAGCCACGAGGGGCCCACGAGGGTGGTGGCGTGCCCACGGGGGTAGGGCGCACCTCCTTGCCTCATGCCTCCCTCGTTGCTTCCCTGTCGTATACTCCAAGTCTCCTGGATTGCTTCCGTTCCAAAAATAAGTTCTGTGAAGTTTCAGGTCAATTGGACTCCGTTTGATTTTCCTTTTCTGCGATACTCTAATACAAGGAAAAAACAGAAAATGGCACTGGGCTTTGGGTTAATAGGTTAGTCCCAAAAATAATATAAAAGAGCATAATAAAGCCCATAAACATCCAAAACAGATAACATAATAGCATGGAACAATCAAAAATTGTAGATACGTTGGAGACGTATCAGCATCCCCAAGCTTAATTCCTGCTCGTCCTCGAGTAGGTAAATGATAAAAACAGAATTTTTGATGTGGAATGCTACCTAACATATTTCTCTAAGTAATTCTCTTTATCGTGGCATGAATGTTCAGATCCATAAGATTCAAGACAAAAGTTTAATATTGACATAAAAATAACAATACTCCAAGCATACTAATAAAGCAATCATGTCTCCTCAAAATAACATGGCCAAAGAAAGCTATCCCTACAAAATCATATAGTCTGGCTATGCTCCATCTTTACCACACAAAGTATTTAAATAATGCACAACCCCGATGACAAGCCAAGCAATTGTTTCATACTTTTGATGTTCTCAAACTTTTTCAATCTTCACGCAATACATGAGTGTGAGCCATGGACATAGCACTTTATGTGGAATAGAAGCACTACAAAAAAAGACACATCTGTGACATTTTGGGCCGAACAATTTTTTTCTGTCATACATATGACTCTTCTATGACGATAATTGTGACAAAACCCGGTATCATCATAGATGTGGTGGGCTCCTACTTCTATGACAAAAAATCATGACAGAAAATGGGCTTTTCGTCCTGGGCGGGCCGGAGACGCAGCTGCATGACATTCTTTGGGCCGTTCATGACGGAAAAAATTGTGGTAGAAGCGAGGGGGAGGAAAATTTCGGGGAGTTCCCGGTTACGGTGGGAGGTCGGGGGCCGAGCGATGCGCGTTTCTCTCGTACACGTACACGCGTGTGTGCGAGGCATTGGGATCTAACTGAACCCGAGCGATTGCACTGCAGGCTACGCGTTACTGAACCCGAGCGATCGATCGATGGCTGTTAACTGAACCTGATTGAGAGATTCCTTCGCTACTGCTGCTAACTGAAGCCGATCGATTGGATGAACA
>NC_041390.1:75869659-75871871 GCF_002162155.2 Triticum dicoccoides
GGATGAGCAGTGAGCGGTGGCGTTGCCTCTGGATGAACAGGACCCCGTGGTGTGGTGGAGGGCTGGATGAACAATAGACGGTGGAGGGGTGCCCGTGAAGGGGTGGTTGAACAGGCCCCCGTGGTGTGGAGGACTGGATGAACAGTAGACGGTGGAGGGGTTCCCGTGGAGGGGTGGTTGAACAGTTGTCGGTGGAGTAGCACGCGGTGGAGGCTGGATGAACAGGAGCCCGTGGAGGCCGGAGGAGGTCGACGGTAGCCCGTGGAGGCTGGAGGAGGTCGACGGTGGAGATGAACAGTATCCCGTGGAGTCCCGTTTTGCGGTACGCCACACCCCTCCCGATGAGCATGACCCCCGTTTCGACCGTAGGAGGTCCATTTCGTCCGTTTTGCGGTACGCCACACCCCTCCCGATCAACAGGACCCCCATTTCGACCGTAGGAGGTCCGTTTCGTCCGTTTTGCAGTACGCCACACCCCTCCCGATCAACAGAACCCCCGTTTTGACCGTAGGAGGTCTGTTTCCTCCGTTTTGCGGTACGCCAGACCCTTCCCGATCAACAGGACCCCGTTCCGAACGTAGGAGGTCTGTTTCCTCCGTTGTGCGGTACGCTAGGCCTCGTTTCCATCGCCTGTTCCGTCCAAGCCCTCCCGATGAACACGACCACGCATTCCGTTCCGACCCAGCCGGTTGGCTCCCACGCGTTCCGTTGCCTCCCGATGAACACGACGCATTCCGTTGCCTCCCCATGAACACGACGCATTCCGTTGCCTCCCCATGAACACGACGCATTCCGTTGCCTCCCCATGAACACGACGCATTCCGTTGCCTCCCCATGAACACGACGACGACGATGTTTCTCCGTTCCGACCTAGCCATGTACACGAGCCTTGGCCGTACGTATGCGTGAGTAGGCGTTTAAGACCCCGCCCGTATGTACACATACGTGGCCGTATTTTCTTTCTTGCACCCTGGCCGTTGTACATACGTGTACATGCTACATGCGCGCCTCTACTACCACATGTACGCGCCTCTACTACGACACGTGCGCACCTCTACATCCACTAGTATATATGTACGTACATGTTCATGACCAGAATGACAACACTACGTACGCTTCGACCAGGTGGGTCCCGACTGTCAGGCACTTCCTTGCCTGCGAAGATGCAGCTGGTGGGTGTAACATCCCAAAATTTTAAATTTTGGAATGTTATAATAAATAGATAGATTGATTGTTTGATTGTTGTGTGATTGATTGAGTGAAATTCGAAACTTTTGAAAGTTAAATGAGAGGGAATAAAAGGACTTTCCCAAACTTTCACCTTTTTCTTTTGATCCCCGAGAATTCAAATTCTTTTCATCACAAAAACCCTGGAGAGAAGATGACATGAGTTCTTCCATTTATTTAAATGACAAGGGTTTTTGAAAATATTTGAATTTCATTTGGAAAATATTTCCAACTCTGAAACTTTATGCAACTCAATGATTTTCAAGAGCGAAGATAAAATGACTTCTTCAAATTATGAAATATGAGTTGGGAGTTTCAAGGATCAAAATTCAAAGTCCTTTTGAAATTATTTTCAATTTGGAATTGTTTGAGTTTTATTCAAATTGTTTTTCTCCAAAAATAAAATATATGGAAAATAGGGTAACATGATTCCCTACATTAGAAAATTGGAGAAAAAAATTAATTTGAAATCATTTTGGTATTTTTAAAATGATTTTTGCTGGATTTTAATAGACCAGTAGCACTCTTTGATTTATCTGATTTTGTGAGGATTTTATTTGGCATATTAAAAATGTTCATGGCGTAGAAAATCTTTTTCTGAAAATTTTGATATAGTATATGCCTATATAATATTTTTATTTCTGTTTGCTTTTATTTGTTTTGTTTGTCTAGAAAAAAAATCTTTACAAAAAAATATCCCCCGACTGGGCCGGCCCAGCCCAGCGCCAGGCCAGCCCAGCCCGCTCCACGTCGCCCCCGACCCCTGGACGAACTCCGGCTCCCACACGCCGCCGCGCCGCCATGGGAGGTCGTGCCCGCCCCGGCCTCCTTTGCCCCCTCGCCCACGTCTCCCCTCCCTTCCTATAAAGGGCGCAACCCCGGCCCCGTTTCCCTCTCTCTCCTCTCGCCGCGCCGCCCCTCACCTCGCGCCGCCGCCGCACTTGCTGCCGCCGCTGCCGCCCGAATTGCGCCGTCGCCGCTGGCG
>NC_041390.1:75872388-75932892 GCF_002162155.2 Triticum dicoccoides
GTGCCGCCCGCGCCGCCTCAGTCCATCGCCCCGACGCCGCATCGCCCCGCGCCGCCGCTTGCTCTCCTGCGCTGCTGCCGCCGCCGCGCCGGAGCGTGCTGCTCTCGCCGGAGCAACCGACGCCGCCGCCGGTTTAATCTACCGAACCGGTATAAACCTCCCCCGGTCCGGTTTATTTCTTTAGTTTTCCTCCGGTTTTTCTTTTAAAGTCGGTTTTATATTATAGTTAGATTAATTAGTGGACGTTCGCTAGTTTAGGATTTGTAACGAACGGTTTTCATCGGTTTTGTTTCTGTAGCGAACGTTCGTTAGATAGATTTTTCTTTTTCTATTTAATTTCGGCCAGGGACCTATTCGTGATAACTTTCTTCACAGATTAGTCCATGTACTTCAATTGATCATTACTTTTTGCTCGTTTGTCCAAATCCAACGAAACCAACACCCACGTCTTCGTTATGACCCCCTCTATCCAGTAATCCAACTCAAAAATGTTTTTGAAAAGTTTAAAAGAATTAGACCAGATTTGTATTCAAACTTCGTTTGATCATAACTTGAGTTTCGTAACTCCGTTTGAGTTGATTCTTTTTGCAAATCGAAGCTCTTGACCTAAAATTTTTGATAAGGCCAAATTAATATAATTTTGGTACTGTTAGAAATTGTTTTATGTTGCAAGAGATATTTGCTTGGTTTTGATGTTTTCCGAATTGACTTCTTCGTTCCTTCTGATCTTTTGAGTGATTGTTTATGTGTGGTTACTATTGTTTGCTTACGATATATTGACCGGAGTGTGACGAGTAGATCTATCAAGATTTTTTGAGTGCGAATCATCTTCATCAACATTGCAGGCAAGTTCACACTTTGATCATACCTCTTTCATACCCAGTTTTTATTGCATTAGATCAAACCTCAAACATTGCATGATTAGGATCTAAGTAAATTGTGGGTATTTGGAAGTAGTTGATGTTGGAGAACGTAGCAATAATTCAAAATTTTCCTACGTGTCACCAAGATCAATCTATGGAGTCATCTAGCAACGAGGGAGGAGTGGATCTACATACCCTTGTAGATCGCGCGTGGAAGCATTCAAGAGAACGGGGTTGATGGAGTCGTACTCGTCGTGATCCAAATCACCGATGATCCTAGCGCCGAACGGACGGCACCTCCGCGTTCAACACACGTACGGAGCAGCGACGTCTCCTCCTTCTTGATCCAGCAAGGGGGGAGGAGAGGTTGATGGAGATCCAGCAGCACGACGGTGTGGTGGTGGAAGTAGCGGGATTCCAACAGGGCTTCACCAAGCGCTGCGGGAGGAGGGAGATGTGTCATGGGAGGGAGAGGGAGGCGCCAGGGCTTAGGTGTTGCTGCCCTCCCTTCCCCCACTATATATAGGGCCAAGGGAGAGGGGGGCGCAGTTGGCCCTTCCTCCAAGGAAGGGTGCAGCCAGGGAGGAGTCCCTCCTCCCCAAGGCACCTAGGAGGTGCCTTCCCCCTTTAGGACTCTTCCTTTCCCTCATCTCTTGGTGCATGGGCCTCTTGGGGCTGGTGCCCTTGGCCCATATAGGCCAAGGCGCACACCCCTACA
The DNA here is from genome assembly GCF_002162155.2 of Triticum dicoccoides. Classification (NCBI taxonomy): domain Eukaryota; kingdom Viridiplantae; phylum Streptophyta; class Magnoliopsida; order Poales; family Poaceae; genus Triticum; species Triticum dicoccoides. Next base: position 75,873,970 of record NC_041390.1, read on the forward strand.
GCTCATGTGGCCCCCGGGGTGGGTGGCCCCACCCGGTGGACCCCCGGGACCCTTCCGGTGGTCCCGGTACAATACCGGTGACCCTGAAACTTGTCCCGATGGCCGAAATAGCACTTCCTATATATAATTCTTTACCTCTGGACCATTCCGGAACTCCTTGTGACGTCCTGGATTTCATCTGGGACTCCAAACAACTTTCGGGTTACCGCATACTAATATCTCTATAACCCTAGCGTCACCGAACCTTAAGTGTGTAGACCCTACGGGTTCGGGAGACATGCAGACATGACCGAGATGACTCTCCGGTCAATAACCAACAGCGGGATCTGGATACCCATGTTGGCTCCCACATGTTCCACGATGATCTCATCGGATGAACCACGATGTCAAGGACTTAATCAATCCCGTATACAATTCCCTTTGTCTAGCGGTACGATACTTGCCCGAGATTCGATCGTCGGTATCCCGATACCTTGTTCAATCTCGTTACCGGCAAGTCTCTTTACTCGTTTCGTAACACATCATCCCGTGATCAACTCCTTGATCACATTATGCACATTATGATGATGTCCTACCGAGTGGGCCCAGAGATACCTCTCCGTTTACACGGAGTGACAAATCCCAGTCTCGATTCGTGCCAACCCAACAGACACTTTCGGAGATACCTGCAGTGTACCTTTATAGCCACCCAATTACGTTGTGACGTTTGGCACACCCAAAGCACTCCTACGGTATCCGGGAGTTGCACAATCTCATGGTCTAAGGAAACGATACTTGACATTAGAAAAGCTTTAGCATACGAACTACATGATCTTGTGCTAGGCTTAGGATTGGGTCTTGTCCATCACATCATTCTCCTAATGATGTGATCCCGTTACCAACGACATCCAATGTCCATGGTCAGGAAACCGTAACCATCTATTGATCAACGAGCTAGTCAACTAGAGGCTTACTAGGGACATGGTGTTGTCTATGTATCCACACATGTATCTGAGTTTCCTATCAATACAATTCTAGCATGGATAATAAACGATTATAATGAACAAGGAAATATAATAATAACTAATTTATTATTGCCTCTAGGGCATATTTCCAACAGTTGATGAGGTAGGAACCTATTGCCCTGCATTCAAACCTTGGGAGTTACTATTACGTTATGCTTATACTGCTATGCTATGCTCGTAGACGTGGATTTGGTTTTGAGAGTATTCATGACAAATGTGAGATGGTTAATTAATGGTTTACTTAAGGTGGCAACTTAAACACACATCTGGGTGGATTGAGGCACTTGGTTATTCCAGGATTGCCTGTCTAGGCACCTGGGTAGACCAGGGTTGCCTGTTTTTTGGACCACCACCCAGACTCAAAGGGATCATGAGATTATTCATACTAGAAACTTCCGTGTGCAGCCACAAGCTATTATGGGCTCTAGCATAGTTGATTAAGTCATGCGAACTCTTACAGGGTAGACTAGCAGATGTAGGGGAAAGTAGGTGTAACGGTCTATCCATCGTAAGGTGCTAGCGCTTCTGAAAGACTATGTCTCGATCATCCGTTTCTCAAAAACCATGTAGTGCGAGAAATCCAACGGAGGCGATCGTGTCTTGTGGGGAAAAGTGCGCAAACCTTTGCAGAGTGTATAAACTAATCATGGTTAGCCGTGTCCCCGGTTATGGACAACTTGAGTATCTAGTACCTGGATTATCATGTGAATCTCATCATGTTACTTTAAATTAATTTTGTTGGGTTAAATGATGTTACTTAATTGGGATTGAGAGTGCTGTCAACCATTCTCAATGTTCAACAACCACCATGATAGTTAAATAAAATTTATTCCTTTGCAGTAGGGAAAACTGGCTTTTCGCAAAAACCTTATAACCAAAGAGCTTTTCCACCAGCCATATATGCATGTAGTGATAGCTATTATTCATCATTATCCTCTGGTGTGAATTTGCCAGTACATTCAATGTACTGACCCTTTGTGGCTGCAACATCTCATGTTGCAGGATTATCTTACGACGAGTAAGTGATACGTTAGGGTTACGATTTCTACACTCAACTTTGCCGTTGGTGTTGATGGGAATCCACAACCTTGTTACTTCCGCTATTTGGATTGAGGTAATAGTATTTACGTTACTTATACATGTGATTTACCTCTGTTATAAATCCTCGAGTACTGTGTGTGTCAGCATACTGATCCAGGGATGACACTTAAGCACAGAGACTTGATCCATTCGGGTCGGGTCGCTACAGTGGGTCCCAACAGTCAGGGGGCGAATCGCTTTTTTTTTGCCCGGATGCACTTCCTTGCGTGCGAAGATGTAGTTGGTGGGTCCCAGCAGTCAGGGGGAAACATTTTTTTTCATGAATACAGTGGCCCGTCCGATGGGTCCCAGCTGTCAGGTGGAGGAATCATTATTTTCTGCGTAATAAGGAGGCACTTCCTTGCTCCGGCTGTGGACCCAGCTGTCAGCCTCTCCACGTACAGTCCATGTTCGATGGAAGTCGTTCCTTGACCACGTTGACCACGCCGCGCCGAGAGCACCAGGGTGGTGGACGACGGTGAGGCCTAGGATGGGGGCGACGGGGAGTCGGGGAAGACGCGGCAGTGGAAGCCCGCGCAGAGAGGAGTACGAGGGTTCACTGGTTCGGCTGCGGTGTGAGGCTGCCGTCGCTGCAAGGCCTGGCCAGCGGTGGGAATAGTATAGGCGGTGAGGCCTCCGCGGCAGCACAGCCGACCACGGGAGGCAGGAGCATGCGGCACGACCGACGCTGCTTTGGGCGGCTGGAGCAAGAAGACCAGAGGTTGAAGAAGCAGTACGACCGTTGGATGGACATCGTACGGTCACTGGAGTTAGAATCGTTCATATTGACTGAAGTTGACAAAGGTCCCCATCCCAGTCAACTTAGTAGGCCCACAAGTCAGCCTCCCACCATGGTGGGTCCTAGCTAGCAGGGGGAGTATTCATTTTTTATGTGTAATAAGGAGGCACTTCCGATGGGTCCGAGCTGACAGCGGGGGGAACGTTTTTTTCATGAAATATGCTGGCCCGTCCGGTGGGTCCCAGCAGTCAGGGGGGAAACGTTTTTTCGCGAAATAAGGTGGCCCGTCCGGTGGGTCCCTGCTGTCAGGTGGAGTAATAATTATTTTGCGCGTAATAAGGAGGCACTTCCTTGCGGCCGCCTGGACCCAGCTGTCAGCCCGTCCACATACAGTACTCTTTCGATGGAAGTCGGTCGTTGACCATGTTGACCACGCCGCGCCAAGAGCACCAGGGCGGTGGTCTGGACGATGATGAGGCCTAGGAAGGGGACGACACAGAGCCGGGGAAGACGCAGCAGTGGAAGCCCACGCGGAGAGGAGTACGAGGGTTCACTGGTTCGGCTGCGGTGTGAGGTTGCCGTCGCCGCAGAATAACAGGGGGTGTGGTGAGTAGAGGGATGGCCTGGCCAGCGGTGGGAGTAGTACGGGGCGATGAGGCCTCCGCGGCATCACAGCTGGCCACGGGAGGTAGGAGCATGCGACACGACCGGCGCTGCTTTGGGCGGCTGGAGCAAGAAGACCAGAGGTTGAAGAAGCACTACGGCCGTTGGATGGATATTGTACGGTCACTGCAGCTAGAATCATTTATACTGACTAAGTTGACAAAGCCCTTGGTATGCGTCAACTTAGTAGGCCCACAACTCGGATTTGGCAGAGAACATATAGCCCATTTGCGATTTGTAAGAATGTATAGCCCATTTTTTAATTCTAATGGAATTTACTACAACCCATTTACAGTTTGTTAAAAGTACAGCCCAACTTCTAGCTAGGACAACGATTAATAATTTCAAACAACCGCTCAAAACAGAATAAAAAAATCTCACATTTTGATGGGATCCAAAATATTTTTATCCGAAATTTCTAGCCAGGTTAAATACAATTTCAAAATAAAGTTGTATTACGTTAAAATCCAACGAAATATTGCGCGCGCAACAAGTAATGAAATTAAAATTTTCAAATTCCAAAAATAATATATTTTTCAAACTAATTACGTGTTTGGTGCATAGTAACTGTCCAGTTATTATAATTAAATCCCATTTATTATTTCTTAAAGTCCATTTTCTTGTTAAGCCTAATGCATACCTCCTAGGAAAGTTTGCAGCCCAGCGGGGCGGAGAATAACAAGTTGACCCAGATATTGTGTACAACTGTCGGCCCAGTTGCATTGCTGATGTTGAGAAAAAGGCCTGTGTAGTACAGTACAACCTAACATGGTTACTCAGCCCACATTCAGCGACGCCGGAAAGGCCCAAACAAGGCTTCTGTACAACTTTTTGAAGTCACTGAACTCAATTAATAACTTAAGAAAAAAGTTAGATTACAGTGGAACCTAATTAAAAGCTGTCACAAGCAAATAAATAATTCAACGGGTCCCACTTGTGCGTGTGCGCGTATGTGCGTGTGTGTGAGAGAGAGACCCATCGGTCGATGCTCGTAAATACATCTTTCAGCCATATGCATTGCTGATGCTCAGTAAAAACTTATATAGTTGACACAATCATATAGAACATCATAGCACACTGAACTTGCATACAAAAATTTCATGCAGGCGGCACAATCAGGATGGAAGCAGTGGATCGCTATGGGAAGGGCTATGTTGAAACCAACGAAGTCATACATAACGGTTCATCGTCTTTATCAATGACGGGGAAATATCTTGAATGTTGTGCAAAGAAAACAGATAGACAACACAATAAGTTCTGCTAGCACATTAAGTTGACGTACAACCCTTTTTAAAAAAAGTTCAGGTACAAAATTAGAACAGGTCACAATCAAATGTACTGGCATATCAGTGCTTTACACCCATAGCTCGGATTTAACTAGTACCTGACAAGATTCAATTGTTACCTCAAATTAGAGCACATCCAGGCAGCCAGCCCTGCCTCTTCTCCCAAAGAAGCAGTGGCCTCCGCCGCGCAATGGAGTAGGCCTTGTGCCATCCATCGTTCCGAGCAACACGGGGAAAGTCAGACCTTGACTCCTGTAATGGACGTCATCGACGGACCCTGGCACCAGCGGTGGCGGCAGGACTTCGATTGATGGATTGACCACTTCTTCGACATGCATGAACACTCGATACAGGTACATCCCTAACGTGGTCCACGGCGGCCTTGGTGGCGACAAATAGTACAACCCCGGTTCCTGAACCGGTATCTCAACACCAATCACCTTCGGTATGGTGGACGGCTTCTTCATCCATGCCATAACCGTCAGAGTCCAGCTGTCTGGAGGAACAAACATACTTACGAGCTCACCTCCAAGGTCGTTGATAAGCTCGTTCATGGACTCGCTGTTCCAAGCACGTCGAGGCATGCCGTGGAAGGTAAGCTTTGTTAAAAACTCAAGCTCAGAGGGTACCGAGCCCCATCCTGGGTGCCACCGATCAAAGCTCACCAGCGCGCCATCGCAGAACAAACGCCGGGTAGATTCGAACACACGACTGCAGTCGAAAGTTGTCCGGAACCTGACGAAGAAATCAGCCGGTGGCGGACAGACTTCGACGAGCAAGTCACTTATTTGGATGTCGTGCGCAATGCCAAGAGCTTTGACAAGGTTGTCCGGCGAGATGGGAGGCCGGTCGCCGTTGATGGTTACCATCAGCACTTTGCCGGCAAACTGGTCGTCAAGCGCCGCCATGCCACTGTTGAGCGACAACATGCAGCGACCAAAGGCAGGACGGACCTCAGGATCTCCGGCTCGGAGATCCGTGTTGACTGGCGACATGATAGTGCGCTTGAGTACAGGGAGTACAGGAGGGGGATTTGGGGGAAGTGGAGTAGGAATCGAGATTCCAGAGGTGGGGGAGGGGCGGGAGACTGAGGATGAAAAGGTTGCATGAATTTCGAGCACGCGTCAATATGCTCTCAGCGCGCAAGCGCACGAAAACACCGGTGGCGCCCACATGTCGGCCTAAGAGTCCTTATTCTTTCTTTTTTGGAGAGCCTGACCTTTTTTTCAGGATCTTTTGAGAGCCCGGTCTGAGAGTCATAATTGACCTGTTTGGCATTGCGTTACTACTCGACCCATATTCAACAACACCTCACTGGCCCAAACAAGTGTACATCATCGAAAAGACACTGAGCTCAAATTATATAACTTGAAAAAGGAGATATACTCTAAACACTGGAGAATGGTGATGCCCTCATTTAGCCCACCAGTAGTTCAAGACAATAAACAGTTCGAAACAACGATATATACAACATTCAAACACTGACTAGTGACTACTACTGACATAAACAACAAGACATGATAGTTCATAAGAAGTCTTGCTACACCACCAAAACGCACCAATCTGCAGCGCTTAGACTCTCGTGATCCAGACGAGAATGACATTCTAAACAGAAGCAACTATTACATAGTAAGAGTGACATAGACGAGGATGACAAAATGACAAGGAATATGCATAAGAAAAGCAAGAACTACCCATCCAGAACCAGCAGCAAAGACAACAAAGTCATTCGAAGAGATGATCCAAGACCATCATAATTTGCAGCCCCGCTTCAGCGACCAGTGATCCGGAGACACATGTACTCCACCCTTTCGATGCAACAGCCCAATTACCTATCAACCTGAAGGCTTGAACCACATCACTGCCTATCGTAATTAAGACATCCAAGGATCAAAGTTAATCCGGATGCCTTTGTCATTCTCACCTTCTTTTGGCTGCAGGCTGTATCGTTGACAATCAGGGGAGTTTGCTCCCGAACTCCTAGGGCTCGCCGTGTAGACACAGTTTTCCATAGCAAACAGAGCCTCTCTACCATCAAGGTCCTTGCCAACGGTGATCTCCTGGTTAATCGGATAATTGAGTCCGAGAAACAGAGAGTGTGAACCAAGGCTGTTTACCCGCCTCCAACTAAAAAATCCTAAAGGCCCCAACAAGCCGGTATCCTGCTCATAGACGTAACAGCCACTGTCCGGATACTCATGTATTACACGGTGCTTGTATACAGTGGGGTTTTTGCAATATAACTTTTCCGGCTCATGTGTCCGAATGATCATCAGTCTTTTGCCGTTGTCTGATCGAGCGAGGAACCAGTTGTGCTTCCCTGTTTTTAGCAAAGGTGGTGATTACAAAGGGCAGTAATTGTAGGGACACCGCATCATATCAAAAAGGACAGGCATTGTTAATGTAATATCAACATTGTTCAGAGTATGAGTAGGATAATGCAAGAAACAACATTGTATAGCGGAAATAGGTCTCCTGTGCTAGCATGCCTATTCACTTCATCGTTTAGGTATCATCCATATTGCGAGCAGAACCAAATTCTCGTGCATGCCCAATCAACGCCTTGCCGCGATGCATGAAGTGGTCATTCTGGTGCATCAAGGACGGCATGCAGATCGTTCCACACTTGAGAGGAGGAAAAATGGAAAGGTAGAACACGACAGCAGAGGAAGAGAACGCTGGCTAACGAGGCTGGGAGGGGATCGAGCAGGAAGTTAATGCTCCACGCCTAAAGGTTTTGGGAAAACCTGATTTTCATAAGGTGACTTATACTCACCTAAACGGAGGGAGTATTCCTTAACTAGAGAATGTTGTGTCTCCCACTCACGCGCTCAAAAAAAAACTACGACACATTTTTTATCTGTTTGCATAGGTCCCACCTATCAGAAAGGATGGGCACGTACACGAATAGGTATGACTCATCAGTCTACCCGCATAGCCTTTTCGTTTAGTCTACCTAGCCGTCTAATCAACTGCCTGCACGCCACTTCTCCCATTTACTTCTCCATCGGGAACCGATTCTCCTTGGCTTCTTCACCTCCCCTTCGTCTTCATTTGCATCCAAACACCACTGCGTTCACATTGTTTTAACTGAAGGAAATATGCCCTAGAGGCAATAATAAAGTTATTATTTATTTCCTTATATCATGATAAATGTTTATTATTCATGCTAGAATTGTATTAACCGGAAACATAATACATGTGTGAATACATAGACAAACAGAGTGTCACTAGTATGCCTCCACTTGACTAGCTCGTTAATCAAAGATGGTTATGTTTCCTAACCATGAACAAGGAGTTGTTATTTGATTAACGAGATCACATCATTAGGTGAATGATCTGATTGACATGACCCATTCCATTAGCTTAGCACCCGATCGTTTAGTATGTTGCTATTGCTTTCTTCATGACTTATACATGTTCCTATGACTATGAGATTATGCAACTCCCGTTTGCCGGAGGAACACTTTGTGTGCTACCAAATGTCACAACGTAAATGGGTGATTATAAAGGTGCTCTACAGGTGTCTCCAAAGGTACATGTTGGGTTGGCGTATTTCGAGATTAGGATTTGTCACTCCGATTGTCGGAGAGGTATCTCTGGGCCCTCTCGGTAATGCACATCACATAAGCCTTGCAAGCATTGCAACTAATGAGTTAGTTGCGAGATGATGTATTACGAAATGAGTAAAGAGACTTACCGGTAACGAGATTGAACTAGGTATTGAGATATCGACGACCGAATCTCGGGCAAGTAACATACCGATGACAAAGGGAACAACGTATGTTGTTTTGCGGTCTGACCGATAAAGATCTTCATAGAATATGTAGGAGCCAATATGAGCATCCAGGTTCCGCTATTGGTTATTGACCGGAGACGTGTCTCGGTCATGTCTACATTGTTCTCGAACCCGTAGGGTCCGCACGCTTAAGGTTTCGATGACAGTTATATTATGAGTTTATGAGTTTTGATGTACCGAAGTTAGTTCGGAGTCCCGGATGTGATCACAGACATGACGAGGAGTCTCTAAATGGTCGAGACATAAAGATTGATATATTGGACGGCTATATTCAGACACCAGAGGTGTTCCGGGTGATTTCGGAGTAAACCGGAGAGCCGGAGGGTTACCGGAACCCCCCCGGGAGAAGTAATGGGCCATATGGGCCTTAGTGGAGAGAGAGAGGGGCAGCCAAAGGTGGGCTGCGCGCCTCCTCCCCCCTGGTCCGAATTGGACTAGGAGAGGGGGCGGCGCCCCCCCTTTCCCTTTCCCTCCCCACTTCTTTCCCCCTCCTAGTAGGAGTCCTACTCCTACTAGGAGGAGGACTCCTCCTGGCGCGCCTATAGGGGCCGGCCGGCCTCCTCCCCTTGCTCCTTTATATCGGGGGCAGGGGGGCACCCCTAGACACACAAGTTGATCCGCGTGATCATATTCTTAGCCGTGTGCGGTGCCCCCCTCCACCATAGTCCTCGATAATATTGTAGCGGTGCTTAGGCGAAGCCCTACGACGGTAGTACATCAAGATCGTCACCATGCCGTCGTGCTGACGGAACTCTTCCCCGACACTTTGCTGGATCGGAGTCCGGGGATTGTCATCGAGCTGAACGTGTGCTAGAACTCGGAGGTGCCGTAGTTTCGGTGCTTGATCGGTCGGGCCGTGGAGACGTACGACTACATCAACCAAACGCTTCCATTGTCGATCTACAAGGGTACGTAGATCACACTCTCCCCTCTCGTTGCTATGCATCACCATGATTTTGCGTGTGCGTAGGAATTTTTTTTAAATTACTATGTTCCCCAACAGTGGCATCCGAGCCTAGGTTTTATATGTTGATGTTATATGCACAAGTAGAACACAAGTGAGTTGTGGGCGATATAAGTCATACTGCTTACCAGCATGTCATACTTTGGTTCGGCGGTATTGTTGGACGAAGCGGCCCGGACCGACATTACGCGTACGCTTACGCGAGACCGGTTCTCCCGACGTGCTTTGCACATAGGTGGCTTGCGGGTGACAGTTTCTCCAACTTTAGTTGAACCAAGTGTGGCTACGCCCGGTCCTTGCGAAGGTTAAAACAACACCAACTTGACAAACTATCATTGTGGTTTTGATGCGTAGGTAAGATTGGTTCTTGCTTAAGCCCGTAGCAGCCACATAAAACTTGCAACAACAAAGTAGAGGACGTCTAACTTGTTTTTGCAGGGCATGTTGTGATGTGATATGGTCAAGACATGATGCTAAATTTTATTGTATGAGATGATCATGTTTTGTAACCGAGTTATCGGCAACTGGCATGAGCCATATGGTTGTCGCTTTATTGTATGCAATGCAATCACGCTGTAATGCTTTACTTTATCACTAAGCAGTAGCGATAGTCGTGGAAGCCTAAGATTGGCGTAACGACAACGACGCTACGATGGAGATCAAGGTGTCGCGCCGGTGACGATGGTGATCACGACGGTGCTTTGATGGAGATCACAAGCACAAGATGATGATGGCCATATCATATCACTTATATTGATCGCATGTGATGTTTATCTTTTATGCATCTTATCTTGCTTTGATTGACGGTAGCATTATAAGATGATCTCTCACTAATTATCAAGAAGTGTTCTCCCTGAGTATGCACCGTTGCGAAAGTTCTTCGTGCTGAGACACCACGTGATGATCGGGTGTGATAGGCTCTACGTTCAAATACAACGGGTGCAAAACAGTTGCACACGCGGAATACTCAGGTTATACTTGACGAGCCAAGCATATACAGATATGGCCTCGGAACACAGAGACCGAAAGGTCGAGCATGAATCATATAGTAGATATGATCAACATAGTGATGTTCACCAATGAAACTACTCCATCTCACGTGATGATCGGACATGGTTTAGTTGATTTGGATCACGTAATCACTTAGAGGATTAGAGGGATGTCTATCTAAGTGGGAGTTCTTTAAGTAAATTAATTGAACCTAAATTTATCATGAAACTTAGTACCTGATAGTATCTTGCTTGTTTATGCTTGATTCTAGATAGATGGCTCGTGCTGTTGTTCCGTTGAATTTTAATGTGTTCCTTGAGAAAGCAAAGTTGAAAGATGATGGTAGCAATTACACGGACTGGGTCCGTAACTTGAGGATTATCCTCATTGCTGCACAGAAGAATTACGTCCTGGAAGCACCGCTGGGTGCCAGGCCTGCTGCTGGAGCAACACCAGATGTTATGAACGTCTGGCAGAGCAAAGCTGATGACTACTCGATAGTTTAGTGTGCCATGCTTTACGGCTTAGAATCGGGACTTCAACGACGTTTTGAACGTCATGGAGCATATGAGATGTTTCAGGAGTTGAAGTTAATATTTCAAGCAAATGCCCGGATTGAGAGATATGAAGTCTCCAATAAGTTCTATAGCTGCAAGATGGAGGAGAACAGTTCTGTCAGTGAGCATATACTCAAAATGTCTGGGTATAATAATCACTTGATTCAATTGGGAGTTAATCTTCCATATGATTGCGTCATTGACAAAATTCTCCAATCACTGCCACCAAGCTACAAGAGCTTCATGATGAACTATAATATGCAAGGGATGAATAAGACTATTCCTGAGCTCTTCGCAATGCTAAAAGCTGCGGAGGTAGAAATCAAGAAGGAGCATCAAGTGTTGACGGTCAACAAGACCACTAGTTTCAAGAAAAAAGGCAAAGGGAAGAAGAAGGGGAACTTCAAAAAGAACAGCAAGCAAGTTGCTACTCAAGAGAAGAAACCCAAACCTGGACCTAAGCCTGAAACTGAGTGCTTCTACTACAAGCAGACTGGTCACTGGAAGCGGAACTGCCCCAAGTATTTGGCGGATAAGAAGGATGGCAAGGTGAACAAAGGTATATGTGATATACATGTTATTGATGTGTACCTTACTAATGCTCGCAGTAGCACCTGGGTATTTGATACTGGTTCTGTTGCTAATATTTGCAACTCGAAATAGGGACTATGGATTAAGCGAAGATTGGCTAAGGATGAGGTGACGATGCGCGTGGGAAACAGTTCCAAAGTCGATGTGATCGCAGTCGGCATGCTACCTCTACATCTACCTTCGGGATTAATATTAGACCTAAATAATTGTTATTTGGTGCCAGCGTTAAGCATGAACATTATATCTAGATCTTGTTTGATGCGAGACAGTTATTCATTTAAATCTGAGAATAATGGTTGTTCTATTTATATGAGTAATATCTTTTATGGTCATGCACCCTTAAAGAGTGGTCTGTTTTTATTGAATCTCGATAGTCGTGACGCACATATTCATAGTGTTGAAGCCAAAAGATGCAGAGTTGATAATGATAGTGCAACTTATTTGTGGCACTGCCGTTTAGGTCATATCGGTGTAAAGCGCATGAAGAAACTCCATACTGATGGACTTTTGGAACCACTTGATTATGAATCACTTGGTACTTGCGAACCGTGCCTCATGGGCAAGATGACTAAAACACCGTTCTCCGGTACTATGGAGAGAGCAACAGATTTATTGGAAATCATACATACATATGTATGTGGTCCGATGAATATTGAGGCTCGTGGCGGATATCGTTATTTTCTCACCTTCACAGATGACTTAAGCAGATATGGGTATATCTACTTAATGAAACATAAGTCTGAAACATTTGAAAAGTTCAAAGAATTTCAGAGCGAAGTTGAAAATCATCGTAACAAGAAAATAAAGTTTCTACGATCTGATCGTGGAGGAGAATATTTGAGTTACGAGTTTGGTGTACATTTGAAAAATTGTGGAATAGTTTCGCAACTCACGCCACCCGGAACACCATATCGTAATGGTGTGTCCGAACGTCGTAATCGTACTTTACTAGATATGGTGCAATCTATGATGTCTCTTACTGATTTACCGCTATCGTTTTGGGGACACGCTCTAGAGATGGCCGCATTCACGTTAAATAGGGCACCATCAAAATCCGTTGAGACGACGCCTTATGAACTGTGGTTTGGCAAGAAACCAAAGTTGTCGTTTCTGAAAGTTTGGGGCTGCGATGCTTATGTGAAAAAGCTTCAACCTGATAAGCTCGAACCCAAATCGGAGAAATGTGTCTTCATAGGATATCCAAAGGAGACTATTGGATACACCTTCTATCACAGATCCGAAGGCAAGACTTTTGTTGCTAAGTTCGGAAACTTTCTGGAGAAGGAGTTTCTCTCGAAAGAAGTGAGTGGGAGGAAAGTAGAACTTGACGAGGTAACTGTACCTGCTCCCTTATTGGAAAGTAGTGCATCACAGAAAACTGTTTCAGTGACACCTACACCAGTTAGTGAGGAAGCTAATGATGATGATCATGAAACTTCAGAACAAGATACTACTGAACCTTGTAGATCAACCAGAGTGAGATCCGCGCCAGAGTGGTACGGTAATCCTGTTCCGGAAGTCATGGTACTAGATCATGATGAACCTACGAACTATGAAGAAGCGATGGTGAGCCCAGATTCCGCAAAATGGCTTGAAGCCATGAAATCTGAGATGGGATCCATGTATGAGAACAAAGTATGGACTTTGGTTGACTTGCCCGATGATCGGCAAGCAATTGAGAATAAATAGATCTTCAAGAAGAAGACTGACGCTGACGGTAATATTACTGTCTACAAAGCTTGACTTGTCGCAAAAGGTTTTCGACAAGTTCAAGGGATTGACTACGATGAGACCTTCTCACCCGTAGCGATGCTTAAGTCTGTCCAAATCATGTTAGCAATTGCCGCATTTTATGATTATGAAATTTGGCAGATGGATGTCAAAACTGCATTCCTGAATGGATTTCTGGAAGAAGAGTTGTATATGATGCAACCAGAAGGTTTTGTCGATCCAAAGGGAGCTAACAAAGTGTGCAAGCTCCAGCAGTCCATTTATGGACTGGTGCAAGCCTCTCGGAGATGGAATAAACGCTTTGATAGTGTGATCAAAGCATTTGGTTTTATATAGACTTTTGGAGAAGCCTGTATTTACAAGAAAGTAAGTGGGAGCTCTGTAGCATTTCTGATATTATATGTGGATGACATATTACTAATTGGAAATGATATAGAATTTCTGGATAGCATAAAGGGATACTTGAATAAGAGTTTTTCAATGAAAGACCTCGCTGAAGCTGCTTACATATTAGGCATTAAGAGCTATAGAGATAGATCAAGACGCTTAATTGGACTTTCACAAACCACATACCTTGACAAAGTTTTGAATAAGTTCAAAATGGATCAAGCAAAGAAAGGGTTCTTGCTTGTGTTACAAGGTGTAAAGTTGAGTAAGACTCAATGCCAGACCACTGCAGAAGATAGAGAGAATATGAAAGATGTTCCCTATGCTTCAGCCATAGGCTCTATCATGTATGCAATGCTGTGTACCAGACCTGATGTGTGCCTTGCTATAAGTCTAGCAGGGAGGTACCAAAGTAATCCAGGAGTGGATCACTGGACAGCAGTCAAGAACATCCTGAAATACCTGAAAAGGACAAAGGATATGTTTCTCATATATGGAGGTGACAAAGAGCTCATCGTAAAAGGTTACGTTAATGCAAGCTTTGACACTGATCCGGACAATTCTAAATCGCAAACCGGATACGTGTTTACATTAAACTGTGGAGCTGTCAGTTGGTGCAGTTCTAAACAAAGCGTTGTAGCAGGATCTACATGTGAAGCGGAGTACATAGCTGCTTCAGAAGCAGCAAATGAAGGAGTCTGGATGAAGGAGTTCATATCCGATCTAGGTGTCATACCTAGTGCATCGGGTCCAATGAAAATCTTTTGTGACAATACTGGTGCAATTGCCTTGGCAAAGGAATCCAGATTTCACAAGAGAACCAAGCACATCAAGAGACGCTTCAATTCCATCCGGGATCTAGTCCAGGTGGGAGACATAGAGATTTGCAAGATACATACGGATCTGAATGTTGCAGACCCATTGACTAAGCCTCTTCCACGAGCAAAACATGATCAACACCAAGGCTCCATGGGTGTTAGAATCATTACTGTGTAATCTAGATTATTGACTCTAGTGCAAGTGGGAGACTGAAGGAAATATGCCCTAGAGGCAATAATAAAGTTATTATTTATTTCCTTATATCATGATAAATGTTTATTATTCATGCTAGAATTGTATTAACCGGAAACATAATACATGTGTGAATACATAGACAAACATAGTGTCACTAGTATGCCTCTACTTGACTAGCTCGTTAATCAAAGATGGTTATGTTTCCTAACCATGAACAAGGAGTTGTTATTTGATTAACGAGATCACATCATTAGGTGAATGATCTGATTGACATGACCCATTCCATTAGCTTAGCACCCGATCGTTTAGTATGTTGCTATTGCTTTCTTCATGACTTATACATGTTCCTATGACTATGAGATTATGCAACTCCCGTTTGCCGGAGGAACACTTTGTGTGCTACCAAATGTCACAACGTAAATGGGTGATTATAAAGGTGCTCTACAGGTGTCTCCAAAGGTACATGTTGGGTTGGCGTATTTTGAGATTAGGATTTGTCATTCCGATTGTCGGAGAGGTATCTCTGGGCCCTCTCGGTAATGCACATCACATAAGCCTTGCAAGCATTGCAACTAATGAGTTAGTTGCGAGATGATGTATTACGAAACGAGTAAAGAGACTTGCCGGTAACGAGATTGAACTAGGTATTGAGATACCGACGATCGAATCTCGGGCAAGTAACATACCGATGACAAAGGGAACAACGTATGTTGTTTTGCGGTCTGACCGATAAAGATCTTTGTAGAATATGTAGGAGCCAATATGAGCATCCAGGTTCTGCTATTGGTTATTGACCGGAGACGTGTCTTGGTCATGTCTACATTGTTCTCGAACCCGTAGGGTCCACACGCTTAAGGTTTCGATGACAGTTATATTATGAGTTTATGAGTTTTGATGTACCGAAGTTAGTTCGGAGTCCCGGATGTGATCACGAACATGACGAGGAGTCTCGAAATGGTCGAGACATAAATATTGATATATTGGACGCTATATTCGGACACCGGAAGTGTTCCGGGTGATTTCGGAGAAAACCGGAGAGCCGGAGGGTTACCGGAACCCCCCGGGAGAAGTAATGGGCCATATGGGCCTTAGTGGAGAGAGAGAGAGAGAGAGGGGCAGCCAAAGGTGGGCTGCGCGCCTCCTCCCCTCTGGTCCGAATTGGACTAGGAGAGGGGGGCGGCGCCCCCCCTTTCCCTTTCCCTCCCCACTTCTTTCCCCCTCCTGGCGCGCCTATAGGGGCCGGCCGGCCTCCTCCCCTTGCTCCTTTATATACGGGGGCAGGGGGGCACCCCTAGACACACAAGTTGATCCGCGTGATCATATTCTTAGCCGTGTGCGGTGCCCCCCTCCACCATAGTCCTTGATAATATTGTAGCGGTGCTTAGGCGAAGCCCTGCGACGGTAGTACATCAAGATCGTCACCACGCCGTCGTGCTGACGGAACTCTTCCCCGACGCTTTGCTGGATCAGAGTCCGGGGATCGTCATCGAGCTGAACGTGTGCTAGAACTCGGAGGTGCCGTAGTTTCGGTGCTTGATCGGTCGGGCCGTGGAGATGTACGACTACATCAACCAAACGCTTCCGTTGTCGATCTACAAGGGTACGTAGATCATACTCTCCCCTCTCGTTGCTATGCATCACCATGATCTTGCGTGTGCGTAGGAATTTTTTTGAAATTACTACGTTCCCCAACATTAACCTCTTTAAATAATCATCTACTACTTCAGTTAGACCAGCCATCTAATCCTAATTCTCCAAACTATAGCCCTCCATTCCAGCGGTTCCAAATGGCGAAAGAGATCGAGATGCAGGTTTTTAGCGTCCAACATGTCCTCGTCGAAGGCTCGATGCGCATAGTTGCCACCGTCACCATCCACCCAAGGGTTGTTCAGCAGTGGATCAACAATGTATCCAACTCCCTCGAAAAGGTAGAGACGAGGGTCATCGGTCTCGACGCAGAGTACACGGAGCGTGCCCCTGGGAAGATCCAGCGTGCCGCCGTCCTTCAGTTGTGCCTCGAAGATGATGTTTTGGTGTACCACATCATACACTTGCCCTCCATACCAGGTGAGATTCACGATTTCTTGTCTCGGGAGGACGTATACTTCTGTGGGGCAGCCATCGAAGGGTACAAACAGAAGCTGGAGCCGTACAACCTTGATTTGAAAAGCATCGCTGACCTACAAACCAGAATCAAAATTCCTGTAGAAGATTGTGATAAACAGACACCATCCCTATTCGACGTAGCAAATTTTGTGCTCGGTACAAATCTTCAGAAGGGTGACGAGACGGTGCATTAAGGTCGTCTGGATGGGAGAATTATGCCTTGACATACGAGCGGATAAAACATGCTGCCCTCGATGCCCGTGTGAGTTTCGAGATAGCTGCAAGGTCTAAAGAGCTTGTTGCGAAGCCGTCTCCCATAGAGAATGAGAACAAGAAGAAGAAGAAGAAGAAGAAGAAGAAGAAGAAGAAGAAGAAGAAGAAGAAGAAGAAGAAGAAGAAGAAAAGGCTGCACCAGCAGGAGGGCATTATGGATGGATGAACTATTTCCTCTCTTGTAAAAAAATTATTCCCTCTCGGTGTATATTGATATAGATGGACTATTTCGATGGTGTGCATGAGTTTGGAACAGAGTAGTAGCGTGGGTCCGCTTGACTATAAGGAACTATTTATCTGCATATATAGCTTTCTCTGCTACTCCTGCCAGTGATCGGTATGCAGTGCATGTGTCTGTAGACATGACAGCTTGTCCATGGAAGTTCAACTAGGGCGACCATCACGTTTCATCTCGCGATTCCCACGACGCCTCTCCAACCCACGGCACCACGCCCCCCCCCCGACGTGCGCATCACCCCTCTCGGCCGCATCGCCCCTCTGCCTTTGTGTGCATGACATGTGGGCCACCTAAAATGCGGCGAGCATCAAGTTTCTACCGCGGCCACCCGCGATTCCCACGACGCCGCTCGAACCCATGAAACCACACGTCCCCCGACCTGCGGCTCACCCCTCTTGGCCCCACTGCTCCTTTGCCTACAAGAGCATTACATGTGGACCAGTCACCTATCGGTTCCACATGTTATTGACTCAAAGGTAGGTGTAGTAAGGCGCTGAAGCTTACTCCCGATGGCCCTGAGAGGGAAATGTAACTCCTGCGGCAGGGCTTGTGGTGCTCCCGCAACATGAACTCGTGCCAAACTCGAGATTTGTTTCTTTACTATACATGCACGCAATTATTTAATGGACATTGTAATCTCAACATGTGATGGGGAGCTCTAAATTTGAATTTGAAACTTATAAAACAAAAAGATTCAAAACAAATAAACTAGGAGAGAGGGAGTATATCGTAGGATTTGTCCCATACAAAATAAGTCCCCTGGTTTGTCACTGCGAAGATGCGGTTAGAAAGGAGCACATAGTCTTCCTACTCGTACGGCAACAAATCGGTCGCAGACAGCATGGTCCGCCTTTGACCGCCATGTGCAAGGTTCGTGCTATCTTATTCAATCTCACTGTGGTTCCATCATACCAATTCATGCGGTGGCCCGTTGCATGGCTGATCCCAATGTTGGACAAAGGTTCTACGGGAATGGTGTCACCATTGTAAATGTTGTGCAAATTGATGTTGGTACCCTCCCGTACATATGCAAGCCAATCTCCACTCGCACCGAGCCAAACCTGTGAAACAGTGGGCAGGGGGAGAATTAGGAAATGGACACGGAAGTAGTCTTTAGTATGCATTTACTATGTGATCAAACTCATCTTACCTGCTCATCGGAGGAAATCCGAGTGCCCCTCAACGTCGGCATCTCAAGGGGCGTCAACTTGCAACTACGACCACGCCGCGCTGGAGAGACCCCCAAGGAAACATCCTCGTGCATTCCACAGAACATCAAGATGCATTTGTATGAGTAGTTTATCTTGTGAGAGAAAAGGATGAACGAGGGAAGGCCTCTAGAGATAGAGATGGACACTACTACTACCAATGTGCTGGCCCGTGCGTTGCAATGGATCCAAAGTAGTAGAATAATACTTGTTCACGTGCTTGAAATATAAACACTAGTTTTGATATACATGTGTCAGCAGACATGACAGCTTGTCCATGGAAGTTGAACCACGACGACCATCACGTTTCTTGTTTCTACCACTGCCACACCCACACGCGATTCCCACGATGCCGCTCCAACCCACAGCACGACATCCCCCAATGTGGACACAGATCCTCTGACGTGGCTATCACTGCCCTGCCCTGCCTTTCCTTTGCTGACAGGTGGGACCCACGCTTATGGGTCCCACATGCCAGTGACAGAATGGTAGGATTGTTCGCATCAGGGGATCCTCATCCCCCCGACGTGCCCCTCATCCCTCTTGGCCCCTCCACTCCTCCGCCTTTGTGTGCATGACATGCGGGCCAACTGAACTGCGGCGACCATCAACTTTCTACCACAGACACACCCGATTGGACGCGGTTTGCCCGCTCTGCTGCTGTGCTCCGATCCGTACTCCCGCACCATCGAATTTTCATCCAGCGGCTGTGACACATTTTGTCCCGGGCATCAATCCTCAGCTGGAGTACTTATGTACTATAGGTAGTACCCGCCAGTGTGGCCATCTACGCCTCGTAACGCCCCGCCGCCCAGCTGTGGCACCCTCGCCACGGCCATGCCACCACCAGCCGGTTCATCTCGAATGAGTGAGTCGCGAACCACGCCACCACCATGAGAATGACATGTGGGCCAGCCGCATTTAAGGGCCGCATGTCATTGACTCATAGGCCAGGCACTAAGCCACTGAAGTTCGGTCTCGTGGGCCCCGAGAGGGAAATGTAACTCCTGCGGCAGGCCTTGTGGTGCTCCCGCAGTACGAGTGTCGGTGTCAAAACCGGCAGATCTCGGGTAGGGGGTCCTGAACTGTGCGTCTAGGCCGGATGGTAACAGGAGGCAGGGAACACTTTGTTTTACCCAAGTTCGGGCCCTCTCGATGGAGGTAAAACCCTACTCCTGCTTGATTAATATTGATGATATGGGTAGTACAAGAGTAGATCTACCACGAGATCAAGGAGGCTAAACCCTAGAAGCTAGCCTATGGTATGATTGTTGTGTATGGAGTTGATTCTGTCCTACGGACTACAACCCTCCGGTTTATATAAACATCGGATAGGGTTAGGGTTACACAAAGTCGGTTACAATGGTAGGAGATCTTGAATATCCGCATCGCCAAGCTTGCTTCCACGCCAAGGAAAGTCCCATCCGGACACGGGACGAAGTCTCAAATCTTGTATCTTCATAGTCCAGGAGTCCGGCTGGAGGTATAGTCCGGCTACCCGAACACCCCCTAATCCAGGACTCCCTCAGTAGCCCCTGAACCAGGCTTCAATAACGACGAGTCCGGCGCGCAAATTGTCTTCGGCATTGCAAGGCGGGTTCCTCCTCCAAGTCCTTCATAGAAGATTGTAAACACCAAGAGTAGTGTCCGGCTCTGTAAAATAAGTTTCCACATATTGCCATAGAGAGAATAATATTAACACAAATCAAATCTGCTAACGTATTCTGCAGTGCACCATCACACTACAGCCAAATCCTTTACTCGAATCGTTTTTACTTTTCCACCTCAGCATGTTTTTGAGGCGGTTTCCTTGGCACGTCCTGTCCAAGCAGAGATCGTGCACCCTTTTTACGGGATTCTCATCAATACGGACGTGGGTAACCCAACCGCGCCATTTATCACGACGCTCGGGAGGCAAGCGAGTTTTATTAGGCAGGTGGGGACGCATAATCGCATCCGCCTATATAAGGGGATAAGGATCCACCCTTCTTACCTACGCCTTCTTCCTCCCTTGCCTACCCATCTCTCGCGCACCTGAGCTCCAGCGCCCAAGCCCGCACTTCCCGCCTCAACCTTCTCCAGCAATGTCCGGAGCGGGAGGCAAATGGATGGTCTCCTCCATTACGGAGGGCAAAATCAAGAAGCTAAGGAAGGCCGGGTATCTGTCCAAGGACATCACGTACCGGATTCCCGAGGAGGGGCAGCTTATCCCCACCCCAAGGCCCCATGAGAGGATGGTATTTCTCCTCCACTTCCTCCGTGGGCTGGGTTTTCCACTCCACCCATTTGTCCGGGGGCTCATGTTCTACTACGGCCTGGATTTCCACGATCTGGCTTCGAACTTCATCCTCAACATCTCGGCGTTTATCGTCGTGTGCGAGGCTTTTCTCCGTGTCCGCCCCCATTTCGGCCTCTGGCTCAAGACTTTCAACGTCAAGCCCAAGGTAGTGAGCGACAGCCAGGCGGAGTGCGGAGGCGCCATGGCGGGTAGGATGGCCAACGCCCTATGGTTCGAGGGCTCTTTCAAGGGATGGCAATCCGGGTGGTTTTATATCACCGAACCGCGCAATCCGGAATGGACCGCGGCCCCCGAGTTCCGATCTGGACCCCCCACGCGGTTTGTGTCCTGGAAAGAGACGGGCCTGTCATGGGGTGACGAAAAAGAGGTGGCCGGATTGCAAACATGCATCCAGTCCCTGGTGAACAAGCCAATCCGGCTAGTTAATGTAATCCAGGTTATGCTCGTCCGCCGGATCCTCCCGTGCCAACAACGGGATTTCAATCTGTGGGAGTTCGACCCGGCGCAGCATCAAACCCTCAGCAGGCTCTTCGACACAACATACAAGGACGCCTGGAAGATGCTATTCAAGGGCGCCGAGGCTCCCGCATCCGCCTCCGAGGACCGCGGATACAGCTTGCAGCGTCACGCTAGCAAGGTATGCCATCTACACCTTTTACAGGATGTTAAGCTTTTTTCATAGTTTGACTCTATGCGGGATCTAAACTCCCTTACCTTTGACAGGCTTGGCGGGCGATAGCCGAACCAATTAGCTGTCCGGCTCCGCTGCCCGAAGACCCAGCCCCAGCTCTACTAGTGAAGTTGCTGGCTCCGGCGCCTTATGTGGTGCCGGAGAAGAAGGCCAAGAAGAAGAAGACCACGGGGACTCGAAAGAGTACCCGTAATGTGGTGCTGTCGGACTCGTCATCTGACGAGTCCGAGGTGCCCTCTTCCCGTGAAAACGAGGAGGAGGAAGAAGAAACCTCTCCCCCTCCAGCGGGGGGAGGAAAGAAAAGGAAGGCCGCCCCAGTGGGGGGGGCGAAGGGTCCAAGAAGAGGAAAACCCCTCCGCCGGACTACGCCCCCAACGCCGACGAGGGCGAAGAGGAGTGGCCGGACAGGGCTAGGCGTCCGGCGAAATCGTAAGTGTTCAGATACCAGAGTAACTCATGATATTCCTTTTGTTGCACAGCTTTCCCTAACGTCGAATATAATCATGCAGCCCGCCCCGGGCCGAACTCAACGAGTCGTCGAGCGGCTCCCTGAATTCATCAGACGTGAACTCCCTTCCGCCCGCTGTCTCCCCCCGCACTGTGGATGACGCCGAGGTGGCATCGCAACAAGCTCCGAGGCAGGAGGAGGTGGTCCTGGAGGAGCCGCAAGGCGACCTCCTGGACCCCAGGAGTGAAGGGGACAAGACCCCCCAGGGCTCCAAGTCCGGCTTTAAGTCGGACACCGTTCCGGAATCTTCAACAATTCCGGACCGCGGCAGGCGAACTCCTTCCAAGAGGAGCAAGCCTTCTGAGCCGGCCGCCTCAGTCCAACCAGAGGCGCCGGATAATCTGCTGGAGGTGCTTGAAGGCGCCTCCATCGACGAGGAGCACCGTACTATTATGAGTATGGTGATCCAGAAGGTTCGGTCCGCCAAGAGCGGGCTGAGTTAAGCTTGCGCTAGCCTCCTAACAGGCTTCGAGGTAAGTAAAAAATATGTAAAAATATTACCGCATAGACAGTAGCCCCTGATGCTCTGTTTGGCGTTCGGAAAGAAAAGCCGAATAGAGGATCTATTAAATTTCGCAGGAGTCTAACAATAAAGAGTCAATATGCGTATGCAGGCTTCGCTGCTAGCCACTGCCGCACTGACTGCGGAGGTGGGTGCCCTGAAATAGGGACTTGAGCGGTCCGAGCAAGAGCTCGGCCTTGCCAAGCGGCAGCTCGAGGAGAAAGAAGGTAAGAAATACCTTACAAAAAAGGTGCCTATAGAGAGGCGTGATTGCAAAAAATAACAGGATTGTACTGCTTATTGTAGGGGCCACGACTGAGGTGGCGACCCTCAAGCAGGCGCTGTCCGAGGCCGAAAAGAAAGCGGCCGCGGAGCGCACCAAGCGAGAGAAACTTGGTGCTCAGGTCGGCGAGGTGCAGCAAGAGCTGCAGGCTCTCATGAAAAAACATGAGAGTTTGGAGCTTGAGTCAAAGACCCAAGCGTCCGAGCTCGCGGCGGCCCTTGAGACTGCCAAGTCTGCCAAGGCCGAAGCCCAAAAGGCTCTCCGAGAGTTGGAGGATATGAAGAAGATAGCAGTGGGTAAGGCATTCTTTATGCAAAGCAGAAATATAAAAGTAAACTACTTGTTACTTACCCGAATCCGGAGTTCTCCAGGGGCATTCGCAGATCTTCCCCGCAGCGTATCCGATGCCGCCGCATTCTACCGAGCTGAAGAGGGCAGCTCGACGAAGAAGGTGTTCTGGTCTCAGTATGCTGAGGCCGGACACCCTGTGCCCTTGAGCGACCAGCTGAAACAGCTGGTCGAACTCCACAAGGCGGCCGAACAGGCCATGAAGGGCTTCATAGTTCGGCTGTGGCCCGAAGAGGCCCTGCCTGGGAGCTACTTCGGGCTGGTGCGGCGGCTGGTGGAGGCCTGTCCAAGGCTCGAGGTCATTAAGCGCTCCGTCTGCATCGAAGGTGCCCGTAGGGCCCTTGCCCGTGTAAAGGTGCACTGGGGTAAGCTGGACGGTGAGAAGCTTGTGAGGGACGGGCCGCCGCCGGGGAAGGAGCATCGTAAACCCGAGAACTACTATAAGGATGTTCTTGCGGGTGCCCGCCTTGTGGCGGATGAATGTACCAAAGATGTAATTTTTGAATGAACTCGCTCGTGTTTATCCTGTGCGCTGAAAACTTGTTCATATGCACTAAGCAATGCTTATTGAATTTAAAATATTATTTTCTGTGCGGCCGTTTATCAAAAATTGAGAGATGGCCAGTCGTCGGCTTCTGCCCCCATGCCGCTAGTGCTGGGGTGTTCGGTGATAAATCTGGGCGCTCTTTTTCCCATGGTTGGGTCCTTCGAGGGAGGCGCTCAGCACGACGAACCAGGCAATCGGACTATAATGGTTGAACACTCTCACTTAGCCATAGAACTTTATAATTTTAAATTTCGGCGAAGCCCCTAGTTCGGAAGACCGAATTCGGGGCGCTATCCACGCCTTGGCTGGGGTTATCTAGCTCCTCGCTCGAAGCGGCATAAGCCTTTAGGGACTCGAAAAACCTCTCGAACAGCGACCGGTCTCTCGCCTCATCATGACAGTCAGTTTTAGCTTTCTCTACTGAGGTGCTTAACCCAGCTCAACCGGAGCACAATCGC
This sequence comes from Triticum dicoccoides, assembly GCF_002162155.2. NCBI lineage: Eukaryota > Viridiplantae > Streptophyta > Magnoliopsida > Poales > Poaceae > Triticum > Triticum dicoccoides. The sequence goes on from NC_041390.1 coordinate 75,898,236, forward strand.
AGTGGTTCTCCTAGTGCTACCTTAGCCGATATAACAGAACGTAAGGCACCAGAACATAGGAGCCGGGCAAACCCAACTATTGACCCAAATCATGATTCGGAGCCGATGCATATAGTGCTGTAAGTTCGGGGTGCCGCACTTGTGAAAGTGTACGGACTTCTCACACCATATTAAAGGGTACTGAAGCCCCTGGCGTACTTGCCGTACCAAAGTGTACGGGTGCAACATGTCATTAATGAACATATATATGAAAAGAGTAATGCAAAAAATAGACAAAAAGCTAAGCATTGTTTATAGAGAGGCTATTTATCAAAGCCGAACGATACAAATAGTGCGGTAAGCAAAAGATATTGGACTATTCAGTATGTCCTGACCAGGGGCAGGCCGCGGACTTATATTTAAAGCAGGTATACCGCTCGTAACAGAGACCACCTGGGAGTTCCATAATGCGGCATGGCTTGTCTGCCTCCCTGGATTTTGCATCGTTTGTGCGGCAGTCGAATTGCCGAACAGGTCGTCCGAAGTATGGAGTCCTGAAAGTAAGAAAAAATTAAAAAAAGAATCCGGCAGCCCCTGGTACATTTTAAGCCATATTTTGGGCGTGCCGTTATTGTGCCCCTTCCCCTGTGGCCATGGTATTTCAAGGGCGTAGTTATGTACGCGAGGTACTGGTTTCGCTAGGTCGCGAAAGCTGGGGTTGGGGCCGCATTGCTACGCTTGCTCAGAGTATGCCAGGCGGTCCTGCTGTAGGTTACTCCGGGCGTGCTTGGCAGTGTCTGGCCTTTTAATGGCTGGAACTGGAGAATTGCCTAAGAAGGCTACTTTTTACCTCCGCTGCGAGAGCCGCCGTATGCTCCTCCGTACGGAGGGAGCGTTCGGTGTTTCCGTTGATCATGATTACTCCTCGAGGGCCTGGCATCTTGAGTTTGAGATATGCGTAGTGCGGCACCGCATTGAATTTTGCGAATGCAGTTCGTCTGAGCAGGGCATGATAGCCACTGCGAAACAGGACTATATCGAAGATTAACTCTTCGCTTCGGAAATTATCCGAGGATCCGAAGACCACGTCAAGTGTTACTGAGCCTGTACAGTTGGCTTCTACACCTGGTATAACGCCTTTAAAGGTCGTTCTTGTGGGTTTGATCCTTGAGGGATCTATGCCCATTTTTCACACTGTATCCTGATAAAGCAGGTTCAGGCTACTGCCGCCGTCCATGAGGACTCTTGTGAGGTGAAATCCGTCGATGATTGGGTCAAGAACCAATGCGGCGAAGCCGCCATGATGGATGCTAGTGGGATGGTCCCTTCGATCAAAAGTGATCGGGCAGGAGGACCATGGGTTGAACTTTGGGGCGACTGGCTCCATCGCGTATACGTCCCGTAGCGCATGCTTCCGCTCCCTCTTGGGAATGTGGGTTGCGTATATCATGTTCACCGTCCGCACTTATGGGGAAAACCCTTCTGTCCATTGTTGTTCGGCGGCTTGGGCTCCTCGTCGTCGCTGTGCAGCCCCTTGTCTCTGTTTTCGGCTCTTAACTTGCCTGCCAGCTTGAACACCCAACAATCCCTGTTAGTGAGATTGGCTGGCTTTTCGGGGGTGCCATGTATCTGGCACAAGCGATCGAGTATTCGGTCCAAGCTGGACGGGCCCTGAGTATTCTTTTTGAATGGCTTTTTCCGCTGACCGGATTTATGGCCTCTGAATCCGGCATTGACTGTCGTGTCTTCATTGCTGTCGCTGTTAACGCGGCGTTTTTGCTTGTTCCGACGTGTCCTGCCACTTTTGTCCGTGGTATCCAAATTACCAGGGTTCTTTGATATGTTGTTACTGCAAGCTAGCCAGCTGTCTTCTCCCGCGCAAAAGCGGGTCTTGAGTGTCGTGAGGGCTGCCATGGATTTCGGCTTTTCCTATCCCATGTGCCGGGTAAGCCACTCGTCGCGGATGTTATGCTCGAAGGCTGCTAGGGCCTCCACGTCTGGACAATCGACTATCTGGTTTTTCTTTGTTAGGAACCGTGTCCGGAATTGTCTGGCTGATTCTTCTGGCTGCTGAATTATGTGGCTTAAGTCGTCGGCATCCGGCGGTCGCATGTAAGTGCCCTGGAAGTTGTCGAGGAATGCCGCTTCCAGGTCCTCCCAAGAACCGATTGAGTCTGCTGGCAAGCTGTTAAGCCAATGTCGGGCCGGTCCTTTGAGTTTGAGCGGGAGGTATTTGATGGCGTGTAGATCATCGCTGCATGCCATGTGGATGTGAAGGGGATAATCCTCGATCCATACTGCCGGGTCTGTGGTACCATCGTATGATTCGATGTTTACGGGTTTGAAGCCCTCTGGGATTTTATGATCCATTACTTCATTCGTGAAGCATAGCGGGTGTGCGGCGCCTCTGTACTGGGCTATATCATGATGCAGCTCGGAAGAGCTATGTCTGTTGTGTTCGGCCCGGCCGGATTTGTTCCGGCGTGAAGATCATTGTCACATGTCGTAGGGCGCCTGCGCGATCCGTAGATCGATCTGGTTTGTCTTGCCTTATCCTCCAGTATGTCTCGCAGGTTGGGCGCATTTTCTCGTGCCTTGGTTGAGTGGCGTCGGGGCATGGCTTGGGTGGAGGGCTGAGAGGCCTCTCTGTCGCGGCCGCGAGGTGGCCGGTCTACCATGTCATGCGCTGGTGATGTAGGTGCTTCCTCCTCTGATCGGGGTAGCGGCCTGCGCTTCGGGTAACTCTTGGAGGGGCGTTCGAGTTCATACTCTTCGGCCGCAAGGACTTCAGTCCATCTGTCAGCTAGCAAATCTTGGGCAGCTCTAAGCTGTTGCTGCTTTTTCTTAAGGCTGCTTGCCGTGGCTAAAAGCCTGCGTTTAAAACACTCTTGTTCGGCGGGGTCTGATGGTATGACGAATTCGTCGTCATCGAGGCTTGCCTCATCTTCGGAGGGAGGCGTATAGTTATCATCCTCGACCTCTAGGTCTGCCGCTCTCTCATGAGGGCTGGCTTCTCCATCTTCCTGTGCCGAATCTTGCTGGGGTGGGTGTTCTTTGGCGCTATCCGGGGTAGTATTATCTCCCGTGCCGGAATCACCGTTTTTGCTTTGGCGGGATTTAGAGCGGCGCCGCTAACGCTGGCGCTTTGGCTGTTTCTTGGGGGCGTCATCCCCCACTGTTCCATCGCCATCTCCGTCTTTTGGAGTATCCACCATGTATATGTCATATGACGAGGTGGCCTTCCAGCGCCCTACAGGTGCTGGTCCCTGTTCGTCTCCTATATCGTCGTCCATGCCGTCGATGTCTTCGGAGCCGAAGTCAAGTATGTCGGTTAAATCATCAATAGTGGCTACAAAGTGGGTGGTGGGTGGGTTTTGAATTTCCTCACCGTCCGTATCCCACCCTTGCTGACCTTAGTTCGGCTAGGGCTCTCCTGATAAAGAGAGGGACTTAAGAGAATTCAGGATGTCGCCAAAAGGGGAATGCTGAAAGATGTCCGCGGCGGTGAACTCCATTACCGGCGCCCAATCGGATTCGATTGGCGGGGGCGCGGGGGGCTCGGAGTTCGGAGAGGAATCCGGCTCCTCGGAGTCACGGGCCATGCGGAGTGCAGGGCTGGAGTTCGGCTCGATCGCCTCTGAGATCGCAGCCCCTGAGGCAGCGTCCGACCGCTGATCCTCGATCGGCGTAGTAGGTTCCAAATCAATGGTCGAAACCGATGCGTGTGCGGCCTCCAAGGCGCTCTTCGGCGACAGAGCTATATCATGCCCATCGAGACAGTGCGGCATGCTTGGCTGTGGCTCGAATCCGTCGAAGATCAAGTCCCCGCGGATGTCAGCCGTGTAGTTTAGGCTTCCAAACCTGACCTGATGGCCAGGGGCGTAGCTTTCGATCTGCTCAAGGTGGCCAAGCGAATTGGCCCGCAGTGCGAAGCCGCCAAAGACGAAGATCTGTCCGGGGAGAAAAGTCTCACCCTGGACCGCATCGTTGTTTAAGATCGAAGGAGCCATCGGGCCTAAAGGCGACAACACAGAGGAACTCTCAATGAAAGCACCAATGTCGGTGTCAAAACCGGCAGATCTCGGGTAGGGGGTCCTGAACTGTGCATCTAGGCCGGATGGTAACAGGAGGCAGGGAACACTTTGTTTTACCCAGGTTCGGGCCCTCTCAATGGAGGTAAAACCCTACTCCTTCTTGATTAATATTGATGATATGGGTAGTACAAGAGTAGATCTACCACGAGATCAAGGAGGCTAAACCCTAGAAGCTAGCCTATGGTATGATTGTTGTGTATGGAGTTGATTCTGTCCTACGGGCTACAACCCTCCGGTTTATATAGACACCAGATAGGGTTAGGGTTACACAAAGTCGGTTACAATGGTAGGAGATCTTGAATATCCGCATCGCCAAGCTTGCCTTCCACGCCAAGGAAAGTCCCATCCGGACACGGGACGAAGTCTCCAATCTTGTATCTTCATAGTCCAGGAGTCCGCCTGGAGGTATAGTCCGGCTACCCGAACACCCCCTAATCCAGGACTCCCTCAACGAGCTCGTGCCAAAAGTGGAATTTGTTTCTTACTACTACCAACTAGTACTAGTAAGGTACACGTGCATTGCACGCATGAGATTCTGGTGGTTTGTGCATTATGCTTCTACATGTGGAGCTTTCTGGATTCTAACATGTGGCAAAATCTGGTGGAATGTAAGGTTAGGCAAGTTTGATTAACTTAGGTGAGTGTTTGGTTCAAGCCACACCTTAGGCAAGCCACACTAAGGCCCCACATGACATACACACAAAAATGTGGCAAGATTCCCTTAGGCTTGCCAACTTGTGGCTCTCATTTTGAAGAACTAATAACTTTGCCTAAGCTTAGTTGTGGCAAAGTTAGTCATGAATCAAGTTCAACCATGGAGTCTTCTAGATTATACATGTGGCAGAATCTGATGGATGATATCCAACGGCCAGTAGTGCTCGGATTTGCCATCTTTGTACCGTCGGATTGGCTTCATCCAACGACCAACTTTCAAAGTTTTTCACACACTATATAGGGGGTATAGATATAGATGTGCCGGTCCGTTGCAATGGATCCAAAGTATATCTATTTAGTGGAGTGCACTCTAAACACATTATCTATTTATTTTTCTCTAACCTTCCGTAGCCATGCAACCAAGCCACATAAGCTTCATGGGTTCCCCCCACATCATATTATTCATACTACGTTGATTGAAAAAAAGATAAATCACCCAAAACAAGATCTTCCCGTTTTTTGTTCCTACGATGTTGTGTAGTGCATGTACCTACTAGTTGTATAGTGGTAGTACTAGTAATATAGTATTAGGAGTACAAACTTGGTACTAGTAGGAGTAGTACTAGTACGGAATGCTCCTACTCTATCAACGAGCCCCGTCTGACACCAAATTTCTTGGCTTTCGTGCTACAGCTAGATCTTCCCCTTGTTTCTGTTTTCCAACCCGGTGGCGGGCGGGGTGTCGGTTTGCTCAACGGCGGTCCCACATGAAAGTGAAAATGCTAGGCAACACGCCTTCCCTAAGCTATGTGTCGTGCCGGACGGGCCGTGTTGTACTCCCGATTCCCGGGCGTGTGGGGGTGCGACGCAAACGCGGCAAGCCTTTTCCTTTTACCAGAAATGTGCCAGTGCGTTGCGACGGATCCAAAGTAGTAGAATAGTAGTATTTTTTCACAAACTTGAAAGAAATCACTATTGTTTTGATATATTACTCCCTCCATACCTAAATATTTGTCTTTTTTGAGATTTCAAATGGACTATCACATACGGATTAGATAGACATATTCTAGTGTTTCTAGCAAGATGCTCGCGCGTTGCACGAAGTTGATGGAAAAGGTAAGCACAACGTATAAATTGACGGATGGAGTACTAGTTACAGTGATGCATATAATTAAGCAAAGGGATCGCACATGTCGGTATTGACTGGAACGAGAATGCAACAGCACAATAAGAATTAAGGCCACGATGATGCGATCGCAGTGGTGGTTACAGAAGGCAAGAAGAAAGATGGATCCACGAACGTACGACCTCCTCCTCCTCAACTTAGTGTGCCGGGCCACCGACCAGCGGCTAAGGAGCAGCGGCTTTTGTGGCGAGGTCGAGGTGCTTCTCAGCAAAGGCATCCAAGGCTTCCAGCCGGTTGAGGAAGGCCAACGTCGTAGCGTCCTCACTGGCCTTGTAGATACCTATGTACACGATTTGCTCGTACACGTGGATGTGTAGGTCGACGAATTCTTGCATGGCGAGGCGCCTCGCGGCGAGCGCGACCTCCAGGTGGACATTCTTCGTGGCGTCGGCGAGCAGTCGCAGGGCCACCAGTGCTTGAAAGAGGTTCCGGCCATGGAGGCCGATTAGGGTGGCAGGCAATGAGGAGCCCGGGCGCACGGGCTGGAGGAGTACGGCGATGTCGTCCGCGGGCTTCTTGAGGACGGTGAACTTGTTGCTGGTGGCAACGACCATCTGGTCCAACTGAGAGTCGTAGTTGGCGTCAACGGCGGCCATCCACTAACCGGTCTGCAACACCGTCTGGAGACGATCCTCGGCGCCATGCCGCAGGCCGGCGTCGTGGACCATCTGGCGCAACCGCTGGCCTCTCACGCGCATCGCTGCCATGGGTCTGGAGTGAGCTCTTTTGCGCTTAGTGTAGGTGCTTAGGCAAATGCTTAGGTGCGTACAATGTGGTAGATGCATTGGAATGGAGGGGCACCTTTATATGAGGGCAATGAGGGCAAACTGCGTTGCATTCACATCGTGCAACCTCTTTTCCCGGACCTCCTCCCATTACTTCCCTCATGCATTAATTGAAGGAGGATGCATTGGTCGTTCAACATATCGAGAACCGCTACTCCCTCCCTCGTCTACATTAAAGCCGTATCGGGAACTGCGCCGCCCGCTGTCAAATCGAATACTCCCTCCGTCTAGGTGAGTATTAAGTCATCTTACGAAAACCAAATAGTAAACACATAGGCATGGTGCATTAACTCTCACATTGTTTCTTATTTTTTGACATAAATAGAGGAATCAACCAAGAAGAGATGGGGGGCTTGTATGCTTTTAATGACTTGAGACTATCAAACATGACATGCAGTGGTCAGTTCGTTGCACAAGAACAAATACAACCCACGTCAGCACACATGGATCTTATATAGCATCACATCCAATGGCTATAAAAGATGAATGAGACCAAATTATATCTCATCTAGATGAGTTCTAGCAAAACTGTATTAATAATACTTAGTACTCCTGCGCCATGTATCATATATTAGTATCATGTGGTACTTTATTTATTGCCATGTATGACACATAGTACTCAACTCTCTCTCTTTCTTCATTTAATTCTATGACACCTCATCAAAATTGCTAAGGCTAGTACCATTACAACCAGCCTTAGCAAATACGAAGTACTGAACATTAAGTTCTCTCATTTTCCTCTCCACCTTAGTCACCTAGACGGAGGGAGTATACTGCGCGGGCTTTTCCTGCGCGGTAGGCGGGGCAGTTCCGCCTAGTCGGTTTGACAGAGACGCGAGAAGACGAGGGAGTAGGCTGCTGCAAACATAGGGATGTGTGATTTGATAGCGAGTTACTGCTGGACAGGTGGGGCCCCGTGATTTGACTTGCCATTATCATTTTAACTGCGGCGCTACAACCGGCGCGAGCCTCCCGATTCCTGAGCACCTCCATACAGGTGCCTCTCCCAATGCTCCACCAAGTAGTAGAGGCTGGTTCTTGCATGAGAGCCCACTTCTCCACTTTTCCTTGCCTCTCTTTCCTCCACATATGCAAAAATGCCATGTAAAGCGCACTATTGTACTTACTTGCTCCTACGGGTGCTTAAGCTTGCCACATAGGCATAAAGTCTGATGTGGCAAGTTAATCAAGAAGAGAGAGACTAGTTTGGTGACCCAAGGAAGAAACGGTGCTAAGCGCGTGTACCTAGGTGAAAAGACAATTTTGAGTCTATAGCTAATTAAATGAAGCAAACTTAGCAACACCATTTCATTGGAAGAGGTCACTCCTTGGCAAATGCAATAAATACTAGTACTCCATGTGTCCCATAATATAAGAACATTTTTGGCACCACACTAGTGTCAAAAACATTCTTATATTATGGGACGGAGGGGGTATGAAGAAAGAGATAGAGAGAAGTAAAAAAAAAATACACTTATAGCCAAAACCTTGTTGTAGTATGAGTGACTAAGTGATGACTATGTATGACATGCCAACATCAGATAGCCTAACGCGCCGTGTTAAATCTCCAAGGGCGCGACCGCACGAGCGACGCGACGGTCATGGTAGGCGCGACCATGATACGGGCTGCTGGCAGCCCTTGGATCTAAGATCAAACGGTCGCATTCTAAGTTGCTAAGAATTTGCTGAATAACCCTCCAGGATAGGATATTCACCCATAGGTCTAGAATCACGCTGTCGGTGTCAAAACCGGTGGATCTCGGGTAGGGGGTCCCGAACTGTGCGTCTAGGCCGGATGGTAACAGGAGACAAGGGACACGATGTTTTACCCAGGTTCGGGCCCTCTCGATGGAGGTAAAACCCTACGTCCTGCTTGATTAATATTGATGATATGGGTAGTACAAGAGTAGATCTACCATGAGATCGAGGAGGCTAAACCCTAGAAGCTAGCCTATGGTATGATTGTTGATGTGTATGTTGTCCTACGGACTAAAACCCTCCAGTTTATATAGACACCGAATAGGGTTAGGGTTACATAGAGTCGGTTACAATGGTAGGAGATCTTCATATCCGTATCACCAAGCTTGCCTTCCACGCCAAGGAAAGTCCCTTCCGGACGCGGGACGGAGTCTTCAATCTTGTATCTTCATAGTCCAGGAGTCCGTTCGAGGGTATAGTCCGGCTATCCGAACACCCCCTAATCCAGGACTCCCTCAGTAGCCCCCGAACCAGGCTTCAATGACGATGAGTCTGGCGCGCAGATTGTCTTCGACATTGCAAGGCGGGTTCTCCTCCAAATTCCGTGTACCTATTTGAATAAAGTCCGGTTTCTTGTAGATGTTGCGCTCCTTGGCTTCTACGCCCAATAATGGCCGCTTCCCACGTGTCAAACAAATATGAGAAGTCTGAGTGTTTTTACATTCACACGCCTAGCCGCGTAAATGAGCTGCCCTATTTAAGGGGACGAGGATCTAGATCCAATCCACACCTTCTCCCCTCCGCGAGTGTTCATCAGAGCGCATCCGACAAAGGTCCATTCCACCATGGCCAGCCATCGCAACTCCTCCCCTCGCCCTTCCAGCCCTAAGACTGGATATTGGGAGAGATGTTCCACCCCGCATAGCAAGCTAGTGACGCTCCAGACCAAGGGATTTCTCCCCCCGGCCTATATGGTCCCGGTTCGAGCCAGTCTTGCCATCTACAATGGCGGAGAGCAAGCAGAGAATGCCCCTAATCCCTCCAAAGGAGAGCGGGTGTGCCTTGTCCCTTACTTAATAAGGGGGCTCGGATTTCCAATCCACCCATTTCTCCAGGGGCTGCTGGAGTTCTACCGCCTCCAGCTACATCATCTCACGCCTGCCTCAATATTGCATATCGCGGGCTTTGTAGCCCTCTGCGAGCTGTTCTTGGGTGTTGAAGCTCATTTCGGACTGTGGAAGGAGCTATTTTGCCTCGTGCCCCGTTCCAAGAAGGGGTCAATGTATCAAGTGGGCGGAGCCGAAGAGTGGCGCATCGCCGGGACCGGATATCTGTCCGGAACCCCAAAGAAGGCGTCCGAAGACTGGCCCTCGGAATGGTTCTATATAGAAGACGTCCCGTTGCCGGATCCTGTCCGGATTGGCCTCCCTGAATTCAATAGTGCTCCCTTAAAGAAGCGCCTAAGCTGGCACCCACGGAGCCCTTGGAGGGAAAGTGACAGGGACATCATTTACCTGATGGGCCGAATAAGATTGTTAGCCCATTCCGGACTAACCATGATCGGGGTTATGGCCGAATGCATTATGCGGGGGGTGCAGCCGCTTCAGTATAGAAGCCACCCCATGTGGGACTTCAACGGGGAGGACGACGCCACCCGCTACGGTCGTAAGGGTCCGGATTTAGCTGCCGCTCTACTAAAGATCTTGTCCACTTTGTATAAGGGAGAAGAGGAGTAATTTCTCCGTGTCAACCCTCAGGGTGGATTCTCCATGCACAATCCCCCGAGCTGGGTAAGCGGCCGTATTTACTTGTCCATCCGTTTTGTATTCCCATTGTTAAGTATTCAGTCTGACGACTTTGACGCAGGAATTGCGCCGGGCTGTTAAGGAAATAAGCAGCCCTCCTCCACAACCCGAGGACCCAGGACGGTCCCTCGACCCGGCCTCTCAAGAGGATCCGGACATATCTGTGGAGCTGATTGACGGAGTGTTCCATCAATTGAGCGAGGACAACGCCTTGGTGGACATTACGGCCGATTACCCAGGGCTAATCCTGACGCCCCAGGTACCTGAGATCGAAGTCCCAGTACCCCGAATAGGTGTCCGCCCACTCGTGTTCAGTTTCCTGATTGCAACCGAACTTTGCAGGGGAGGTTTTTAAGGCGGAAGGCCGAATGTCGGTGTCAAAACCGGCAGATCTCGGGTAGGGGCTCCCGAACTGTGCGTCTAGGCCGGATGGTAACAGGAGACAGGGAACACTTTGTTTTACCCAGGTTCGGGTCCTCTCGATGGAGGTAATACCCTACTCCTGCTTGATTAATATTGATGATATGGGTAGTACAAGAGTAGATCTACCACGAGATCAAGGAGTCTAAACCCTAGAAGCTAGCCTATGGTATGATTGTTGTGTATGGAGTTGATTCTCTACGGACTACAACCCTCCGGTTTATATAGACACCGGATAGGGTTAGGGTTACACAGAGTCGGTTACAATGGTAGGAGATCTTGAATATCGCATCGCCAAGCTTGCCTTCCACGCCAAGGAAAGTCCCATCCGGACACGGGACGAAGTCTTCAATCTTGTATCTTCATAGTCCAGGAGTCCGGCTGAAGGTATAGTCCGGCTACCCGAACACCCCCTAATCCAGGACTCCCTCAGTAGCCCCCGAACCAGGCTTCAATGACGACGAGTCCGGCGCGCAAATTGTTCGGCATTGCAAGGCGGGTTCTTCTCCAAATCTTGTGTACCTGTAGGAATAATGTCCGATTCTTGTAATGTAGTGCTCCTTGGCTTCCATGCCCAATAATGGCCGTCTTCCACGTGTAAAACAAATGCGAAAAGCTGGGGCGTTTTTACATTCACACCCCTAGCCGTATAAACGAGCCGCCTATTTCACGGGATGGGGATTTAGATCCAAACCACATCTTCTCCTTTCCGCGAGTGATCATCAGAGTGCTTCCAGCAAAGGTCTATTCCAACATGACCAGCCGTCGCAGCTCCTCCTCTCGCCCCTCCGGTCCCAAACCTGGGGACCGGGAGAGTTGCACCATCCCGCATAGCGAGTTAGCGTTGCTTCAGGCGAAGGGATTTCTCCCTCAGGCATACATGGTCCCGGTCCGAGCCGGTCTCGCCACCTATAATGGCGGAAAACAAGTGGAGAGCACCCCCAATCTTTCTAAAGGAGAGCGGGTGTGCCTCGTCCCCTATCTGTTAAGGGGACTGGGATTCCCAATTCACCCATTTCTCCGCGGGCTTCTGGAGTTTTACGGCCTCGAACTGCACAATCTCAGGCCCGCCTCCGTATTGCATATTGCGGGTTTTGTCGCCCTTTGCGAGCCATTTTTAGGCGTGGAGGCTCATTTTGCACTGTGGAAGATGTTATTCTCGCTGGTGCCCCGTTCTCAAAAGGGGTCCATATACCAAGTGGGCGGAGCCGAAGTATGGCGCATCGCCGGGACCGGATACCTATCCGGAACCCCAAAGGAAGCGTCCAAGGACTGGCCTTCGGAATGGTTTTATATAGATGACGTCCCGCTACCGGACCCTATCCAGGTCAGTCTCCCTGAGTTCAACAGTGCTCCATTGAAGAAACGCTTGAGCTGGCGTGCGCGGAGCTCTCAGAGAGAAAGCGACAGAGACGTCCTTTACCTGATGGGCCGGATAAAACTGTTGGCTCATTCCGGACTAACCATGATAGGAGTCATGGCCGCATGCATTATGCGGGGGGTGCAGCCGCTTCAATATAGAGGCCACCCAATGTGGGAATTCAACGGGGAGGAGGACGCCACCCGTTACGGTCGTAAAGGGCCGGACTCGGTCGCCGCTCTAGAAAAGATCTTATCCTCTTTGTACAAGGGAGAAAAGGAGGAATTCCTCCACGTCAATCCGCGGGCCGGATTCAGTATGAACGATCCTCCAAGTTGGGTAAGTGAACAATTGCGCTTGCCCGTTTGTTTACTCCCGTGGTTTAGATAGGTAGTCTAACGACTTCAATGCAGGAACTGCGACAGGAGGTAAAGAATATAAGCAGCTGCCCTCCACAGCCCGAGGACCCAGAACGGTCCCTCAATCCGGACTCCGAAGAGGATCCGGACATATCGGTGGAGCTTATCGACGGGGTGTTCTATCAGTTAAGCAAGGACAATACCTTGGTAGCCATCACGGCTGATTACCCAGGGTTAATCCCGGCCTCCCAGGTGACGGAAACCGGAGTCTCATTCCCTTGAGAGGGATTCCACTCCCACGTATTTCGGTGTTTCTGACGACAACCGTGTTTTGCAGGGGAGATTTCCGAGGCAGGAGGCCGAACCTACGGCGGCTAGCCAACGAGGGGCCGCAGAGCCCCGTAGGGCAAAAAGGAATGAAGTTCGGACTAAAATGCCGGCGCAAAGGTATAGTGCACCCTTTGTTTCCCTGGAGTTATTCGGTCAGGGCATATTAACGTTCGTGCTGTCTTCAGGACGAAGAGACCTCGCCGGACTACATCCGGAGAGGTTGCCGATCGCGCCTCCACCAGCCAGGCTCCAACGTCTGGCCAGGAAGCGGAGGCGAGTACAAGGCGCGCACCGGACGCTCCTCCAACAGAGGATGCGGACAGGCTGTCCGCCACAAATTTAGAAGTGGAGAGTGCCATGAACCACAAGCGTCGCCGGACAACTCTACGCGACGCTTGTTTCTCCCAAGAGGCTTTAGATGCCTTTAATTCGGGAGATGCGTACCTCCGTGCCGCTCAGAATGGTTTAACCAGAGCCACCGAGCAATATGTGAAAGACATACGGGTAAGAAAATTTTGGTTAAATATATACATATGCCAGTAGCCCCCGAGACTTGAAGCAGTTAGAGCAACTGATTTAAGGATCATTTAAAATGTAGGTTCTTACAGAGAAGAATACTGTACTGTCCCAGGAGCTGGAAAAGTGCAAGGCCCAACTAGAGGCCGCACTAGCCGCAGCAGGGGAGCCCCAAGAGACCCCCTCAGGTAAAATACACTTCGAAAGATTAGTATTGTGCGGTGTGGGTGCAAATCTGACAAGTCAAATTGTAGATGGCGCCGGACTCGATCCGGACAAGCAACAATTCTTACGCCAGCTAAAGGACGGTGAGAGTATGTTGACGAGGGTGAGGCGAGAGAAGAATGATCTTCAGGATGCCAACACCAAGCTGGACGTCGAACTTAAAGATGTTCGTGGCCAGCTGTTGGACTCCACGAAGGAGAATCAGCGGCTTCGACGCGGCATTTTTAGTAACTGCTTGAACGAACTTTGAAATAAAGAGTTCGGCGAGGAAGTCAACTAACAGAGTAAAGTCTGTAGGTATGCTCACAGGTCGTCCTGCAGAGGAGATGCCCGGTTCTACGGGTGACCTTCTTCCCGAACTCATGCAACTTCACGAGCGAATTCGGCAGGCGATGCGAGGTGTTGCCCAAGCCTTATGGCCTGCCCACTCCATGCCCGAGGGCCTTGGAGAGCTTGCGGAGAAGCTGAAGGGAGCTCGGCGGCACTTCCGGTTGTGGAAGATATTGGCTTGCCGACAAGGCGCTAGGGAAGCCTGGGCCATGGTGAAGACCCGTTTTACGAAGTCTGACCCGAACCAGATGGCCGAGGTCAGACCAGTGGGGCCTGACGGGAAGGAGATCCCTGTGAGCTTAGTATACGGCCAAGTAGAGTTGGCCGCAAAGTATTCCCAGCAAGACTTTAAATTAGACAGCCTATTAGATGGTATAGAAGAGGAATACAATCAGTCAGAATGACTATGTAATTTTGAATTGACATGTGTAATGCCTTCTAGCCGGATTGTAGATCATTTGTCATTGCCGACCTTTTCGCTTCAACCTCGGGACCTGACAGTCCAGAGTGTGTCCGAATACCATAGCGGTTATATAAGAACCATGGTATGCGTGGAGACCAGGCGTAGGGGTCATTAGTGCTTTATCAGACAAGTGCCCAACTAGTTATGTTATATTACATGGTTAGTAAGAAACATCTTCCAGAGAGAATAGTTTCGTTAGGGGTTCCTTTCGCTGGGAGGCATGCCCTAAAGTGCATGTCCGGACTGCGTAAAAAGACGCAGAAAAAAGCATTTGGGGGCGCATAAAATGGGTAAAAAGATCATCTTTTATCTCACCGACCGAATATTCCCTTAAGAATGCTAGCTTTCGGCTTCACCCAGTCTGAGGTACACATCCGGCTGACACGGCAGTAACAATCGCAGAGGTGCTCCCTTTACCGCCTAGCCGAACAATCGGGAACGTAGGGGTAAGCAGAGGAGCCAGGCAACCCAGCTTGGCCAAAACTTAAGTCATATCGATGCATATAATGGTGAAGAAAAAGGTACATGCGGAAGTTTGACGCATGTGTTGGGCATGAAGCCCGTATAAATAAGCTTCTGTTAAAGAAGCCCCCAGGTTTAATGAGCGCGAGTGGCGCGTCACTAGATAAGCCTTTAAGGGCTATAAAAGAAAAGAGGGGAAGGAGAGAAATGTAAGACAGAAAAATGCAAAAAATGGACAGAGGAAGGAGACGAACACAGAGTCCGGGGCTAGGCATAGAATCTTCGGAGACGGTGGCGTTCCACGGGTTCGGCTCGAGTCGGTTATCCGACGTATCTCGCAGGCGGTACGCCCCGCCAGTCAGGACTTGGTCAATTATGAATTGACCTTCCCACTTGGGCTTGAGTTTGTCCTTTTTCTTATCCGGCAGGCGTAGAACTAGTTTGCCAACATTGTAATTTTTGGACCGTACTTCTCTGCTTTGATATCTTCGGGCCTGCTGTTGATAAAATGCGAAACGGGCTTTTTCCACGTCACGCTCCTCCTCCAAGGCGTCCAAGTTGTCCTGCCGGTCGAGCTCGGCTTCTCTTTCTTTGTACATGCGCACTCTAGGTGAGTCATGAATTATGTCGCAGGGCAGAACTGCCTCTGCGCCGTACACCATGAAAAATGGTGTGTATCCGGTGGTGCGATTTGGCGTGGTCCGCAGCCCCCAGAGTACGGAGTCGAGCTCCTCTACCCAGTGCGTATTAGATTCCTTAAGGGACTGCACTAATCTGGGTTTGATGCCGCTCATAATAAGACCATTTGCACATTCGACCTGGCCGTTGGTTTGTGGGTGATAGACGGAAGCATAATCGAGCTTGATGCCCATATTTTTGCACCAGAGTTTTACCTCGTCTGCGGTAAAGTTTGTACCATTATCGGTTATGATGCTGTGGGGGACGCCATAACGGTGTACAACCCCGGATATGAAGTCTATCACAGGTCCGGATTCGGCCGTTTTAACAGGCTTAGCTTCTATCCATTTGGTGAATTTATCCACCATGACCAGTAAGTATTTCTTTCTATCGATCCCGCCTTTAAGGGGTCCGACCATGTCAAGCCCCCAGACCGCAAAAGGCCAGGTGATTGGTATAGTTTGGAGTGTGGTGGGTGGCATATGGCTTTGGTTGGCAAAAAGTTGGCAACCAGCGCATCGTTGGACTAAGTCCTGAGCGTCTGCCCGGGCCATCGGCCAATAAAAGCCTATACGGAAAGCCTTGCTAACAAGGGACCGAGCAGCGGCGTGGTGACCACCGAGTCCGGCATGAATTTCAGCCAGAAGGTTCCGCCCTTCCTCTTCGGAGATGCACCTTTGAAGGACTCTCATAGTGCTTTTCTTATAAAGCTTTCCCTCATGGACTCTGTAGGCTTTAGATCGCCGCATTATGCAGCGGGCCTCGTTTTGGTCCTCCGGGAGTTCCTACCTAGTAAGGTAGGCTAGGAATGGTTCTGTACACGGGGCGATAACCGCCATTATTACGTGGGCTGAAGGTGTAATTTCATTGGCAGAGCCTCCAATTGTGTCAGCTTGTTCGGCGTCGAGTGGTGCGGCTGGGTCCGGGCTGTTATTTGCGGGTTCCCCCTTCCATGCTACAGATGGCTTGAACAATCTTTCTAAAAAGATGTTGGGGGGGGGGGACTGCATCGTGTTTTGCTCCGATGCGTGCCAGGACGTCCGCTGCTTGATTGTTTTCTCGGGCTATATGGTGAAACTCTAGCCCTTCGAACCAAGCTGACATTTTTAGGACGGCGTTGCGGTAAGCTGCCATTTTTGGGTCCTTGGCGTCGAAGTCGCCATTTATTTGGGATATCGCGAGGTTCGAATCCCCGCGTACCTCTAGGCGTTGAATGCCCATGGATACTGCCATCCGAAGGCCATGTAGAAGGGCCTCGTATTTGGTTGCGTTGTTGGAGTCCGTGTACATAATTTGGAGTACATATTGGACTGTGTCTCCTGTGGGGGACGTCAAAACGACGCCAGCCCCCAGTCCGGCCAACATTTTGGAGCCGTCGAAATGCATGATCTAGTTTGAGTATGTGTTGTACTCTTTAGGGAGTTCGGCCTCCGTCCATTCCGCGACGAAGTCAGCCAAAACTTACGATTTGATAGCTCACCGTGGCTTATAGGTTATATCGAACGGGAGGAGCTCGATGGCCCATTTTGCGATCCGGCCCGTTGCATCGCGGTTGTTGATAATATCGTTAAGTGGTACTTCCGAGGCTACTGTTATGGAACACTCTTGAAAGTAGTGTCGTAGTTTTTGGGATGCCATGAATACTGCGTATGCAATTTTTTGATAATGCGGGTACCGTGATTTGCATGGAGTGAGGACAGTGGACACGTAGTAGACCGGCCTTTGAAGGGGGAATTTGTGTCCGTCCGTTTCCCGTTCGACAACGAGCACTGCGCTGACAACTTGATGTGTTGCTGCAATGTACAATAGCATTGGTTCGCCGGTGTTTGGCGCGGCCAGGACTGGGTTTGTTGCCAATATGGCTTTTATTTCGTTGAGTCCGACCGTGGCTGCGTCCATCCATTTGAAGTGTTCGGTGCACCGATGGAGGCGGTAAAGGGGTAGGGCCTTTTCTCCTAAGCGGGAGATGAAGCGGCTTAGAGCCGCCACGCATCCGGTTAATTTTTGTATTTGTTTGAGGTCCTTTGGGATATCCAATTGTGACAAAGCTCGGATCTTGGCTGGATTTGCTTCAATTCCTCTACCGGATACAATGAAGCCCAAGAGCTTTCCGGTTGGAACGTCGAAGATGCATTTTTCTGGGTTGAGCTTGATGTCGTATTTTCGGAGGTTATCGAATGTGAGCCTCAAGTCGTCTACTAGAGATTCGACATGTCTTGATTTGATGACCACATCATCCACATATGCCTCCACTGTTTTGCCGATCTGATTTGCCAGACATGTCTGGATCATGCGCTGATATGTTGCGCCAGCGTTTTTTAGCCTGAAGGGCATTGTGTTGAAGCAGAATGGGTCGTATGGTGTGATGAATGCTGTTGTAGCTTGGTCTGATTCTGCCATCTTGATTTGATGGTAACCGGAGTATGCGTCGAGGAAACACAATGAGTCGTGTCCTGCGGTGGCATCGATAATTTGATCAATACGGGGGAGGGGGAAGGGATCCTTTGGGCAAGCCTTGTTAAGGTCTTTAAAGTCGACACACAGGCGCCAGTCCGGATGTTTTATGTCTCTAATGAATCCGGCCTCCAATAACTTGGCTAGCTCTTCTCCCATAGCCTGTCTCTTGGGTTCGGAAAAACGCCGAAGGGCTCGTTTGACAGGTTTGAATCCTTTTAGGATATTTAAGCTGTGTTCGGCCAGCCTGCGTGGGATCCCTGGCATGTCTGAAGGGTGCTAGGCGAAAATGTCCCAATTCTCTCGTAGGAACTCTCGCAGTGCGGCGTCTACATCGGGGTTCAGTCGTGCCCCGATGGAAGCTGTTCTATTGGGGTCCGTTGGATGGACCTGGAATTTGACTATTTCGTCAGCTGGCTTGAAGGATGTGGATTTGGATCTTTTGTCGAGTATCACATCATCCCTGTTAACCGTGGAGCGCAGCGCAGTCAGTTCCTCGGCCACTAAGGCTTCGGATAGTGCCTCAAGGGCTAATGCGGCCGTCTTGTTTTCGGCACGGAGTGCTATGTCCGGATCACTAGCTAGAGTGATAATTCCATTCGGCCCGGGCATCTTAAGCTTCATGTACCCGTAATGGGGTATCGCTTGGAAGATTGTGAATGCTTCCCGCCCTAGTAAGGCGTGATGTCCGCTCTTAAACGGGGCCACCTGGAACGTGACTTCTTCGGACCTGTAATCATCCGGCATGCCGAACATCACATCTAGTGTGATTTTTCCTGTGCAGCGCGCTTCCCGACTGGGGATTATTCCTCTAAAGGTTGTGCTGCTTCGCTCGACACGGTTCCAGTCTATTTCCATTTTTTGAAGGGTTTCCTCATAAATGAGGTTCAGTCCGCTGCCTCCATCCATGAGCACCTTGGTGAAGCGAAAGCCGTCCACTATGGGACTAAGGACGAATGCGGCTGGTGCTCGGGCTGTTCAGAATCTAGGTTCATGACTTGCGTTGAAGGTAATGGCAGTGTCGCTCCATGGATTTATTGTTGCAACTTGATAGACTTCGGCGAGGTTGCGGAGTGTTCTTTTTCGCATATTGTTTGATGCGAAAGTCTCGAAGACTGTGATAACGGTACTGGTGTCCTCGGGCTGGCTTTCTGCGGCCTCCCGATTCAAGAGGTCCTCGCCAATTTTGGCTACCTACCGGAGTATCCAACATGCTCTAAGGCTGTGAGTTGGTGTGGTGTCCTCTGTATTGTGAATTCTACAGGGTCCATCAAGCCACCTTTCCAGTACGGTTCCCTGCCCTATAAAGGGTTCTGGCTTTTTGCTATTTATCCCGGGTGTCTTATGATGATGCACCCTCTTAGTTCGGACAGGATCACTATTTAAGGTCGGATTATCTCAAAATTTTATTTCAGTTTTCCAGGCACTTTCCATCGCACAGTACTTTTGTACTATGGACGCCAAGTCAGCGAAGCGTGTAATATCACGACGACTTATGGCGTTAAGGATTCCCTCGTCCGTGCAATTACTGCAAAAGATTGATATTGCGTCTCCCTCGCGGCAATCCTTTATCCTGTTCATAACCAAGAGGAATCTGGCCCAGTAATGATGTACTATTTCATCGGGCCTCTGCCTGACTTGGGGGAGATCGCTTATGTTCGGGTGGGCGGGTGTTGTTGAATCTGAAACCTCACCCAATCCAAAATTCGGAGGCCGAAGAGTTTCCGAACTCTGAAGTTCGGATTCTTGGATGTTATCCAACGAATCCGGCCCGTTGCCTGATCCTAAGCTCAGGTCTTGAGTTACATCCTCCCCTTCGCGGGTATCCGGCTTGGAGGGATCGGGAATTCGGACGTAACTAGTCTTTAAAATAGATGAAGGGTCACCGCACTGCGCCTCTACCACGGCAACGTGGTGGGCGACTTGGGGAGAGTTAATTTCTCTTAGATCGGGTTTAAGCCCAACCTGGTTGTAATCCGTAGCGACCCCCAGGGCGGCGATGCGATCCAAGAGATCGTTTATGGAAGAGAGCTCCATTGGATCCAGCTGCTCGACGAGCTCCGAGGTGACATGTAGGTTGCTTCTGATGACCCGAGAGGTCACCGTCGGCGCAACAGCCGAACAGGCGGTCATGAGGAAACCACCTAGCCGGAGGGTTTGGCCGACAGCCAAGGCTCCCTTAGCAACGGCGCTGTCTTTGAAGACGGGAGAAGGCATCCTTCCCGATTATGACGGCACAGAGGAACTCTCAATGAAAGCACCAATGTCGGTGTCAAAACCGGCAGATCTCGGATAGGGGGTCCCGAACTGTGCGTCTAGGCCGGATGGTAACAGGAGACAGGGAACACTTTGTTTTACCTAGGTTCGGGCCCTCTCGATGGACGTAATACCCTACTCCTGCTTGATTAATATTGATGATATGGGTAGTACAAGAGTAGATCTACCACGAGATCAAGGAGGCTAAACCCTAGAAGCTAGCCTATGGTATGATTGTTGTGTATGGAGTTGATTCTCTAGGACTACAACCCTCCGGTTTATATAGACACCGGATAGGGTTAGGGTTACACAGAGTCGATTACAATGGTAGGAGATCTTGAATATCGCATCGCCAAGCTTGCCTTCCACGCCAAGGAAAGTCCCATCCGGACATGGGACGAAGTCTTCAATCTTGTATCTTCATAGTCCAGGAGTCCGGCTGAAGGTATAGTCCAGCTACACGAACACCCCCTAATCCAGGACTCCCTCACCGAACCTGTGGCAACAAGCCAACGAGGGGCCATGGGGCCCCGTGGGCCGAAAAGAAGTGCAGTCCGAACCGAGGCATCAGCGCAAAGGTATGGCATGCCCCTTATCCCAGGTGTTATACCTTCGAGGCACATTGACACCCGTGCTCTCTTCAGGACAAAGAAACCTCGCCGGACTATACCCGGAGAGGTTGCCAATCGCGCCTCCACCAGCCAGGCTCCAAAGCCTGGTCCGGAGGTGGAGGCGAACGCAAGGCGTGCGCCAGACGCTCCTCTGACGGAGGATGTGGATGGGTTGTCTGCCACCAACTCTGAGGTGGAGAGTGCCATGAACCACAGGCGTCGCCGGACAATTCTTCGCGACGCTTGTTTCTCCCAAGGGGCGTTAGATGCCTTCAACTCGGGAGATGCGCACCTCCGTGCCGCTCAAAATGGTCTAGCCAGGGCCACGGAGCAATATGTAAAAGACATACAGGTAAGAAAATTGTGGTAGATATATATATATATAACAGTAGCCCCTGAGACTTGAAACAGTTAGAATAACTGATTTAAGGATCATTTGATATGCAGGTTCTTACAGAAAAGAATTCCCTACTGTCCAAGGAGCTGGAAGAGTGCAAAGCCCAACCGGAGGCCGCACTAGCCGCGGCAGGGGAGCCTAAGGAGACCCCCTCTGGTAATATACACTTCGAAAGATAAGTATTTTGCGAAGCACGGCTTTGGTGCGAATCTGAAAAATGAAATTGTAGATGGCGCCGGATTGAATCCGGAAAGGCAACACCTCCTACGCCAGCTAAAGGCTGGTGAGAGGGTGCTATTAAAGGTGATGGGGGAGAAGAACGTTCTCCAAGATGCCAACACCAGGGTGGGCGTCGAGCTGAAAGATGTTCGTGCCCAGCTGTCAAACTCCGTAAAGGAGAATCAGCGGCTTCGGCGCGGCATATTTAGTCGTGCTTGAACGAACCTTTTGAAAGAGAGTTCGGCAGGGAAGTCGACTAACAGAGCAATGTCTGTAGGTGTGCTAACAGGTCGTCCTGCAGAGGAGATGCCCGGTTCTACGGGTGACCTTCTTCCCGAGCTCTCGCAACTGCTCGATCGAGTTCGGTAGGCGATGCGAGGCGTCGCCCAGGCCCTGTGGCCATCCGTCTCCATGCCCGAAGGTCTTGGAGAGCTTGCGGAGAAGCTAAAGGGAGCACGGTGGCGCTTCCGATTGTGGAATATATCAGCCTGCCGTCAAGGCGCTAGGGAGGCTTGGGCCATGGTGAAGACGCGGTACACAAAGGCTGACCCCAACCACATGGCCGAGGTCGGTCCTGTAGGGCCCGATGGGAAGGAGATCCCTGTAAGCTTAGTATACGGCCAAGTAGAGTTGGCCGCAAAGTATTCCCAGCTGGACTATAAATTAGACAACCTGTTAGATGGTATTGAAGAGGAATACAACCAGTCGAAATGACTATGTTATTTTATTGACATTTATAATGCCTTCTAGCCGGATTGTAGATCATTTGTCATGGCCGACCTTTTCGCTTCAGCCTCGGGACCTGACGGTCCGGAGTGTGTCCGAATTCCCATGCGGTTATATAGGAACCGGGGAATGCATGGAGACCAGGCGTAGGGCTCATTAGGGCGTGAACAGACAAGTGCCCGACTAGGTATGTTATATTACATGGTTAGTAAGAAACATCTTCTAGGGAGAATAGTTCCGTTAGGGGTTCCTTTCCTTGGGAGGCATGCCCTAAGGTGCATGTCCATGCTATGAAAAGAAACGCAGAAAAAACATCTGGGGGCGTATAGATAAAAATAAAAAAAATATCATCTTTAGTTCACCGACCGAATATTCCCTTAAGAACGCTAGCTTTCGGCTTCACCCAGTCTGAGGTACACGTCCGGCTGACCCGGCAGTAACAATCGCAGAGGTGCTCCCTTTACCACCTAGTCGAACAAGCGGGGACGTAGGGGTAAGCACAGGAGCCAGGCAACCCAGCTTGGCCAAAACTTAAGTCATATCGATGCATATAATGGTGAATAAAAGGTACATGCAGAAGTGTGACACATGTGTTGGGCATGAAGCCCGCATGAATAAGCTTATGTTTAAAGAAGCCCCCAGGTTTAATGAGCGCGGATAGCGCGTCACTTTATGAGCCTTTAGAGGCTATAAGAGAGAGAGAGAAGAAGAGAAATGTAAGACAGAAAGTATAAAAAATGGACAGAGGAAGGAGATGAACACAGAGTCCGGCGCTAGGCATAGAATCTTCGGAGACGGGTTGCGTTCCATGGGTTTGGCTCGAGTCGGTTATCCGATGCATCCCGCAGGCGGTACGCTCCACCAGTCAGGACTTGATCAATTATGAAGGGACCTTCCCACTTGGGCTTGAGTTTGTCCTTTTTCTTGTCCTGTAGTCATAGAACTAATTCGCCAACGTTGTAAGTTTTGGCCCGTACTTCTCTGCTTTGGTATCTTCGAGCCTGCTGTTGATAGAATGTGGAATGGGCTTTTGCCATGTCGCGCTCCTCCTCCAATGCATGCAAGCTGTCCTGCCGATCGAGCTCGGCTTCTCTTTCTTCGTACATGCGCACTCGAGGTGATTCATGAATTATGTCGCAAGGCAAAACTGCCTCTGCGCCGTACACCATAAAGAATGGTGTGTATCCGGTGATGCGATTCGGCGTGGTCCGTAGCCCCTAGAGTACGGAGTCGAGCTCCTCTACCCAGTGCGTGTTAGATTCCTTGAGGGACCGCACTAATCTGGGTTTGATGCCGCTCATGATAAGACCATTTGCACGTTCGACCTGGCCGTTAGTTTGTGGGTGATAGACGGAAGCATAATCGAGCTTGATGCCCATGTTTTTGCACCAGAGTTTTACCTCGTCGGCCGTGAAGTTCGTGCGTTATCAGTGATGATGCTGTGGGGGACGCCGTAACGTTGTACAACCCCGGATATAAAGTATATCACCGGTCTGGAGTCGGCCGTCTTAACAGGCTTGGCTTCTATCCATTTGGTGAACTTATCCACCATGACCAGTAAGTATTTTTGCTTGTGGGTACCGCCTTTAAGGGGTCCAACCATGTCAAGCCCCAAGACCGCGAAGGGCCAAGTAATGGGGATGGTTTGGAGGGCAGTGGGTGGCATATGGCTTTGGTTTGCAAAGAGCTGGCAACCGGTGCATCGTTGGACTAAATCCTGAGCGTCTGCCCGGGCCGTCGGCCAATAAAAGCCTGTACGGAAGGCCTTGCTTACAAGGGACCGGGCTGCAGCGTGATGACCGCTGAGTCCGGCATGAATTTCAGCCAGGAGATTCCGCCCTTCCTCTTCGGAGATGCACCTTTGAAGGACTCTGGTAGTGCTTTTCTTATAAAGCTCTCCCTCGTGGACTCTATAGGCTTTGGATCGCTGCACTATGCAGCGTGCCTCATTTTGGTCCTCGGGGAGTTCCTGCCTAGTAAGGTAGGCGAGGAATGGTTCTATCCACGGGGCGATGACGGCCATTATTACGTGGGCTGAAGGTGTTATTTCATTGGCAGACCCTCCGATTGTGTCAGAATATTCGGTGTCGGGCAGTGCGGTTGGGTCCAGGCTGCTATTGTTCGGCTCCCCTTCCCATGCTATGGATGGCTTGAACAGCCTTTCCAAAAAGATGTTGGGGGGGACTACATCGCGTTTTGCGCCGATGCGTGCCAGGACATCTGCCGCCTGATTATTTTCCCGGGCTATATGGTGAAATTCAAGCCCCTCGAACCGAGCTGACATTTTTAGGACGGCGTTGCGGTAAGCTGCCATTTTTGGATCCTTGGCATCGAAGTCTCCATTTATTTGGGATATTGCGAGGTTCGAGTCCCCACGCACCACTAGGCGTTGGATGCCCATGGATACTGCCATCCGGAGACCATGTAAAAGGGCCTCATATTCGGCTGCATTGTTGGAGTCCGTGTACATAATCTGTAGTACGTATTGAACTGTGTCTCCTGTGGGGGACGTCAAAACGACGCCAGCCCCTAGTCCGGCCAACATCTTGGAGCCGTCGAAATGCATGATCCAATTTGAATGTGTGCCGTACTCTTTAGGGAGTTCGGCCTCCATCCATTCTGCGACGAAGTCGGCCAAGACTTGTGACTTGATGGCTCGTCGTGGCTTATAAGTTATGTCGAACGGGAGGAGCTCGATGGCCCATTTCGCAATCCGCCCCGTTGCGTCACGGTTGTTTATAATATTGTTAAGTGGTACTTCCGAGGCTACCATTATTGAACACTCTTGAAAGTAGTGTCGTAGCTTCCGGGATGCCATGAATACCGCATACGCAATCTTTTGATAATGCGGGTACCGTGATTTGCAGGGAGTGAGGACAGTGGACACATAATAGACCGGCTTTTCAAGGGGGAATTTGTGTCCGTCCGCTTCTCGTTTGACGACGAGCACTGCGCTTACAACCTGATGTGTTGCTGCAATGTATAATAGCATTGGTTCGCCAATGTTTGGCGCGGCCAGGACTGGGTTTGTTGCTAGTATGGCTTTTATTTCGTTGAGTCCGACCGTGGCTGCGTCCATCCATTTGAAGTGTTCGGTGCGCTGATGGAGGCGGTAAAGGGGTAGGGCCTTTTCTCCTAAGCGGGAGATAAAGAGGCTTAGAGCCACCACGCATCCGGTTAACTTTTGTATTTGTTTGAGGTCCTTTGGGATATCCAGTTGCGACAGAGCTCGGATCTTGGCTGGATTTGCTTCAATTCCTCTACTGGATACAATGAAGCCCAAGAGCTTTCCGGCTGGAACGCCAAAAACGCATTTTTCCGGGTTGAGCTTGATGTCGTATGTTCGGAGGTTATCAAATGTGAGCCTCAAGTCGTCTACTAGAGATTCAACATGTCTTGTTTTGACGACCACATCATCTACATATGCCGCCACTGTTTGCCGATCTGGCTTGCCAGACATGTCTGAATCATGCGCTGATATGTTGTGCCGGCGTTTTTGAGCCCGAAGGGCATCGTGTTGAAGCAGAATGGCCCGTATGGTGTGATAAATGCCGTTGCGGCTTGGTCTGGTTCTGCCATCTTGATTTGATGGTAGCCAGAATATGTGTCGAGGAAACACAACGAATCGTGTCCTGCGGTAGCGTCGATAATTTGATCGATGCGGGGGAGGGGGAAGGGATCCTTTGGGTAGGCCTTGTTAAGGTCTTTAAAATCAACACACAGGTGCCAGGATTTGTCCTTCTTTGGTACCATCACCAGGTTTGCTAGCCAGTCCGGATGTTTTATATCTCTGATGAATCCGGCCTCCAATAGCTTTGCTAGCTCCTCTCCCATGGCCTGTCTCTTAGGTTTGGAAAAACGCCGAAGAGCCTGTTTGACAGGTTTGAATCCTGTTTGGATATTTAAGCTGTGCTCGGCCAGCCTGCGTGGGATTCCTGGCATGTCTGAAGGGTGCCAGGCGAAAATGTCCCAGTTATCTTGTAGGAACTCTCGCAATGCGGCGTCGACATCAGGGTTTAACTGTGCCCCGATGGAAGCTGTTTTATTGGGGTCCATTGGATGGACTTGGAATTTGACTATTTCGTCCGCCGATTTAAAGGAGGTGGACTTGGATCTTTTGTCGAGTACCACATCATCCCTATTCACCGTAGAGCGCAGCGCAGTCAGCTCCTCAGCCGCTAGGGCTTCGGATAGTGCCTTGAGGGCTAGTGCGGCTGTCTTGTTTTCGGCGCGGAGTGCTATGTCCAGATCACTAGCGAGAGTGATGATCCCGTTAGGCCCGGGCATCTTGAGCTTCATGTACCCGTAATGGGGTATTGCTTGGAAGATTGTAAACGCCTCCCGCCCTAGAAGAGCGTGATAACCGCTGCTGAACGGAGCCACCTGGAACGTGACCTCTTCGGACCTGTAATTATCCGGCGTGCCGAACACCACATCTAGTGTGATTTTTCCTGTACAGCGCACTTCCCGACTGGGGATTATTCCTCTAAAGGTTGTGCTGCTTCGCTCAATGCGGTTCCAGTCTATTTCCATTTTTTGAAGAGTCTCCTCGTAAATGAGGTTCAATCCGCTGCCGCCGTCCATGAGTACCTTGGTAAGACGAAAGCCGTCCACTATTGGACTGAGGACCAATGCGGCTGGTGCTCGGGCTGTTCGGAATTTAGGTTCATCACTGGCGTTAAAGGTAATAGCCGTGTCGCTCCATGGGTTTATTGTTGCTACTTGGTAGACTTCGGCGAGGCTGCGGAGTGTCCTTTTTCGCATATTATTTGATGTGAAAGTCTCGAAGACTGTTAATACCGTATTGGTGTCTCTGGGGTGGCTTTCTGTGGCCTCCGGAATTAGGAGATTTTCGCCAATTTTGACCACCTGCCGGGGTATCCAACATGCTCTGAGGCTGTGAGTTGGTGTGGCGTCCTCTGTACTGTGAATTTTACAGGGTCCATTAAGCCACCCTTCCAGTACGGTTCCATGCCCTATAGAGGGTTTTTGCTTTTTAGTGCTTGATCCGGGTGACTGGTGATGATGCATCCTTTTATTTCGGACTGGGTTTGTATTCAGGGCCGGATTGTCCCAAAATTTTATTTTGGTTTTCCAGGCACTTTCCATCGCACAGTACTTTCGTAGAATGGATGCCAAGTCAGCGAAGCGTGTAATATCACGGTGACTTATGGCGTTGAGTATTCCCTTGTCCGTGCAATTATTGCAGAAGATTGAGATTGCGTCTTCCTCGCGGCAGTCCCTTAGCCTGTTCTTAACCAGGAGGAATCTGGCCCAGTAATGATGTACTGTTTCATCGGGTTCTTGCCTGATTTTGGATAGATCGCTTATGTTGGGGTGGGTGGGTGGAATTAAATCTGAAGCCTCACCCCATCTAAGGCTCAGAGCCCGAGTAATTTATGAACTCGAAAATTTGGATTCCTGGATGTTGTCTAATGAATCGAGGCCGTCGCTTGACTCTAAGTTCAGGTATTGAGTGATATCCTCCCCTCCGCGGGTATCCGGCTTGGAGGGATCGAGAATCCGGATGTAGTGAGTCCTTAAGATAGATGAAGGGTCGCCGCACTGTCCCTCTACCACGGCAATGTGATGGGTGACTTGGGGAGAGTTAATCTCTCTCAGATCGGTTTTAGGCCCAATATGGTCGTAATCCGTAGCGACTCCCAAGGCGGCGAAGCGATCCAAGAGCTCGTTTATGGAGGAAAGCTCTATTGGATCTAACTGCTCGGCGAGTTCCGAGTTGACATGAAGATTGTTTTCGGCTCGAGAGGTCATCGTCGGTGCAGAAGCCGAACAGGCGGTCATAAGAAAGCCACCTAACCAGAGGGTTTGGCCGACAGCCAAAGCTCCCTTAGCAACGGTGCCGTCTTTAAAGACGGGGTGAGGCATCCTTCCTGATGGCGATGACACAGAGGAACACTCAATGAAAGCACCAATGTCGATGTCAAAACCGGCGGATCTCGGGTAGGGGGTCCCGAACTGTGCGTCTAGGCCGGATGGTAACAGGAGACAAGGGACACGAAGTTTTACCCAGGTTCGGGCCCTCTCGATGGAGGTAAAACCCTACGTCCTGCTTGATTAATATTGATGATATGGGTAGTACAAGAGTAGATCTACCACGAGATCGAGGAGGCTAAACCCTAGAAGCTAGCCTATGGTATGATTGTTGATTTGTATGTTGTCCTACGGACTAAAACCCTCCGGTTTATATAGACACCGGATAGGGTTAGGGTTACATAGAGTCGGTTACAATGGTAGGAGATCTTCACATCCGTATCGCCAAGCTTGCCTTCCACGCCAAGGAAAGTCCCTTCCGGACGCGGGACGGAGTCTTCAATCTTGTATCTTCATAGTCCAGGAGTCCGGCCGAGGGTATAGTCCGGCTATCCGAACACCCCCTAATCCAGGACTCCCGAGTACAAGGTTAGAACCATCACCGGCGATGAGTTCGACGTCATCTACACCCGTTCTTCCGCGACGGTGAAAGGATGCCTTTCTCGCTTCAGACGCATGTTCGAAGACTCAGATGATGAGTGGGTCGCTGGACTAGATGTTGAGTACACCACAGTCCTGGGACGAGAGAAGGATCTAAAGGACGAAGAGAGGAAGAAGCCCGCCGTGATCCAGGTTTGCGTGCATGACTTATGCTTGGTCTACCACATATGCCATGCCGACATTGAGTGCCAGGATTTTAAGGACTTCCTCGAGAGCAACCTAGTCAAATTCGTTACTGTAGACTTTGGTAACGACAAAGAAGTCCTGCGTCGGATAGGCCTCATTGTAGGCAACACCTTCGACCTCCAGAAGAATCAGCTGGTGTCCTCTCGTCAGCCTTCAATGCTGACCCTGGCAGGAGCCATGGTTCATCCTTCGTACGGTAAACTGGAGAAACCTCCATACACGTTTCATTGTCATGCATGGCTACCGAATGTACTAGATATAGACCACATCCACTATGCTGCAATGGATGGCTACCTTTGCTTCAATATCTACAAGGGTTGGATGAAGAGCAACAACGAAGTGTGCGGTTCAAGCAAAGAAGTATCGGCCAAGAGGAAGAGGGACAAGGACGAAGTCGAGGATGTGGACGAGGACTCCGAGTAAGGTGGCAGTGTCGTTGCTCATGGTGGTTCTAATGCAGTGTCTACCGGAATAGTTGCAAAGTTTAATTTCAGGTGTGCTTAATTTAATTTGAGGGGTGTGTTGTGTTGAGCCCCCGGCAGAACTATGTTATGTTTCTTCTTGTTACTTTAACTCTTCAGTACGTACATACTAGTATTTCTTACATTTCATCTTTTAGTTGGTATAGTACTACCACTCATTTCTTCACATTATATACGTACAATATATATGGCCAACATCATATAGCCAGCAGTTTAGTTGTTAAAGAATTTTAGGGTGCTTAGTTTTGTCAAAGAATTCCAGGGTGCTTAGTTTTATTTGAGGGGTGGGTTGTGCACTTGTGCTGGACACCATTATTGTGACAAGCCTTTTTAATAGTACTATATGCATAATTTGGCGACGAGCGCTCTCTATATGTACCACCTTTTTTTTAATTTCAAGTTTTGCTCCATGGCGCAATCCATCGATGCTACTACTGTACAAAAGTGGAGTATATACATTTTTTAAAAGGCTAGAGGGCGGGGCAGTCTATCTCGGTCGATTTCACGAGAGGCGAGGGCCTTTGTGATTTGACGGCTCATTACTGCTGTCAAATCGAATAGTACTGCGCCGCCCGCTGCACACCCGACGCCTCCATTAAACCCCTCCATTAAACCCGCATGCAAACCGAGAATCCTACTCCGGCCACACATCCGTTCATGAGCGGGCCGGAATTAAACGCAACACCGGCCGAGCTCCTCCCGTCCGCCCTCAGTTTAAACGAGGCCAGACGCCGGCCAAGCTCCTACCGTCCGCCCTCTATTTACACGAGGCCAGCCAGACAGCGGGCAAGAATCGCACCCCTCCGCCGCTCCCCCATCTCCTCCTTCACCATTTTATCCACTCTTCCGATGGCTTCCGATGAGCCATTCTCCGGCATATTGCCCGGCTGGGTGGCCCGCTGAGCCCTCCGAATACGGGCGAGGCCGCTCGATGCTTCACCAACCTCGCTTGGCCCGATGGAGCCAGTTGCCGCCCCAAGCAGGCGCGTGGTTCAGCAACTCGCCGCTCCAGTTCAGCTCGATGAGGAGTGGCGAGTTTCTCCACACCAGCACGGCGGCGAGCATGCCGATATGGGCGTCATCGCTGCCGCGTCGTACCGCGCCAGCA
Organism: Triticum dicoccoides; assembly: GCF_002162155.2. NCBI lineage: Eukaryota > Viridiplantae > Streptophyta > Magnoliopsida > Poales > Poaceae > Triticum > Triticum dicoccoides. The sequence continues at coordinate 75,928,514 of NC_041390.1, forward strand.
GTGTCTGCGGTGGCCGCGCCTCCCATGTATGTGGGCGCGCCTCCCATGCCTGCGGCAGCGCCATGCAGGCAGAGACAGAAGCCGGGTGCATGGAGAGCGATGAGTCGGTGGCCAGCTTCTCCGTGTCCGCCGCCATCATTGAGGAGAAGTAGAACACAGGAGGCCGCTGCCACTTGGGACCCATGAAGGCCACCGCCGAGGTGACGACCGCAGATTCAGGTGGTTTCTTTGCTGCTTCGTCTCTTCCGAGGACCTTCGTCGACCCCACAAGTGTCTGACGGACATGAGGAAGACAAAGGGATCCGCGGGCAGCCATTTAGAACTAAAATAAGTCTAGATACATCCATTTCTAGGACAAGTATTTCCGGGCGGAGGGAGTATTAATTATACAAGAGAGCCGGATTGGCACCTCTTAGTTCATGTAAATGTAATGAAATCCATCATGTTTATATGAAGATCCGGCTTTTTTATACGAAATCCTTCATGCTTATATGAAATCAGTCCGCGTTTGCACGAATTTCATCTGGTTGGTTAGAGTTGTAAAAATGTATGCCGTTGGCATTTGATGTCGTCCTCCGCTTAAGGAAGCGGGAGGAAATTTGCCGGCTGCCGTTGGAGATGCTCTTTATGCTGGAAATAATAGAGTGACATCCAATCCATTTGAGTTAATTGCCTGTATGATTGTTCCTCTATAAAAAGTTAATTGCATGTACAGTGTACACGTGACTTGCAGGGTGGCTACAACTTCGTACAGAAAGTTAAAAAGAAACAAGTCCATCCTTAATCTTGTATTCTAAGTACTCTATGGGTTCCACTGTCATTACAGTAGCGAAAGAAGTATATATTAAATAAGTAGAGTAATATATAATATAAAAATATAAAGTTAAAAGACAAAATTCGAACTCATGTCATCACGTTGCGAGCATCCGGCGCTAAGCAGCCCAACACATTTTTGTTGTAGACCATGCTGGAGATATATCTCCATGTCTACTCTTATATATACTCCATTCGTTCCTAAATATTTGTCTTTTTCAGATTTCAAATGGACTACCACATACGGATGTGTATGTAGACATATTTTAGAGTGTAGATTCACTCATTTTGCTCTGTATGTCTTTTCAGGAAGGGGTTAGATTTGTCCTTGATTTATTTATGAGCTATCCACATGGCACTGCACCGCCAAGAAAAGAGGGTAACATCAAAATTATGGACTACTTTTTTGAGTATGTTGGTAAGGTCCGGTCATAGTCACTTGTTGAAATCTCTAAAAAGACAAATACTCCCTCCGTCCGGAAATACTTGTCATCAAAATGGATAAAAGGAAATGTATCTAGACGTATTTTAGTTTTAGATACATCTCTTTTTATCCATTTTGATGACAAGTATTTTCGGACAGAGGGAGTAGAAAACAGAGTTGGTGATGATGGTGTGCGTGCCATCCTGCAATATAGGCCATCGGATTTATATCTAACAGATAGGAAAGAAACTATGGCAATTTTGCAAAAATATACCCACACGTCTCTCCATGTTCGCAAATAAGGTCTTCCCTCGTTCAACCTTTTCTCTCACAAGATAAACTACTCATACAAATGCATCTTGATGTTCCGTGCAACGCATGGGTAGCTAGCTAATTTCTTTTAAAATAGTTGCTGCGATAATTGGGTTGAAGTGATATATTTTATGTCTTCCCCGAATGATTTCAGATTCACTAGTAGTAACAAAGAAAAGGTTGCCTTGTTAATTAACAGAAAACTGGGTGAAAACTATCACATGAGGTCGGTAAAAACAAGGCACATTGGGTTCAGCGTCATCGTCACTACAGCTGTGCGCGCGCGAGAAGTCTACATATCAAGGGGGCTACCGGGCAAGGCACCGACACACAATGTTTGAGAGAGAAACCAACTGACAGATTATGATCAGATCGAGTTGTCACCCTTCTGCTTTCACTGTTGGGGGGAGGGAGAGAAAGACGTATCGAGAGTGTGCGTGGTAGGCACAGAGGCACAACTAGCGAGTGTGTATGTGTGTGTATGTGTGTGTGTTTGAAAGAGGAGTAGATAGATTATTATCAAGATCGATGTGCCACCCTACTCCTTCGGTGCTGGGTAGTGTGTGTGTGTGTATGTTTGAGAGAGAAGCCAGTCGATAGATTAGTATCAAGATCGAGGTGTCACCCTACTCCTTCGGTGTTGGGAAGTGTGGGTGTGTGTGGGGGGGGGGCAGTGACACTCACATATCTCTACTCTTATAAAAAACAGAGTTGGTGATGATGGTGTTCCTGCCATCCTGCAATATAGGCCATCCGATTTATATCCGACGGATAGGAAGGAAACTATGGCAATTTTGCAAAAAGATACCCACACCCCTCTCTGCATTTGCAAATAAGGCATTCCCTCGTTCATGCTTTTCTCCCACAAGATAAACTTCTCATACAAATGCATCTTGATGTTCCGTGCAACGCATGGGCATCTTGCTAGTAGGGAGAAGGAGTTTGTGTGACACATATCTAGCTATATTAAGGGATGGGTAGATAGCATATGTGTGAGAGACATTATTATACTTTGAGACATTAGTGGCTATGGGTGGGCAGAATTAAAGGGGTGGGCGTGTTAGACATAGAGAGCGTGTGTGTTTCTGTGTGAGAGACTTGTAGGACGGGGTAGAAAGACGAATTTAACCCCGACGGAGGGAGAGAAATACACGAAGTGTGCGTGTGTGATTCCGATGCCCACAGGGAAATGAGATATGTATGCTTGTGAGAGAGATTGCACAATTCATTCACGTATCACTATCTAGCGATCGTGGACGTGCATCGCTTGAACATAAGCCAATATCTACTTCATATCGTGGCCAAAGGTACAATATCGATTCAACGCTATAAAGATTGGACACTCATATATCACATTTTTTCTATTTAAATAAACCTTCTCAGTTGTGCATGCCAAAGTTACAGTGATGTTTCTTCAAACAACCAATGTAGCTATCATGTACATGCACCATTGTTACTCTTGCATTCAAATTCATTAGTCTTGGATGATTTAAGTTTCTATTTTGAAGTAATATATGTAATATTCATATATGAATTCAACGGGTACGCAATTTATGAAATGGAGGCTATGTAATCATATGAGGTAACACTTTTAAGTAGCTGACTACAATATCATTTCTTTTTGTGCGCCTCTACACTAACACGTCAATGCATTATGTTTAAAGTAAATAACCAATGGCACCAAATTATCTATTTACACGAGAAATACATAGGCTGAGCGTTTGATCCCTTTTTTGTGAACGCGCCACTACAGCCGTACGATTGGCCGCACCCGTGTGAACTTCCAAGTTATCGGCGCATCATCCCGAGTTATTGTCTTTTTTCTGGGGTGGACTTCACACCAGTTATTAACTGCTGACACGTGCCCCGTGTACACAGTCTAGCATGATCTTCCCGCTAGCACGGTCCAAAATTAGTTGAAACTGGATACGAACGATCCCGCGAGCGGCAAAATCTCCCGCCTCCTTCTAAAATTTCCGCCACCTTAGTCTTTAGCATGCGAAATCCCCCTTTTGTCCTTGGTGCACGGAGACCAACACCTACAATACCGCCCTCATCTACATGATAGGTCGGGGCTGCTTTGGTAACTTCCGGTTCTCCCACTACACGGCACCCCCATTTCCTCTCCCCCTCCCGCAAAAACGACTAACTCCACAGCACCAGAGCATCTTACATCACGCCGTCCGTACTTCATCGCCCTTTCTCCCCTCCCCTCTCGAAACCCTAGACTACACTTCCACCGGCGTACCATAGCCCATTCACTGCCAGCGGCATCCACCTCGCCAGATCTGCTTCTGCGGCCGCATCTACCCCTCCCACCTCCCCTAGAAACAACTAGACTGCTCATCCACCACTGTACCACAACCCATTCAGTGTCGGCCTTGTCCACGGTGTCGGATCTGCTTCGCCGGTACTCTCGTCAACTGCCCCGCATCTGCAGCGGCTCATTCGTACTCCCCACCGGAGACGCTTCGTCCACATCCCCCGGAGCCGCCCCACCGACGCCCCGTCGACGACCTTTGATCCTCTTCGCCGACACCTTCCTCAACCCTACCGGAGCCGCTTCGCCGACACCTTCCTCAACCCTACCGGAGTCGCTTCGCCGACACCATCGTCAACCCTACCAGAGTAGCTTCGCCTATACCATTCTCAACCCTACCGGGGCCGCTTTGCCAACTCACAAGTCCACGGCCTCAGATCCGCTTCCTCGCACCCTCATCCAACCTACCGAAGCAGCTTCTGACGCCCCATCCACGGCCGCAGATCCACATCGTCGACACCACCCTTAACCCAACCACTGGAGCAGCTTCTGACACCCTGTCCACAGCCA